>NC_138736.1:40583280-40594886 GCF_965113295.1 Leuciscus leuciscus
GCAACAGGATCAAGATAATGCAACTGGCATTTCTACACCAGAGCCAGTGTTTGTGTCTGTGATTTCCCCCTGATGAGCCACAGCATCACTCCATTCATTTATTATAGGGTCAATCTCCATGGAGTAACCTGAGGTTAAGTGTCTTGATAACAGACACAGTGGTGATAATTCATAGGTCAGTCCTTTTGGGAATTAAACCTGCAACCTTCCAGATACCAGCTCCAAACTCTGAGCACAACACCAGACCACCAACCCTGTGGAAAACACTTCAGATCGGTCACACCAGCTCCTCGAAACAGCAGAACAGCGGATCTCTCTCTCTCGAGCACAGCCTCCTGGATCAAACCCAGCTCAAAACTCACAAACACTCCCAGATGAACGCTGTTTAAAGGGAAAGTTCACATTCTCATGCAATGTAGAATTGTAGAAACAGTTGCCAGAATTTTACCGTAAAAAAATATGGTAGGAACATTTTAGGTTTTACAGACTTAAAGGTATAGCGGAGGATCTTTCAAAATTTTAGATAAGACCCGCCCTCTCCACTTTTTGAAAAGTTTGATTGATTCACCAGAATGATTGACAATTAGGAGGACCAATAGTTTAGACTACCCACCAGGAAGTAAAACATCCTCCGCTATACCTTTAACTTAAGTTTACAGTAAAAAAAAAAAAAAAAAATTGTATTTCAATATCTGATATAGGCCTAAAGTTAATTTACCTACACTGTAAAAATTAAATAAAAAAATCAGTTAAATTTACTGTCAAAAAAACAGCAGCTGTGGTTGCCAGAAATTTACTGTAAAAAATAGGAACATTTTAGGTTTTACAGACTTAACTTTAGTTTATAGTAAAAAAAAAAAAAAAATGTATTTCAATATCTGATATAGACTTAAAGTTAATTTACTTACACTGAAAAAAAAAAAAAAAGTTACATTTACTGTAAAAAAACAGCAGCTGTGGTTGCCATAAATTTACCGTAAAAAATACGGTAGGAACATTTGAGGTTTTACAGACTTAACTTAAGTTTACAGTAAAAAAAAAAAAAAAAAAAAAAAATCTATTTCAATATCTGATATAGGCCTAAAGTTAATTTACCTACACTGTAAAAATTAAATAAAAAAAAACTGTTAAATTTACTGTAAAAAAACAGCAGCTGTGGTTGCCAGAAATTTACTGTAAAAAATAGGAACATTTTAGGTTTTACAGACTTAACTTTAGTTTATAGTAAAAAAAAAAAAAAAATGTATTTCAATATCTGATATAGACTTAAAGTTAATTTACTTACACTGAAAAAAAAAAAAAAAAGTTAAATTTACTGTAAAAAAACAGCAGCTGTGGTTGCCATAAATTTACCGTAAAAAATACGGTAGGAACATTTGAGGTTTTACAGACTTAACTTAAGTTTACAGTAAAAAAAAAAAAAAAAAAAAAAAATCTATTTCAATATCTGATATAGGCCTAAAGTTAATTTACCTACACTGTAAAAATTAAATAAAAAAAAACTGTTAAATTTACTGTAAAAAAACAGCAGCTGTGGTTGCCAGAAATTTACTGTAAAAAATAGGAACATTTTAGGTTTTACAGACTTAACTTTAGTTTATAGTAAAAAAATATATATATTGTATTTCAATATCTGATATAGACTTGAAGTTAATTTACTTACACTGTAAAAAAAAAAAACTGTTAAATTTACTGTAAAAAAACAGCAGCTGTGGTTGCCATAAATTTACCGTAGGTTTTACAGACATATTTACAGTAAAAAGCATATTTCATTACCTGATATCATGTTAATGTACTGACTTATTATTGACTAATATCTGTTTTACATATACACTGACACCCACCAATCACAGTGGAGATGAGAGTCACATGATGATTCAAAGCTCACAATCAGCTATTCCATGAGAAAGTTAATATTAAAAATAATCAGAAGCTGCACAGTGTCATTCACACAAACTCTAAACAGCATCATTGGTAACACACATGAAGTTTGAAAAGTGAAATAAGCATTAATTTAACAACATTAAGTGTATTTTAGAAAAACTACGAAAAACTATGAAGAAACAGTTATTTCAATGAAAATACATCAAATCTGAAGTGTCAGGGAATTGTGGGAATGTCAGTTTATGGTTTTTCACTGTAAATTATACAATGACTTGTTCTTTTTCACTTCCAAATACTGTAAATGTAATGGTTTAACAGTGTTTCACTGTAGCATTCACCGTAGTCTTTTACAGTGTTGTTCCAAACGACGTCTTTTCTCCAGAGAAACACACAAGGAGCGTTCAGTGACTGCACCATATAACTCCAGCTCTGTAGAAAAGACAAACATGCACTATACAAATGAATGTGCTTTAGACCTGAAACATAACGCGATGCCCCAGTCATTTGTTTCATACTTTGATGATGCTGAATAAATAAATCAACATCCATTTTCATTGCATGACAAACAGCAACAATCCGAGCATCTCATTCGTGCTTCACACTGAAGTTATCAATAAAGATCAGATCTGAAGAACATGAAGGAGAATAGATGATGGTCAACTATTCCTTGAAGACTTCATTGTAATGTTCGTCCATGGATGTGTGTGTCTGTCCCTGAATCCTCTGGCACTGAAGCGCTTCAGACTCATTGCATCACTGTGGAGACTAGCAGCTCGCATCCGCACAAATCTCTGACAGCAGCTCTGCATGACACATATATAAAAGCCAAAATCTATGTTTTTTTCAAGTGCAACAATAAAATGTTGACAATAAAATGTGTTATTCTACAAGCTCGCCATTGAAAGGAGAACATTGACCTGTAGAGCGTTCAAGCTGGTGGGAATAAATGCACCAGAACCACATTTATTACATTTCTTTAGATAAACTGGATGAAGAACAAGTTGTGAGTATCTAAAAAGAATTAATGCATTAATTATTTGGGTAATACTTTATAATAAGGTTCATTAGTTAACAATAGTTACCTAAGTTATGAACTGAGAATGAACAATACTTCTTCAGCATTTATTAATTCATTTCACCAAGGTTGTATTTGTTAACATTAGTTAATGCACTGTGAACTAACATGAACACACAATGAACATCTGGATTTGTATTAACTAACATTAACCATGATTAATGAATACAGTAACAAATACTCATTGTTAGTTCATGTTAGTAATACATTCCCTAATGAACCTTATTGTAAAGTGTTACCATTATTTGTAAAGGAGTCTATAAGTATCTAGTCAAAAACTAAAGCTTATGGGAAAGATTGATGAATGTTTGGCTTGCATGAGCTCTAATAAAGTCATCATATCCGTGCAACACGGTGAAAACTAAAGGTGCGCTCAGGTAGAGCAATGCAATCTCTGGATCTCACACACACACACACACACACACACACACACACACACACACACACACACGCACATCAGGTACACAGTGAGTGTTCAAGGATCTGAACAGAACTACAATCGAGGTGTAATTAACTGGTGAGAGTGTCTGCGAGAGCTATCCGTGTTCGCTGGTGTGACTTGCCTTTTGGGAACAGAACTATTTCAAGCCTGAACCCCTGCACAGTGAGAAAGCCACATCTCACATCTGACAGAACGCCGCCTTTATTACTCAGACATATGCATTTCCATATGAACAAGTTTCTGTACAAACACACACACACACATACATAATACAGCACAGCAGCCTTCACAAAACAGGAGAAACTTTTGGGATCATGGGATGAGATTAACAGCAATCTGTTATGAGATTCCTGATGCATTAAAAGCTCTCTTCATGTTTATGCTCTCAGCAGATGTTTCATAGCAAATCAAAAGCACAAATCACGGTGAGGGGAAATTACCATGATAAAGCAAAGAGAATACACAACATATGCTCAAATAGGCCCCAAAACGACAAAAAAACAAAAAAAACAAAAAAAAACCACACACACACAACAAATAACGTGCAATATTTGCAAATGCATTGAATTCTAAATCAAGCTGCTGTTCAACTAATATACCATCAGCCTGACGCTGCACAAACACACATCTGTGCACAACAGGGATGTAGAACTGTGCCGTTATGCATCAGTCTCACAATGAAACTTCAATGCAATTACTACAGAATTAAAAAATAATAATAATAATTATAAATGCATTGATTTCGTATTAAAAATACAATGCCTGCAACTATGAATGTAAAATCAACCTAGGGCCGGTTGCATAAACCGCTAAGACTAGTCTTACAAATCAGACATCAAATATTTTTCTTGACAACTCATAACTTTTTTTTAAATCAGTTACATAAAAACGTCAATTAGATACCAAAAGACACTGTCTTAACATAATGGATGTTTGTGCAACCGACCCCAGGTCTATTGTTTCGTCTATATTTTACTTTTTTATATTTTACAATTATTTTAATCATTTCAAAATGTTTGTAAATATGCTGAAGACACAAATGTAGAGGGACACCCAAAATAATCAAATCGAATTTAATCAAACCCGATCAAATTCCTGATTTCATGAGGCATCATTTAGTGAAGAATCATAATTGAATCATTGTCAGAGCATATATTTACACCCTCTTTAATCACTACACAAGAGTTCTTAACGAGAACAGAGTGATTATAGAGCAGGAATAGAGCTGATGAGAGTCCCGGAGCAGGTCCATCATGAGCAGGTGTCTTGACACTCACTCTAAAAATGGCTGTTGACTGACATGTAGAAATGGCGATGGAGGGATTCAGAGATCATGTGATCAGACCCATTCGGTCCGATTAATGGAAGCAGTGGAAATCTTTCCTCTTTAAGCATGAAGTTTATCACAGAATTCAGTCCTCTGCTGCCATCTAGTGCTGGTTTGTCCTTACAAACCAGTCTAGGTTTGAGAAAAATTCAAGTGCATTATTAGCCTATATTGGAATATAGCCTAGTTGAAAAGTTTAAGCCAACTTTAAAATACAACACACATAAAACATAAAAACAAAACGTGTGGTCGTGTAGACATTACAAAGGTAGCCTACTGTACATTGATGGTAATACCATGGTAGACTACTCTAATAGCCTATAGGCTACAACACTCGACAGATCACCATATAGGCTACTGTAGGCCTATATAGTATTAATATGGCACTTCCATGAATAACATGATATTACAATGGTCCTATGGTCAAAACATAGTCTACTATGGTAGCCTACTTTTTGCAATCTCTAAAACGCACATTATGAAAATGGGGTGAGGTTATCCACTTCATATTAAAACAAAACAAAACAAAACAGTTGGTTTAGCCTCACACACTAACTAAACCGCGCGAGAGCCGTTGGGATTTTCCCACTTGGAGAATGTGAAATGATTTGGGAAAAGATGTAGGCTATTCAAGTGATGACTGGCTGCAAATAGGATAAAAAAAAAATCCGAATAAATTAAAAACACTAAGAAAACGGGGTTTCTGTTAGTAGGCTAGTCCATCCTGGCAAATTCAGAAGCACATTTTAGATGTCCACGTGATCATACATCCGTGTCGATTCAGTGGCGTTTCGTGTCGCTTGATTCACGGATATCAGCGTGATTTGGCATCGCAGGTGTAATTTTTAATAGCGGAACCGGAACAAACAGCTTATTAACCCAATTGTTAATGACAGGGTGAGTTTGCTGCTATTGGTTCGAGGGTAGACAGCGCAGGTAAGATGGATATTAGCAAGCTAACACTATTACACTGATTCTCCAAAATCACCGCGGTATTACCATGGTTGTCTTTTAAGTGTCATGCCACGGGCTACATGTAAAGTGATATTTAATTTAAATATCATTGGTTATGGACTATGGAAATAATTACTAGCCTATAGTTGTTATAAGACATGAGACTCACTTGTAAGGGAACATAGGCCTACCTGTAAATGATGTGATTGTGATTGGTTGTACACAACAATACAGAATGTGTCATCGACAGACAGTAGGCCTAAACAACATTTTATTTATTTTCCATTGAAGGACGATGATGAACTTAAAGCCAACTGTAATTTATTTTATGTAGGCCTATTAGTATTAATCAGGAACATATGAGGGTTTTTTATGTTATATGTGAGGGATACCTAATCAAATACCTCTACAAATATACAACATTTCATCTGAAGTACTAATGATGTGAGCAGAAACAATCTCTAATGAAATTTGACAAAGGCAGTACATTTAAATAAATTATTGAATCTATAAATTGGTAATTTGATTTAACTGTCCACAGGGACTGATATTTCTCATTAATATTTCAGATGATTTATTGTGAAGAGTCATTCATCGTTACTGTGAATAACCAGAAGGTGGCGCTGTAATACAACCAGTGTGCAATAGAATAGATAAAACAACCAGTCAAAGATTGTAGACTACTCCCTTTTTATATAACACACACACACACACACACACACACACACACACACACACACACACACACACACACACACACACACACAGACACACACACACACACACACACACACACACACACACACACACACACACACACACACACACACACACACACACACACACACACACACACTGTATGTCCTTAATGTTTATTAATATTTTAAAGGTGCTTCTTCATTTCATTGCAAAGTTGAAAACTGGTATTCAAGTACAAACAATACAAAAATTTGATTTTTTTTGGATTGCATTGTAAAAACCCAAGGGTGACCCATCAACACAGATAATTCTATAGGCAATGACAAACTTCTATTTTACAATCTCATGATGAAAACGGATCTATTTTTTAAACAAATATCATATCACTGTTCCATGACAGCATTTATTCTAATCTTTATTAATCATAACCATACTTTCATAAGAGAGAGTCAACTCTTAGCATGTGACAATCAGAGCATGAGCATTTCATTTTCATTTATAAATAAAAATAAATTCCCTCAATGTGATGCATAATAATACAATAGAATGAAATAAAATCTATTCCAGCTATATATATATATATATATCTTTTTTTTTTATGAACAGCCTTCAGACCATAAAAGGTTTTAATCATAATACTCTGTAAATTGTGCAAACCATCATATCGGACCTGAGCGGATCATTCTGTGAATCAGAGCTCTGAACATGAAACAGATATTGTGCTTGTAAAGTATTTTGTAAATCTTGTACATTTTTGATTCTCCAGCAGGACAAGCAAAACTAAAGAATGAAAAAAATTAAGATAATAAAAATAATTTTAAAACCACATTTTAAAAAATGTATCATTGCGTACACCTTCTGCAAAAGTAAAGAATTTTAAATCTAAAGGATGGCAAGGTTTGTCATTTAGAGAGTCGTTTGCAGGATTCATCTAAAAAAAAAAAAAAGACAGACAAAAATTAACATTTAAAATTACAGTAAAAAAAAAAGATTTAAAAATGTGCAATTAATGATGTTTTAACTGCAGCAGTGTTGTGCCAAAGATAGATAGATAGACAGATGGATAGATAGATAGATAGATAGATAGATAGATAGATAGATAGATAGATAGATAGATAGATAGATAGACAGATGGATGAATAGATAGATAGATAGATAGATAGATAGATAGATAGATAGATAGATAGATAGACAGATGGATGAATAGATAGATAGATAGATAGATAGATAGATAGACAGATGGATAGATAGATAGATAGATAGACAGATGGATGAATAGATAGATAGATAGATAGATAGATAGATAGATAGATAGATAGATAGATAGATAGATAGATAGATAGATAGATAGATTTTGCACAACCGTGAACTGCAGGAAATATACATTTTTATTTCATATAATTATAACACGTAATAGAGTTGCTACAAGCTCTACACACAAAACCGACTTTACATTTGCATAAAGTATGTGCAGTATTTCTGCATCTCATGTTCAGGCGTATGTGTGAATATAGTATTTATTTCTATTTCCTGTTTGACTTTATCTCAAAGTAACGTTAACAGAATTTGATGTAATGTAGAAGCCACTGACCCACTTTTAGGACCCGAACCCTTCCTGTGCTCTGACTGACGGCACCGCGCGACACAAACGCCGGTCTCTCGTCCTCCTCGTCTTCCTCCTCTTCCCTCGCTCCGTCTTCCAGCCCGGGATGAGGAGAGCAGGGGAGGGACGCTAACACACAGTCTTCTGAAGGGTACTCACACACTCTCTCCAGCTGGACCTCGTCGAAACACACCTTCACCTGCAGGAGAGAGAGAGAGAGAGAGAGAGAGAGAGAGAGAGAGAGAGAGAGAGAGAGAGAGAGAGAGAGAGAGAGAGAGAGAGAGAGAGAGAGAGTGTGAGTGAGTGAGTGAGTGAAGACACAATCCAGATCGGTGTAACAATGCACGTGTTTACATGAGAGTTTTAAATGGGTGGTTGATTATGATTTGACTCTTCTAACTTTAGTTAGTGTGTAATGTTGCTGTTTGATCATAATCAACATCTGCAAAGTTACAACTCAAAGTTCAAAGCAAAGGGAGAGATTTGCTTTTAAAGAAATTGCTTTTTAAGGACTACAACAAACGGCTGGTAGAGACTACACCACATTCCTCCCGGGTTAGTGACATCACAAACCCTAGAATTTACATAAGCGCCGCCCCCTGAACACGATTTATTGATTATCATGACAGAATATGCTAATCAGTGACTAGAAGATAACTACACATAAACTACATTAATTCATCAACTAACCATTCAGAAATGTTGTCTACATGTTGTCACTTCTTCTTGAGTCTCTCCATCTTTCAGGGATTACACGACATTCCTCCTGTGTGTTGACTAACCCTAAAATTTACATAAAGCCCGCCTCCAGGAATACGATTTATATATTATCATGACAAAATATGCTAATCAATGACACATAAGCTACATAAATTCATCAAATAACCATTCAGAAAGGTTGTCTACATCTTTCTGACTCCGGTTTGAACATAAAAGGCTAAACGTTTTTTTTTATTTACTGTGCACTGCATGTGTGTGTGAGGTAAAAGAACACAAGCTGTTGAAGCTCCGCCCCCTGTGCCGGGAGCAGCAGCTCATTTGCATTTAAAGGAACAGACACAAAACGGTGCGTTTTTGCTCACCCTCAAAAAGTGACAATTTTAACATGCTATATAATGTATTTTGAGCTAAAACTTCACACACACACACACACACACACACACACACACACACACACACACACACACACACACACACACACACACACACACACACACACACACACACACACTCTGGGGACATCAGAGACTTATTTTACATCTTGTGCAAAGGGCATTATACCAGCCCTTTAAATTCATAGGATTCTTTTTTAGATAGATAGATAGATAGATAGATAGATAGATAGATTTATAAATGTAGGCCTAACAAATTATCATCATTATTATTTAATACTATTTAAAGTATAATTTTTTTTATTCGTTTTTTGCCATTTTTGAGTAGAAAATCCAATTTTACTGTAAATACACTCTGAACATTTATTTTTAAAAGGTTGGAAATAAAACAAAAATTATTGTAGTACATTTTACTAGAAAATAATATTTCCTAGTCCTGTAATGTCTTCCTACTTCAAAATGTCATGTTTAATTCAGAGTTACTTTGAATCAGTTTCTGATTATTTGTGAAAATTACTAGGAATTTTCTGAGTGACAATTGTCTGAAAGCAAATGAGAGTTCCTTAAAATGTCAGAATTTTAGAGCAGGACAAACATCTTGTTAAAGTTAAAGTCCCCCTTCACCAAAATCACCCATTTAAACGGGTTTTCCTTAAAAAATAAATCTTTATGCCTTAAAATATCTTGAATGTAACTCGACACCCTTCCCTCATTTAGTATTCGTGGTTCTATGAATATGCAGATGAGCCCCGCCTCCACTCACTCACTCAGCTCAGAGATCCACTGGTTGTAAAAACTGAACACTTTTTATGCGTTTTGGCCTAAAAATTTTTAACTCTTATAAACGGGTTTCAAAGTGCAAGTTTTTGAAAACGAGACCGTTATCGTCTCTGTGTAAACTACAAAAACGCAAATTTGTGGGGAAAAAAAGGTGATATAAGGTGGTATTAATGCATTTACAGTGCAATTACAGCTCCCTTTTACACTAGAGGGGCTTCGATGGGTCTGAACTGGTGTGATTATGGCTTTTATCTTTGCACTGGATTTTGAGCTGGCACAGAGCAGCCTTAGCTTGGCTGTGTAACAATCCACTGGATCATGATCATGCTGATTCCCTTTAGCACTCAGACCCACAAACCTTCGAAGATCCTATACAGAGGACGTGATGCAGAGAGAAAGGCATTATCGTGGCTTAAGGCTGAGATGAGGAAAGTGAAGAATCGGCAGATTAAGAGACTGACGTCAGCCGATCTGCAGGGGGTCGGCGATGACGCTGCAGTGCATTATGGGAACTGTACGAGACTTTCTGCATGCATGAACAGTAGGAAGAATGAAGGTTAGATGTGGTCAGAGTGTAAACCAGGGTAATGACTCTTGGAGCAGACACACATTCACACACCCGCTGTATAACGCGTGAACACGTGAACTCAGATTAGCATGAACCGATAAAACTTGGGTTGCTTTTGGTCGAATGCATTCTGTGTGTGTTACAGGAAGTGACACGGATCTGAGGAGGAAGTAGCAAAACAGAGTTTGTCAACCCAAATGTTGCAGCTAAATAACACACACATTAGTCATATGCAGAGTTGAGCTTATACATGTTGATCACCCTCATACATGCGGACAGTTTAGCGTTTCATGCGATGCTCTGCTTTTAATGTGCATTTCTGAATATTGAATATATTTACACTGCTGAAAGAAAGGCTGCATTTATTTGATCAAAAATACAGTAAATACAGCAAAAAATGTGAAATATTATAATGTAAATCAGCTGTTCTCTATGCGAATATCTAGTAAAGTGTAATTTATTCCTGTGATCAAAGCTGAATGTTCAGCATCATTACTCCAGTCTTCAGTGTCACATGATCCTTCACAAATCATTCTAATATGATGATTTGATGCTCAAGAAACATTTATGATTATGATCAATGTTGAAAATAGTTGTGTTGCTTCAGATTTGTTTGAGGTATGTAATGTTTTCAAAAAAAATAATAATACTTGTATTCAGCATTTTTATTAAAAATGACAGTAAAGACATTTATAAGGTCACAAAAGATTTCTGAAATAAATTCTGGTATTTTGAACTTTCTATTCATCAAAGAATCCTGAAAAAAATAAAAATTTATATATGAAGCAGCACAACTGTTTTCAACATTGATAATAATCAAATGTTAGTTAGTAATGACTAATAACTAATAATAATTGATCTTCAAATCAGCATATTATTTCTGCAGGTCTTTAAAAGGTTTACGCAATTTAAGGCCTTTAAAATTAGCAAAAAGTCTAAATTTCACAGAATTATGGCATTAAACGTGTGCATTGCAAAATTGATGTTCTCTCTCAGTATTTTTGCTGTTTAGTTTTCCAGTACAAATATCTACATATCCTTAAATCAAGATGCATTGTGTATTTCACTGATATTGTTTGAGTTGTGTATGTGTGTAGTTGTGTATGTGTGTAGTTGTGTATGTGTGTAGTTGTGTATGTGTGTATGTGTGTAGTTGTGGATG
>NC_138736.1:40595086-40927586 GCF_965113295.1 Leuciscus leuciscus
AAACTGCAGAATGATAGTATCCCCAGCATTCCATCTTCCAGGGAGGCACAGGCTCATTAAGGCTGGTGTTGAATGTGTCCTTTAGCACTGCGTCGCTGATGTTGAGCCCCTCCGCTACAAACACAAACTGGTGAGCAAACTCCTTCACACGGGATTGAGAGACACTTGATGGAGAGATCTGTTGAGCGGAGGGGCAGGGAGATGGGAAAAGGAAGATGCCCATTATTCTGTTGAATCCTCTAATGGCTGGTTCACTCTGTCACGGATTGGTAAAATAGTGAAGTGAGGATTCATGTGCAGGAAACTCAGGATCTTTATTAAACAAAACAAAACTACAAACCAAAACTCCCTGTGGGGGAAAACAGACAGGCATATGGCATCAAACAAGAAACACAAGGGAACATAGACAACGAACCAGCACAGGACTGCAAACACAGGGAGACTAAAGCCTTGTTTTATACTTCTCGCCTGGCTCCGCAGCACGAGTCTCCGCAGACTGCGCGCGCACCTCCCCCAAATGGACGAGGTTGTTTATACTTGACGAGCTCGTCGTTGTACTATTCTTTGAAACGATAGGGGGCGACTCAAGTAATTGTCCTCTAAACCATCAGGAATCAGCGGTGAGAAGAAGAAAGCTATACACACGTGACAATGTTTATTTTAGTACAACACCACCAATACCACACTACAAAAAACAATCGTGGTAAAACCCAGTAAACCCTGAGATTATTACTCATGACAATAATAACAAAATATATGGATATGAGAATGTGTATACAACATAACTAAATTAACGATCTCTTTCTAATTTCACTAAACATTTCATTAAGTTTCGTGAACATATTTATTAAACATGGACCTTATGTTGATTAAAAATGCTTTTTATGCTATTGTATGCTCATTTTTTTTAAATGTAAGCAACTAATTTAGACGTGCAAACCTGGGTGTACAAAAGGTGATGTGGTCTGGCCTTATTAGTGTGAAAAGTGACACCTTTTTTGTGCCACCAGTTCTTTAAACTTGGGCATAAAAGGTGTGAGGGCCAGGCGGAGGCACTGATGTAAGTGTTCATTACTGAGGGTGCTTCTGTATTTGTTTTTCACCATATTCATGGTTGAAAAGGCAGACTCACAACAGTATGTTGAGGGAAACATGGTGAGAATTTGAAGGGCCATCTTCTGCAAGGAAGGAACACCTGCTGCAGGGACCATCTTAGTCCAGAAGGTGGTAGGGTCACAGAGAGACTCCTGCAGTGCAAGGTTTTCCTGAAGCTCAATTAGCTCTGATTGAAGAGAAGCAGCACTAGCCCATGGGCAGATTTTCAGGGCTTCAGTTGAAAATTCTGCAATGTTTTTGACAAGGAATGGATTTTCCATGCATAGTAAGACTTGTTTTCCCACAGGGAAATCTCCAAAGCGAGTTTGGAAATTTTCAATCAGCTTATCCAGGAATTCAGCATGATTGTGATGATGATGTTTTCCTGCTGTTTGATTCAAAAGCTTTGGGAAGTGAAGCAGGTCCTGCTGTAAGTCACACTTGAACAGCTCCAGTTTCTTCTGAAAGGCACAGACAGCTGATGTTAGGTTACACACTGTGTTATTTTTGCCCTGGAGCTTCATGTTCAGATTATTGAGATGGGAGGTGATGTCAGATAGAAATGCAACAATTTCCATTTTTTCTTCATTCTGCATGAATTCCACAAATTGTTTTGCTTTTGAACTCTTCTGATCCAACAGAAAGGTTTCCAAATCTTTCCGTAATGTCCAAAAGCGCTCCAGTACCTTGCCTTTACTAAGCCACCGGACATTGTTGTGGAGTAGCAAATCATCAAATTCTGCATTCACCTCTGTTAGGAATGAGCGCAACAAGCGATGCTGCAGAGCAGATGATGCCCTCAAAAAGTTCACAAGTCTCATTACTGTTGTCATGACCTCTGCATACTTTTCTCCAAGACTGGCACACAAAACCATCTGATGGATTATGCAATGATATGCAATGAGGTCAGGGTGATGAGCTCTCAAGCGTGCCACTAATCCCCTCCATCTAATGGAGCTCCATCAGTAGCAATGGAAATAACATGCTTCAGATCCATCTCTCTGTCTCTAAACATCTGCATCAGTGCTTCATAAATATCATCCCCTCTTGTGTGTCCATGGAGGGCTGTGAGGCCTAACACATCTTCACAGAATTCTCCCTTCTCTTCATCAAAAAATCTGACAAACACCAGAAGTTGTGCGTTGTCTGTGTTGTCTGTGTATTCATCCAAAGCCACTGAAATGCATTTAGCCTTTTTTATTGCAGACTTCATTTGGTCAAGCAAATCATCAGCAAGGACTTCAGTTCGCTTTACAGCAGTGGAGTCAGACAAAGATATTTGGTTTATTTTTTGTATTATGTCATCTTTTTGAGTTCCCTCAAACAGGGCAATTGCTATTTCATTCATGCAAGGCAAGGCAAGGCAAGGCAAGGCAAGGCAAGGCAAGTTTATTTATATAGCACATTTCATACACAATGGCAATTCAAAGTGCTTTACATAGAAGAAATTAAAATAATAAAAGAAATAAGAATAATTAAAACAGTTTAGAAAAATAAAATAAAATACAGTACAGTACAAACAGTCGGACGAACAGTGGCACAGTGCTCATTCATTAAATGCATAGCTAAACAGATGTGTTTTGAGTCTGGATTTGAAAGTGACTACTGTAGGAGCACGTCTGATCTCCTCTGGAAGCTGGTTCCAGCTGTGGCTGGCATAATAGCTAAAAGCAGACTCACCATGCTTAGAGTGAACCCTTGGTATTTCTAGCTGATATGATCCTAGTGATCTGAGTGATCTGTTGGGTTTATATTCAGTGAGCATATCTGCAATATATTGAGGTCCTAGGCCATTGAATGATTTATATATCAGTAATGATACTTTAAAATCAATCCTAAATCTAACTGGGAGCCAGTGTAAAGACCTGAGGACTGGTGTGATGTGTTCATATTTTCTGGTTCTGCTCAGAATCCTGGCAGCAGCGTTCTGTATGAGCTGCAACTGTCTTATGGTCTTTTTGGGAAGGCCAGTGAGGAGTCCATTACAATAATCCACCCTGCTGGTGATGAAAGCATGCACAAGTTTCTCTAAGTCTTGTCTGGAAACAAAGCATCTTATTCTTGCTATATTTTTCAGATGATAGTATGCTGATTTAGTTATAGCTTTGACATGACTACTGAAACTAAGGTCTGACTCTAGTGTCACACCAAGATTCCTGACTTGATGTTTAGTTGTTTGACCCCTAGAGTGAAGGTATGCGTTCACCTTGAGAACTTCATCTTTGTTTCCAAACGCAATGACTTCAGTTTTGTCTTTGTTTAACTGAAGAAAGTTTTGACACATCCAACTGTTGACTTCATCAATGCATTGACACAGGGAGTCAATGGGGCTGTAATCGTTAGGCGATAGGGCTAAGTAGAGCTGTGTGTCGTCTGCATAGCTGTGGTAAGCAATTTGGTTCTTTCTCATTATTTGGCTCATTGGGAGCATATACAGGTTGAACAGGAGTGGCGCAAGAATTGAGCCTTGAGGAACTCCGCATGTCATGGATGTCCACTCTGACTTATGGTCTCCTATACTCACATAATAACCTCTCCCATCTAAGTATGACCTGAACCATTTTAGGACTATCCCAGAAATCCCCACCCAGTTTTCCAGCCTGTCAAGAAGTATGTTATGATCGACAGTGTCAAATGCAGCACTGAGGTCGAGTAGTACCAGCACTGATAATTTGCCAAAATCAGAATTTAAGCGAATATCGTTTATTATCTTTATGAGCGCTGTCTCTGTGCTGTGGTGCGGTCGGAAACCAGATTGAAAATTGTCAAAGGATCCATTCAAGCTCAAGAATTTGTTCAGCTGATTGGAGACAACTTTTTCAATGATCTTGCCTATGAAAGGAAGATTTGAGATCGGTCTATAGTTGCTTAATATGGTCTTATCCAGATTGCTCTTTTTCAGGAGGGGCTTGACAACTGCAGTTTTCAGGGAGTTCGGAAAACTCCCAGAGAGAAGTGAGGCATTTACCACTTCTAGAAGATCTGCTTCTAAACTGTTTAACACACTTTTAAAAAATTATGTGGGAAGTGTGTCAAGAGCGCAGGTTGATGTTTTAAGGTGCTGTACGGTTTCTTCCAAAATTTTGCCATCAAAAAGGCTGAGTGTCTCTCAGAATCTTCACTGACTTTCCTTGAGTCAGATGAACAAAACACTGTACCAGCCAGTAGAAATGGCTGATACCCATAAGTAACAGTGGTGGAATTATCACCGTCACCAAACATGTGAACCAAAGCTGCACTTTTGGGACGCAGCGACTTTTTGTTGTGTGTGTACGCCTCTGGATGGTGCTGTGTGAACCCAGACACCTCGGCGTTTCAGACTTCCACAACAGGTACAGGGCAGCAAGAGTAGCCTAATTATCTCCAACATGGTTGATGACGGAAAAAATGGCAGAAAGAAATGTTGTTGATGTGCGTGAAGACTAATCGCGCAAGTGGAGTATCTCTGTCAACCCATGAATCATGAGGAGTCACGAACCAATGAACAAGTGTCTGTGGGTTTACCTGATCTCTGATCAGTTTTATACATTTGTAGACGTTTTAATTAGACATTAGCCTGTTTAGCTGAGCCATTCATAGAACAAACTAAATAAACCCTGACAGTTGATAAAAGAACATTAGACACATGATAATCTTATTAGTTGATTATATAATTGCATTTGAAAGATTTTACTTTCAATAAAAAATTTGCAATTCATTTGTAAAAGGTGTTTTTATGCATGTTTGGCCCGGGTTTTTGTTGCATTTACACTGTTCTGACCACTAGGGGTCAGCGTGGAGACGGTGGCCCTGTCCCAAATGGCACACTTCATATGCACTTTCGGTCTTGTGGACTTAAAGTACAATGGATGCCGCGTGTGCGTGTCTGAAACGCAAAGGGGGAGGTGTCGCTGTAATTTATAGTAATATTTTCAGATTTACTAAGAAGTCTAGTTTCAAATATAATTATTTTGAAGTGTTGGTGCTTAATATAGCAATATATAGTGTAAATGATAAATCATGTTTAACATTTGTGTTTGCTACTGGGGCACCATAAAGACTTTATCAAAGAATTTGCTGATTTTCTATCAGAGTTACTGGCTGCAGATAAAGTACTACTTGTTGGTGATTTGAATATGTATACATGTGGATAATGAAAAAGATGCATTGGGATTGGCATTTAAAGACATTCTTAACTCTAGACAACACATGTCAGGACCTACTCATTGTCGTAATCATACTCTAGATCTAATATTATCACACGGAATAAATGTTGATGCCATTGAAATTCTGCAGCAGAACGATGACATCTCAGATCATTATCTAGTCTTGTGTAAACTTCATTTAGTCAAGGCTGCAAAGCCAACTCTGTGTTACAAATATGTTAGACCTATCACTTCTGCCACTAAAGATTGCTTTATTAATAATCTTCCTGATCAGTTTCATCATCTCAGCATCCCAGATAGCTCTTAGAAGAACTAGAGGTATTTCACATTTCATGGAAGTTGAGCTTGATTGCATACAGAGAGGCTTTAAAAGCTGCTAGATCTGCTTATTTTTCAACCCTATTAGAAGAAAATAAACATAATCCTAGGTTTTTATTTGAAACAGTGGCTAAACTAACGAAAAAGAAAGCTTCAAACACAGAAGTTTCCAAGCAGCACAGCAGTAATGACTTTATGAACTTCTTCACATAAGATTGATAATATCAGGGAGAAAATTATAACTATGCAACCGTCTACTACAGTATCGCATCAGGCAGTGCATTATAGTCTCCCTGAGGAAAAATTTGATTCATTCATTGCTATAGGAGAGGAAGAATTTACTAAACTCGTTAAATCATCTAAATCGACAACATGTATGTTAGACCCTATTCCGACTAAGCTACTGAAAGAGATGCTCCCAGAGGTCACAGATCCTTTTCTTAATATCATTAATTCGTCTTTGTCTCTAGGACACGTACCAAAAAACTTTAAGCTGGCTATGATTAAACCGCTTGTTAAAAAACTGCAACTTGATCCTACAGAATTAGTCAATTACAGGCCGATCTTGAATCTGCCTTTTCTGTCAAAGATACTAGAAAAGGCAGTATCTTCACAACTGTGTTCCTTTCTAGAAAGAAATGATATCTGCGAGGATTTTCAGTCCGGATTTAGACCGTACCATAGTACTGAGACGGCTCTCGTTAGAGTCACAAATGATTTGCTCTTATCATCCGATCGTGGTTGTATCTGTCTTTTAGTGTTACTCGATCTTAGTGCTGCATTTGACACTATTGACCACAACATTCTTTTAAATAGACTCGAAAATTATGTTGGCATTAGTGGAATTGCACTAGCATGGTTTAAATCATACTTATCTGACCGTTATCAGTTTGTAGCAGTAAATGAAGAGATGTCTTATCAATCTCAAGTTAAGTACGGTGTAAGCTCGCGCTTGATCGGCCCAAAGTCCGGCATCCGACCAGCGCGGAAGGTCTTTACATGTTACTGTCTTTTTCTCATGGCAAAGTATTTTTGGATTAAATGCAATTGAAATGATGAAAAACATATGAAAAATGTATTTTCTCGTTATTTCATCTGACTCCATAAATGAAAAGGTTTTAATGATATGTGTGCATCATTAAATGTGAGTGAATGTTTGACTATTCTTTTAACTCTTTAATTAAAATAATGTCAATTAGAATAATCAAATGTAACTATTTATTATGTCAGGTAAATGTATCATGCCAATTTCATAATCAATTCTAAGATAATCAATACAAAACATCAAATGCTCTGGAATAAAGAGAAGAGATGCGAACCCGACATTAAAATACATAATGCTAAGAGTTTTTGGTCACTCTTACCATCATGGGCCAACTTGAGTTACAAAAAGGCCCAGAGCCCTTTGCTGCATTCAATTATATAGACAGAACCTCTTTCACATGGAAACATCTGCTAACAATGGAAATTTGCATTCAGAGGTTACACCTTTTGGGGGGTAGGAGACCATTTGCCAGGAGACCTTCCTTTGTGTGCCAGTTATCTCTAAACTCTTAAAACCTTATTACCTTTTGTTTTACTTATTTGGAAATGAGACATTTGTACCAGTCGCACTGAGACAATTTCAAATGATACCAAACATGTACAATACTTGATTATCATTCACAATAAACTATATATTTTATTGGGTGAATTCAGGTGATCTGAGCATGAGAGAGAGAGGGTAAGGGATGAGGGAATTAGGTTGATCCGGAGGTGAGACTTTCACAAGGGGGAGTTCAAATGTTAATTTCCAGAGAGGTCCTTTGTCCTCTCAGGGCCTCAAGTAGACTGCCTGGTATTTATCTAATTTATCAAGTCTTACAATGGTGTACCACAAGTAGGGTTGGGTACCGAAACCCGGTTCCAATAGGGAACCGGTTCCGACGTAAACGGTAGTAACGAGACCAAATAAGAACGAAACTTTCGGTGCCTGACGTTTTTTACCGCCCCCTATAAAACATCTCGCGGTACGAATGATCCAATAATAAAACATCTCCAGTTAACCAGCAGAGCGTTCATTTAGTTCGTTTGTTAAATAAGAGATCTAGCGCTGAAATGTGTTTTTTTTTAAATCAAGTGATCAAAGTGCTCGTTGCCGCTGCGATCAGTGGCGCGGATACAGTGTTTTCTCTTGTGGCTCGCGCACACCGCACTGCACTCGGACGCGCGCTTCAATCAAAGACTGTAAAAAATAGGCTTCAATACGTTGCGGAGATCGATCTATTTATGAGGCGCTGTCTATGATTATGTGCGCGGAGAGTTTGTGTGTGTGTGCTCACGTCTCAGGTACATTGTGTCTGTCGCTCGTAAAGGTGTTGAATAAATGATAGGTTTCAGATCAATGCAGAGACACTTAAACCACAAAGTGTTTCCGCTTCCGTCAGAGGAATACAAAACAATGAATAGTATATTATCAGATTAACTATTTATTGCATCAAACCTCTATGAGCTGTAATGAAAATCCTTATGAGTACAGTACCAGTCAAAAGTTTGGAAACACTACTATTTTTAATGCTTTTGCAAGAAGTCTCTTATGCTCATCAAGCCTGCAGTTAAAAAAAAAAAAAAAAACAGTAATATTATTACAATTTAAAATAATGGTTCTCTTTTTTAATATACTTTAAAATGTAATTTATTTTTGTGATGCAAAGCTGAATTTTCATCAGCAAGTACTCCAGTCTTTGGTGTCTTATGATCCTTCAGAAATCATTCTAATATGATGATTTGATACTCAGTTATTATCAATGATGGAAACAGTTGTGCTGTTTAATATTTTTTTTTGGAATACTTTTTTCAGGATTCATTGATGAGTAAAACGTTAACAGCATTTATTCATAAAAACAGCATTTATTCAAAATAAAAACATTTCTAACAATATAAATCGTTACCATCACCTTTTATCAATTTAACGCATTCTTGTTGAATTAAAGTACTAATTTCTTTAAAAAAAAATAGTTATTGTTCCCAAACTTTTGAACGGTAGTGTATATTGTTACAAAAGATTTCTATTCTAAATAAATACAGTTCTTTTTAACTTTTTATTCATCAAATAATCCTGAAAAAAGTATCTCAGGTTATAAAAAAAAATATTAAGCAGCACAACTGTTTCCAACATTGATCATAAATCAGCATATTAGAATGATTTCTGAAGGATCACAAGACACCAAAGACTGGAGTACTTGCTGATGAAAATTCAGCTTTGCATCACAAAAATAAATTACATTTTAAAGTATATTAAAAAAGAGAACCATTATTTTAAATTGTAATAATATTTCATAATTTTACTGTTTGTTTTTTTTTGTTTTTTGTTTTTACTGCAGGCTTGATGAGCATAAGAGACTTCTTTCAAAAGCATTAAAAATAGTAGTGTTTCCAAACTTTTGACTGGTACTGTATGTGCGCGGAGAGTTTGTGTGTGTGTGTGCTCGCGTCTCAGATGAGTATGTGCGCGGAGAGTTCCGCGCGTCTCGTGTGTGTAGAGTTTGCGTGTGTGTGCGTGAGCGACTTTAGATGTGACGTTGTGCATTTCATATGTATTAGTTTGAGCATTCAGCAGTATACATGTATGCTTTGCTTCCCGTGACATGGCCAAGAATCTGGTTGACAAACTCTGCAGCCTGCTAGCATCAGGTGGCTTTGAGCTAAGACAGTGGGCTAGCAATGACCCTTCAGTTATCAGCCATCTGCCAGAGGATATTCAATCTCAGAGCAGCATCCTCTGGCTCCGTGACGGTCACCAAGAAGCTCAGGAATCAACACTTGGCCTGCATTGGAATTGTCAATCCGACACCCTCTCATACAAACGACGCAAACCTGACTGTCAAGTGCCCACAATGCGAAGCATCTACCAGATTCTTGCTCGCCAGTATGATCCACTTGGTTACATTGTACCATTCACCACTCGAGCTAAGGTGTTAGTACAGAGGTTGTGGGACAAAAAGAGGGAGTGGGATGACCCACGGCTACCAGAGGACCTAATAGACTCTTGGAAACACTGGGAGAGCGAGTTAGAAGGCCTGCAGCATATCACTTTGCCTAGATGTTATTGCAGCATGCAACTAGACTGTCCCACTAGTAATAGGCAGCTTCACATCTTTTGCGATGCCTCAGAGAAAGCTTACGGATCTGTGGCTTACTTAAGAACAGAGAACCCTCAAGGTATAGTGGAGGTGGCCTTTGTAACAGCTAGATCCCGTGTTGCTCCCAAGAAACAGCAGAGCATCCCTCGTCTTGAGCTGTGTGCAGCACTCACAGGAGCGCAGCTTGCTAAAGTCCTGAAAACAGAGCTAACATTACCACTCAATAGTGTCACTCTGTGGTCCGACTCCACTACAGTATTGACCTGGCTTTTATCAGATTCCTGTCGCTTTAAGGTTTTTGTGGGGACTAGAGTGACAGAGATACAGGACTTAACTGAATCTGACACCTGGCGTTATGTACAGTCAGGTGACAACCCTGCAGATGCTATAACGAGAGGAAAGTCTCCCTCTGATCTCCATAGAGACAGCATATGGAACCAAGGTCCAGCATTCCTCAGACAACCCCCAGGAAGCTGGCCAGAGATGCCACCATTAGCTCACACAAACCAAGACAGTGAGCTAAAAAAGTCTAGCTTCTGTGGACTGTTAACCTCTGCTCTGCCACTGCCAGATCCTCAGCAATTTCACACATTCAGAGACTACCTAAAGGCCCTTATACAACCATCTAATGAGAGCTCTCCCCCTATTTTAACTGCAGAGGATTATAAAGAAGCTGAGCTCAATGTACTCCGTCAGATCCAAGCAGACTCATTTGCTGAAGAGGTGTCCCATTTACAATCTGGTAAACCTCTGCCAAGTAGCAGTCGACTGCTGTGCTTAGCCCCTGATCTAGATTCCGATACACATCTTGTACGTGTTGGCGGTCGTCTTCGACAGATCAGTGAACTAGAAGAAGATACCATTCATCCAATTGTCCTTGACCCACATCACCCACTCACCAAGCTGATCATCAAAGATTATGATGATCGTTTGCATCACCCTGGACCAGAGAAGGTATTTGCGGAGCTCAGGAGGAAATACTGGGTATTAAAAGGACGAGCAGCAGTCAGACATCATCAACGCCAATGCACTGAATGTCAAAAAGGGCGGGCCAAACCGCATCCCCCAAGAATGGCTGACCTCCCACCAGCAAGGTTGAGAATTCACCAGCCAGTTTTCTATTCAACTGGGATAGATTGCATCGGCCCTTATCTCATAAAGGTGGGACGCAGAAATGAGAAACGTTGGGGGATCATTTTCAAGTGTATGACCATCCGTGCAGTGCATATTGATCTCCTCGCAAGTCTGGACAGTGATTCATTCCTGATGGCCCTTCGTCGCTTCATTGCTCGGCGAGGGAAACCTTATGAAATCCTTTCAGATCAAGGAACGAATTTCAAAGGTGGGGAAAAAGAACTTCGTAATGCCATTGCAGCTCTTCAACCTGAGCTCCAGGCTCAACTTGCAGGCCAGCAGATTAGGTTCACATTCAATCCACCCAGTGCACCACATTTTGGTGGATGCTGGGAGCGGGAAATTCGATCTTTAAAAACAGCCCTGCAAGTGGTCCTCGGAGCACAGACAGTCACTGAAGAAGTATTGCGGACTGTTCTCATTGAGATAGAGGGTCTACTGAACGCCAAACCAATTGGCTATACATCTTCAGATATTGCTGACCCAGATCCCGTTACACCCAACATCCTTTTGATGGGGCGGCGAGATGCCTCACTTCCACAAGTGACATACCAGGATTCTGAACTCCTGAGCAGACGGAGATGGAGGCATAGTCAGCTGCTGGCTGATCACTTTTGGAGGCAATTCATCCGTAATTACCTACCTAGCCTTCAAACCAGACAGAAATGGATGTCAGAGAAGGACAATCTACGGGTAGGTGAAACCGTCATGATTGTGGACCAGCAGCTACCTCGCGCACTGTGGCCTGTAGGAAGGATAACACAGGTTTATCCAGGAAAGGATAACCGAGTCAGATCAGCTGAGATCAAAGTAAAGGACAAAACTTACCTAAGACCAGTGACCAAAATCATCAGCCTACCCCCTCTGCCTGATTAACACACCAATAACTCACCACTTAGTAAGGCCCTTTTAATTGTTCAAATTCACGTTGTGAATTTGGGGGCGGCTGTAAAAAAGGCCACTCTTTGGAAATGGACTCTCCCAACTCCCCCGCCTCTGTTCGTGATTTGGACTGTTCTAAAACTTGTTGAAAACAGAGTTGAAAACAAGATTCTATCGAGAGAAGATGTATAGATGTGCTTGTTTATTATAAATAACAGTTAAATCCGGCAGAAATGTTGTCATCTCGAGATTTGAGGATTGTGTGTGTGCGTGCAACCAACTGTAAGTAGCCTACATTTGTATATTTTATTGCATCATACGTTGAGGATCGCGGTCGCGGCATTCCGCCTGAGTGTTTGCATTGTTTGTCATGTTTGCACTGTGTATTGTCACTCGAATGGCACGTGATCCTCCCGCGTTGTTTATCTGTAAAGTGTTTTATATATCTGCGTGTTGGGTGGATTTAGACTGGGTCTTGGGGAACATGTACGGGCATGTTTATCTGGCGAGTTAGATGCACTCGCTATTAGTACTACGTGCATTAGGCATACTTAATGTGATAACACAATCATTTCTATAGAGAATATGTATGTATATTATTATTATTATTATTATTATTATATTGCTTGATTTCTCTAATGCCCTTTAACCTTGCTGATTATACTTATACCAGTATTCTAGTACTGTTTATGGATCCTTGATTTATACTAATAGGTTTATTTATATTTTGTATATTGTTTTATGTTTACAGAACCACATACATGACATTTACATGACAATAAATCATCTTCAAGTACCCCCTGGTGTGAGACGTAATGTTCTAACCGGACATCCTGTAGCCATTCAATACTCCGAACCAAAAGATTGAGCAGCAAGTTTTACAGTGTGACTACTTAGTAGGCTATATGTATGCAAGGGTTTCATATGTGCGTGAATGAAGTTTGAAAAATATAAATATAAAAATATATATAAGTCTCACAAAATATAATGGACACAAAGTGTCCCTGCTTGATATACAACCACTGATGAGCATAATCGGTAAAAAAAAAAAAAAAAAAAAAAAACCTACGAATGCGGATTAGAACCCAAAACCTCTGACACGGTTGAGTAAAGTTCAAGTTCAGCTGCCAGTGTTCCTCTTCGGGTAAGTCTAGTATTTTAATGCCAACTGCAAATCTTGCATATCAAGTATGAAGTATATCAATATCAAGTGTATGAGGCTATACTGTGTGTGTTAAATATTTCTGCTCAGTGTCAGATATTTCTCTGTTTTGTAAAAGTCATAATATGAGAAAACAAAATTTTGATCTTAACTCAAGTGTTTTCGGCTAAATCAGTAGCCTTTTAAACGGCCCAATTTTTCATTTAATCAGAAATCAGAAAATCTTTTTCAGAAAATCTCACACGCACACACACACTCACACACACACAGGTATTATTTTTTGATAAAGTGTGTCTGGTTTAGTTTTCTTAAGTACCGTTTCAAGAACCGTTTGAATACCGAGTAGGTACTGGTATCGGATAAAACCCAACCAATACCCAACCCTAACCACAAGTCTCAGTACTAGGACCGTTGCTGTTCAATCTATACATGCTACCATTAGGAGATATCATTAGGAAACATGGCATTAGTTTTCACTGTTATGCTGATGATACTCAGCTCATATTTCTTCACACCCTGATGAAACTTACCAATTCACAAAACTAACGGAATGCATAGCTGATGAAAAAATGGATGACTAGTAATTATCTACTACTAAATTCTGAAAAAAACAGAGATTCTAATTATTGGACAAAAAACGTACTCGCGTAATAACCTAGAATACTGTCTAACACTTGAAGTCTTTGTCGTCGGTTAGGAACCTGGGTGTGCTCTTTGATACCAATCTTTCATTTGAAAGTCACGTGTCTAGTATCTGTAAAACCGCATTTTTCCATCTTAAAAATATATCTAAATTACGCCATATGCTCTCATTGACAAATGCAAAACAATTAGTTCATGCGTTCATGACATCAAGGCTAGATTATTGTAATGCTCTACTGGGTGGTTGCCCTGCACGCTTAATAAACAAACTACAGCTGGTCCAAAACGCAGCAGCTCGAGTTCTTACCAGAACCAGAAATAATAACACTAATATTAGTCTCTCTGTTTATCCCAAGGTTTACCGCAGTCTGCCGGATCCAGGCTGTATCCAGATCTGATGAAGGACCATCACCTGGACACGACGACAACGCAGTCCTGAAGTGTCAACTAGTCTCTCCCCTATGATGGACCTGCGACTGGACCCATCCATGACGCATCCATGAAGTGCCAGCCTCATCAGCCCTGTGAAGGCCTCATCGACATGACTAATCTGGCTTCTGACCTGTAATGCTGCCTGGATCATAATCATACACTGTTCGCTCGTTGGTCAGAGGAGAACTGGCCCCTGACTGAGCCTGGGTTCTCCCAAGGTTTTTTTCTCCATTCTGTCACTGATGGAGTTTTGGTTCCTTGCCACTGTTGCCTTGGCTTTAGGCTTGCTTAGTTGGGGACAATATTCAACAATATTACTGATCTGCCTTACTTAAGGTGGACGATGATGCAATTTTCTTCTAGAAACAAACTTTGTAGTATTATTTTCATGTTATCTCTGTGAATCTGCTTTGATACAATCTGTATTGTAAAAAGCGCTATATAAATAAAGGTGACTTGACTATTCACTTAACCTCCGCATCACCCAATACCATGCCCCCCTCGCCACAGTAATAATCAGGTATTCTGTCATAAAATGCTATAAACACATCATTTTTTTAGTTTTACTGCTGTTTAATTGATCAGATTCTTAACAAACACATTTAACATTGAAGACATTTTTATTTAATCAAGATTTATATGCCACAGAAGAGATTTACATTTGTAAACGTCAGTTGCATAAAACATGCATTTCTAGCTTCTTCAGTAACAGTGCTTTTATATTTAACTGAATATTACTGACAAGCATAAATTAACTGCATAAGCCTGAATAATCAACACAGCTATATATTAATGACTGTTTAAGTTTCACTGGTGCTGTAAAAAGACAACATTAACCACAACATCTCAGTTTTATCGGAAGTGAAAGTAGATCAGACCAACAGGAAAAGCATCTGAGACACGATTTTCTGTGGTAACATACTGCAATGCAAAGCGCAGGGATATATCAAGTTAGATTTTAAAATAAGGCAGAAATATATGTCATTTATCTGATTTGTGGCTCATCATAGATGCACGTTTTGCTGCTTTCCATCCTTTCTGGTGTCCACGATGGTAAATGATTCCTCCTGCGATGACTGTAGTCAGAAAAAACACAAACACAGCCAGTCCAACACCAGCGAACATCAACACACGCTCCGTCGGGGTCACTCCATCTACAGAGACAGAAGAATTTACTCATATATGTATAACCAGAAAGTGTTAACTGGAAACTAGATTTAGTGCTGAATTAGATTTAGACTCGTTAAAACAAGAAAAAATTAATAAAGAAACAAGATAAACATCCAACATGTTACCTGTGATTTCAACTTCTTGTTTTGAATCTGTTAAAAAACGATCTGTTAATATTTGATCAGTTTATCAAACACACAAACAAAAAAACTGTTTTAGTTGTTAGTAGCTATAGTGAGAAAGCTTTAAGATGAGCTTTTGTAGTTTTTATGCATTTAGGCCTATATAATAAAAAAAAATATTGCATAATGGCATTTCAGGCCTTGTCCACATTAGTACGTTTTATTTTTTTCTGTCTGTTTTGGTCTTCCATCCACACTGAGACAGCGGTTTTGTCCTGCGATAAAAAGGTTTTTGTTTTTTTTGCAACGCCTGTTTTGCAGATTTGTGCTGTTGTGAGGGGTTGTGCTATTCAGGGGGTTGAATAATTTTGAGACTGCAAAAGTCATTAAAAGTTGCATTTTCAGTTGATTTGGGGGAAACCACTTGAAACATTTGTTGTTTTTTATCTTTTTTTATTTTTATCTTTATTTTATTGTTTTTTTTTAATCTATTTTTTTTAATTTTGTTTGATTTGTTCACTGCAAACAGCTGAGAGAATGTAAATTTTGCCAATAAATCTGATTTGCAATGGGGTTGAATAATAATTATTACAACTGTGTATATCAAGCATATAAAAGCATTTTTCCCACACATGCTATATTTTACTGAGAAGAAAAAACGTACAAATCTCATCTTGGGTGGCTCATACCCATTCCCTCTACAATGGCAACTTTGTGGAGATATGATGGGAAAACTGAATTCTGTTACCTTCAATCTCCAGTCTGATGGGTTCGTCGAAGAACATCTCTGGAGCGTCAGACTTTGTTCCACAGAAATAAAACCCCAAATCTGACTCTGTTATTCCAGTAATAACTAGAGAGACTCTGGTGATCGAACTGTCTTCTGTCATTTTCAGACGAGTCTGGTTCTGAATGTAGTTGGTCAGGAGATGTCTTCTTGTTTTGTCTTTCTTAACAGAAAACAAAAGATCTACTTGTTTAGTATTGAAGTGATACCAGGCGACTTCATATCTGTTTCTCATGCTGCAGTTCAGAATGATGTTTTCTCCAATCCGAACTCTCACATCAGAAGATCCTCCTGCTGACAAATCTGGAGAGACATTGATAAACACACACATCCTTTTAGACTATGTTAATAGCTATTGTATTTGAGATTGATATGTTAATTTCATTAATGCTTGAAATATAATATATTTACCACTGGATGTGATTTGCATAATCCAACAAGAAAATACAGAGAAGAAAAAAATGACTTTCTCCATTGTGTCTGTCGCTCGTAAAGGTGTCGATCAAGCAATAGGTTTCAGATCAATGCAGAGACACTTAAACCACACAGTGTTTCCACTTCCGTCAGAGGAATACAAAACAATGAATAGTATATTATCAGATTAACTATTTATTGCATCAAACCTCTATGAGCTGTAATGAAAATCATTATGATTTCCCAATGTAGTTTTTAGTGGATGTGGTCTATATTAACTTGCATAGACAAGTGGTCTACAAAACTTGGCTAAGTGTGAGTAGATTTGTGAGTCCATGATCAAAAATACTAGTTTTTTATTGTTTTATTTATTCTTCATAATGTTAGCTCTATGAACAGCGTCAGAGTCATGCTAATGATTAATTAATCATTTTCACCACATTACATAAAACGGTCTTTACAAAAATGTACCAATACAAATAGTGTCTCTTCTGTTTACTAGTCATAACATGAGAGAATAGTGTATAACTTTACACAAATCACAGTTCATTCATCAATCTCATGTTAACACATAACATAAAGTGTTCTGGTTCAACTTTCATAACAGTGCACATGTTTTCTGTTGTTGTTTTTTTAACTGAAGGAGGAAGTCATTTTTTTCTAAAGTAATGTATAAGACAGGAAGCTTACGCTGCAATTCTGAACAAGTCACAGTCATTTCAGATTTCAACACCATCAGTGATGAAAGGAAAGATTCTCAAAGCGTTTAAAGCAGATAAAGTCATTTATTAAGATGTTTAAAGGTACCGTATGTAGGATTGTGGCCAAAACTGGTACTGCAATCACTTTAAAAATACTGTAGAGCCGTGTATCACCTCCCCCTCCCCCCTGACTCGAGGTTGCCAGATAAGCTGCAGGATTCAGCAGAAACGTATGCTGCTTTCAATGAGCTTCCAATGGCAAGTGACGACGAGACGTACACAGTAAGTTTTTTTCTGTTAATTGTGTTTATGCTTCATGAGAGATATTTTGATGAGTCATTATTTATTTAAAAAATGTACTAATTGTCATTAGTTAAATATAATCGTAAAGATTTATGCTTGTATGTGACAGTATAATCATAAAGATGTATGCTCGTATGTGACAGACAGAACGGTAGCTGTTAGTCTAATCTTTTGTTACGTTATGTATCTGTCATTAATGTAAGTACAAGCCTATGTCACTATGTGTAACCAATATCAAAGATACAACTATACATTTAGCTGGACAAAGTCAATATCACCAATGGCTGTCACAGGGTTGTTTTCAGTCCCATCAGAATATATTGTTAGAGTAACTACATTACATTAGCAATGGTCATATAGGTCAACTTGCAGCATGTGTAACTTAGAAGAACGAATGACGAATAATTTTTTTCTGAGGTAAAGTTAGGCTGCTGTCTCAATTAAGTTACGTTTCAAATTGCCATAAGTTAATGGGTGTGCTAATGTTGTTTTCCTCAGCGTCTCAGCATAAGTACAGAGAAACGGGCTCCTATAATGCATTGCTAATGTTAGCATACGTCCATGTGAGCTGTTACGTTACTTTGCACGAGCATGCATAACTTTGTTCGACTGTCATGAATAACGTTATATGAAATGTCCATTGACATCAAGTACAAGTTATCCAAGCATAGATGAATCTTACCTGTCCAGGAGAAAATTAGCAACGTTGGCGTCTGTTTTAAAATTCTTCTCCGTTTTCAGCCGTCTCCATCTGTCAAAAGCATCTCCAATACAAATTCTGGTTTTATTTCGGACTTTGTCACGAAGAATTTCTGAATTGTAACGAGGTCTTTTGGATTTATTAACGTTAGACATTTTTATCCGACTAGAGTTAGGGTAGGTTAGAGCAAAGCTGGCAACCCGGATCCCGAAACACTACTGACTTCGTGATTGGTAGATGGTGGAGGGAGGCGCTTCAGGCCAAAACACAAAATGACAACATCAACATCAGTTGAGGGCTGCAAGTCCACTTTTTAAATGACAATATCCTAGCCATACTACTGTTGTCAGTGATATAAGTATTTGAAATGAACATGATTTCTTAATGTCTAGTGACATATTAGGGCAATTTTATGATTAATTGAAATATATTTCTTACATACGGTACCTTTAAATATATAATGGGATGACATACTATATAGAAAAAAATAATTTTCCCTCTTATACCCTGTACAAAGCAATATTAAACATGAGTGAAATACGACTGAAAGGGAAACAAAAAGACCATATTTTCCCAACAGTCACTGATTAATGCATCATGTGCATCTTTTTAAAGGGATCGCGGTTGAGGATGGCTGCAGATACACATATGCTTGATTTCCAATATTCCTTCAATGCAGTCACAAACAGCTCAAAAAAAAAAAAAAAATTTGCTGAAATGTTGAAGACGACTTCTAACATTTGCACGTCTGATAATCAAAAACTACGATATTACCAGATTCCATATTAAAATACATAATTAAAACCAATAAAAATCTCATTGTATCAAAAGTGGTTATGACATTTATAAAGCAACTGTTTCCTGTTTTTGAAACAAAAAAAATTGTATAGTGTATCTCAATACATATTGTTTTAATACAGATTTAAGGATAGTACCGTAAAAATTACCCATATTAAGCCATCAAAGCCATCAAAGACAAAATGGGAATAGAAACATGACAGATACACAGACTCAACTTTGTATAGCCTCTTCTTTTCATTGGCACATATTTAAACACAATTGTGCATGTGTATTTTATGCAACTTTTGTTTTGTTATATTTTAAATTTATAAAAAAACAAAAACAATTCCATTAATTTCAACAAATTTACCATTGATGCATCCAACATGTTTTCACCCTCAAAAATTCGATTCATTTCGGAGAAGAAGAAGAAATGGACCAATTGCAAGAGGTTCCTCGCACCATCTGTGCTCGGGGCAGGCCCTAATTATTGTAGATGATGCATATGGCACAACTCTAGCTGCAGACATATGTGGACAGAATCACCAAAAAGTAACAAGAGACGTCACTAGGTGTTCTGTGTCTCCTGTGCAGTTTAATCATGTTCAGTTTAAACCGTCATAGGTTCCCCACTGGGTCCTCTCGATCCTGCTGTTGCACCGGCACATGAGTTCTGCGCCAACATTTATGTATGATTACAGTAACAACAACAATCAAGGGCACAGAAGCCAGAATCCACAGCCAATTCCAGTTCTCTACAGTTGGAAGGAGGGAAGAGAACACAATTTTTAAATATATATTTTTTTTTTTAACTCACTGCTTAAAGATTTTGTAAAGCTCTTAATGTCTCCTGTTTTACTTACTAGGTTGTTCAGTGACATTAGTTTTATGATCTGTGTCCAGTTTTCCCTTTGATTTTGAACTAGATTCTGTTCAGGACATTGAAAGGTTTGTCACACAATTTAGTAATAATCTCAAATCATGATGAATAAAGCTCAAAGCGTCCCCTTTATAAATAATATTTCTCCTCATCCACTGATCTTCTCTCACCTGTGACTGTGACTGTGATCAAGATTTCTCCTTCAGAGTCCAGAACTCTGTATGTTCCAGTGTCATTGTGTGTGAACTCTTTAATGATCAGGTTTTCCCCGTGGATCTCCTTCCACCCTTCACTAGAGTTTTTCTCCACTTTATCAGCATTGGCCAACTGAAATGTTAAATTCAGCTCCTCACCTGTTTTCACAGAGATCTCATCTGAGGAGGAACAAAGACATCAATCATTATTTTAATGGTGTCAATCAATCAAGGCCATAAACACATATTTAGTATCAGGGGAGCAAATGTAATTATTCATAAAAGCACATGTTGATGGTTTGATTAGTTTTTACTTTACCAAGAATTTGAAGTTGATATTTCTCCTCTTTTAGCCCAGGATCTCCTGGTGTATTAGTGTAATGGACTCTCAGAATGTATTTCCCAGCGTCACTCAGTGTCAGATCCTTGATGACAATGTCACATGATCCATTTTTACACACTCGGCCAGTACAGTTTTCCTGGGGCGTCCAATCATAGATTACTCCAGACTCTCTGAATAACTCAATCTGCAAAATCTGATTGGCCTCAAATTTACATGATAGAGTGATGTTTTCTCCCCTTATTCCTGTCACATCTTTAGTGTTGTTTCCTACAAATATAGACAGTAAATATTCATTCAATACAAAGTATCAATACTGAAAAATATATGTGGTGTTTCTGTCTATTTTCTGTAATCAAGCTCATCATAAACAATTCTAGTAGCCTAGAATTCCTTTAGTCTACTAGATTTTCTTTTGCTCAAGACATTTCTTCACACATTCAAGTGGATTCAACAACTGTGAACTGATGATGGAGTTTCTCCAATATTTAGCATCAGAAATGCTTGTAAAGTTGCCGCTCTCTCCTTTCTGTTCAATTTAGTTTTGTTTTCATGGACTTTCAGTTTGTTTTCATCTGCCACACATGTTCCTTTGTTTAGATTCCCTCCACCCTTTAGTTTCTATGGTGACTGTGATTAGTTAGTTTGATTCAGCTGTGTTCATCTCGTTATCATCAATATATTTTATATTGTCTTAAATGGATATATGAGAATATATGATCATGTAATATAGGCTAATAAAAAAAGTTAGTTAGTAAATGGACTTGAACTTCCAAAAACCTGTAGACTAGTGCATTCCAAGTGAAGCATTCCCATGACTGGAAAGAAAGTGAGGCTTCGTTTCTCTGAAAACAATATGCTCTCTGTGTACTCAATACGTGCTTTGAAGCTTCAGGGCCATATCATACATGGTGCAATGCAGCACCAGGCGTGACGCAAGTGTGTTTGCTAGTTTCAGCCCGACGCAGTTTTCATTTTTATGTCCTGCACCACATTGTTTAAATGGCAAATGCATTTGCACCCATTTGTGCGCCCATGGGCTGCTGGTCTGAGAATCAGTGTTCTGGCCCATTGTTGGACCGTTGCTATTTTGAGGAATTGAAATAGACTGAGCCGTTGACCAACTGAAACCTGGGGTCTCATTTATAAAACTGTGCGTAGGAACCTTACTAAAAGTGTACGTGCGCCTGAAAGCCAAAAATGGCGTACGCAAAAAAATATTCAGACTTATAAAACCGTTCGTACGCCAGAACCTGCGCAGAATTCACTTTATAAATCCCAGTCAGCGGAAGATTGTGCGCACATGCGTCTCCACCCCGAAATAACCATATGGAGCTTACAACGCCTAGTTTTACTATGCATACCCTCATCTGCATATCATTTGCATATGATTATTCATCCACGTGATGACGTTTAAGGGTACAAGACACATTACATTAATAAAAATCAAGTAGTTGCCTATCCTTGCCTTGTTTTTGAATACATAAATCAAATCAAATACATTTCAGAGAAAGTTTTTGTCAATCTTTTCCACTGGCTGAATTGTATTTTTAATTGATTTATATTTTTAAAGGGGTGGTAAAACACGATTTCACTTTTCTAACTTTAGTTAGTGTGTAATGTTGCTGTTTGAGCATAAACAACATCTGCAAAGTTACAACGTTCAAAGTTTAAAGCAAAGGGAGATATTTGCTTTTAGAGAAATCAGTTTCTAAGAACTACAGAAACAGCTGATAGGGACTACACAACATTCCTGTGGGCTTGCTGACATCACTAAGCCCAATATTTACATAAACCCCTCCTCTGGGAACACAATACAAAACGGGGCGAGGCCATTTTATGTTGCTTTGGAAAAGAGTTGTTGTGGTAGTAGCGAATCACATCACACTGGGCCAGCTAACCAATCTGAGCCCATTGCGTATTTTTGAGGGCGGGGCTTCATAGAACCAGGAAATCATCCGACCGTTTTTACAAGGAGGGACAGAGCAGTGTAGAATAATGGTTAAATATGTGAAAAATAATGCAAATTTTTAAAAACGAAGCATGAACACATGTTACAGTGCACCCCACAAACACAATCAAGCCTTCGAAAAAAGGTGTTTTACCACCCCTTTAATGGAAACAGATAGGCCTTGGGTATTATTTGCATGAAACTATTTTCTCAGACAATCTGGTATTATCATGATAAGCAATTATCTCTGTGGTTAAAACATTACAGCACGCCACAGGAAAAATGTTCAAAAACATTGCATCCACAACAAATATTTCTATAGATTGAATATAAAAAATGTTGTAACTTCTCAGTAATGATTTAATGTTTAAGTGTTTAACATTAGTTTGAATGGCATATTTAATCTAAATATTTACATCAGAAGTAAAACATAGTTTAAATCATTATTTTATTTATTTAAACTGTTATTTGCGTCAGTTTCACTAAACGGCCCAAACGCGCTGGCTGGCGTGAACATTTAAGAAGGGATGGATATTTGCTTCAAGTGACAGGCTTGGTGAGTGAAATTATATTTGTATTCTCTTCCTGTATATGTATACACTCAAAGATAATTTAGAAGTTTTTCATTTTAAATAGTTATTGCTATTTGGGCCAGTTGGTGTCGCCAAAACACATACTCTTCTAAAAGAGTGCGTACGCACAGTCAAGAGCATCCTTACGGTGTGCACTTATTTACGCCAAGTTTATTTTTTATAAATCCCGATATGTGCGTGGAAAAATGCGTACGCATATTTCTATGCCCATTTTGTGCGTACGCAATGTTTATACATCAGGCCCTTGGTCTAAAGTCAATGGTGCAACTTTTTTTTTTTGTTATTTAAACAAATAGTTATTTAAACAAAACTACCCCTATAGGTAGGTCCACAACGCGCATACACTCTGCTTAATAAACACATAGGGGTGCGAAGCAGCACACAGACATGCCAAATATTAAAAATTAAAGGATTAAAATGTAAAAGATTAATATTTTGTACATAAATATATGGTGGAATTCGACTTGTCCCGTAGATGGTCTGAGCTTTAACCTCACACACACACACACACACACACAGCTTTAACCTTGCGCAAGAGCAGATCTGTTTCCTCGCTATAGAAGTGTTAATTCTTTCCACTTGCAAATTTCTCCATGTAATGAATCCGCCATGGTGTGAGCGCAGCTGGCATTATAAAGGAAATGGGAGATGAGACTCTGATTGGTTTATTGCACGTTACGCCAAAACCACACCCATTACTCTTTAAGAGAATAGGGACAACCTTTTTAGACCATGCGCTGGGAGTGCCGACCATTTTTCTTGTCTTTAGACTAGCAAAAGTGGATTCGGACATGACCTAAGTAAACTTGCGCCCTGCGCTTTAGACCATGAGCTTAGATCGTTAAAATAGGGCCCTCTATGTCATATGTAACATCACCATTATATTAAATCTTTATTGGAACTTTATTCGTCTTTGTCTTCATCTGCCTGCCTACACATTCGTGTCACAGCTGGTTTAAGCCTATTTTGCCATTATGCTCCTCAACTCGACACGACACCTCAGGTTATTCATTGTCTCTGTAATAAATGTATGTTAATTTGGATTAAGTGCCTGCTACATAAAAATAAAATGCTCTATCTCAAAAACTACTGACAAATGTGATCTGGTTGGTTGCACAAATTAAGTCTAAACAGAACTTGCAGTTAGGAGGTTTACATTGAAACACAAAAATTTAAGTATTTCCTGCAAGTATTTTTATTTTTATTTTTTAAGAAAAGGACAGCAACTGTGTATAATGAGGACAATAACATTATGACCATGCAGGGGGCAAGAATATTTTCAAAGTGACTTACAGCAAAACTTGGATTAACTGAGCTGTAAAGAGCCTGAAATTAGCAGTGGCACATTTTAACATTTCAAATGTTTATGACAATGGCACAAGCTGTAGCAGACGTACAAGTTGCTGTGAATTCCTGAACAATGTTTATAGACAAACTGATAAACCAGCGATGTCATGGTGTGTGATGTAACATATGGTGGAAATTTTTCATTATCAATCCACAAATGTGAACAAGAGTCACTTGGCTGAGTGATGCAGCGAAATAATTCACTAGATAAAAAACTGTGTATTATACTGACCGCTATTATTGACGAAGGACAGCAGCAGAAGCAGCAGCAGATTCAGCCACCTGAACCTGATGAGAAAACAGAAGAGCTGGTTTATGTGTCAGATACAGACACACATTCATACAGGGGGAAAATACTATATAACTGATCACAATACACAATTCAAAAACAATTTCAATTTTATTTAAAGATTTAACATAAAAGAAAAAAAAGTCCAATAAGAAGCATCAAACTTTTTTTTAAATCAATGATTTCAGTGTAACAAAGGCCCAATGGACACACACAGTTTATGAAATTTTTTTTCTTCTACCAACCAATTCTCTCATCAGAGTTATTCATGTAAATCAATCTAAATAATTATATTAATAACCCCACTAATGTAAATCATAATCAGCGTCAGCATAATTACAGTAATGGAGACATTCAGCATAAACTTGTCGACTCATTTCCTCATCACTAACAGGTTTAGTTTCCACAAACAGAAACAACTATCGGTATAAGAACACAAACACACAAAAGGCTGGATTTATATTTTAAAGCATGAATACTTACATTCTAAAAGTCCTGTAGGTCTTTTGTTCAGGTGTCAAAACTTTGTTAATTACATGTTTAGAAAGAAGTAAGTAAAAGACTAAATCGAAAGCATTTGCTGCTATACCTGTTTAGTACATCCCACCGAGAAGGTGGAGTCTGACTGATCATTATTTTCCTCTACTAGTTATTCTTTCAAAGCAGATTAAGCTGAAGATTAACATACAGTAATATTATTGTATATGATCAGTGACTGACATAATTTGGTGAATTATTTATTTAATCAAGCATTTCAATTCAATGTTTGTCTTTAACACAATTACTTTCGATTTGAACACCTATTTCCCTGATATGATCATGTGATATAGGCGGTGAAATCTGATCTCAGGTCAAAGGTTAGATCTGATTGAGTCACATGACCAGGGCCGGCGGAAGAGCTGCGCTCCAGACACTAGAGGGCGCCGCACCATGACGAGCACGAGCGATTCAAACTTGTGAAGAACTACATGCGATCGACAATACATTTACATGCAACCACATAACCCATGAAGCCTTCATGTAAACACCTTAATCGATCCAAATGAAATTTCGAAAGGATTGAAAGGGGCCATTCACGGATATGCACCTGCCTCGCGACCTTACACAATATGTAAGATGTTTTTTTTTTAAACCAAATGCAGCGCGTAACCCCTGTAGCCAGCAGGAGCCAGAACTGTACGCACAATAGGTTAATATTCACCATTAACCAACCGCTTTTCACCTGCCTTACAGCTACTAGACACTTCGACTGATGCACAGGATCAAATAGGTAGGCACCCCGCGTTTGCTTCTACTCTTATTTAGCCTACCTATTTGCCACATAATTGTGTGTGTGTGTGTGTGGTACTGCTGTGTGTGTGAGGTGTGTACTTGAAGGTTGGCACTGTAATGGTGATTTAAAGGTCACTTGTGTATAGAGTGTGGACCAGAATGTCTACTATATTGTTTAAAAATAAAAAATATTTCTGTATCATCTCACTCTTTTGACTCTTCGCAGAATATCAATAAAATCAAAGCATGTTTTCATTCTCCTAATTTTTGGATCAAATGTCTTCTCTCATATTTCATATTTTCTGAAAATATTATAACATGTAGGCTACTAGCCTACTGTCTCTACTGCCTGAACTTGAAGTTCCCATGAGATTTTGTTTAGGCGTAATACCAGAAATAGCCACCGGGTGACATACATTCCATTGAATTTAATTGTATGCATTCTGCCGTAACAAATTAATAAATTTCTGTCCAAATATCACTTCTGTCACAAAATATCGAACCTTGAGACTCAGACCTTTCTGACAATATGTGTTTTGTCAAGATTAGAAAAGGTTTTGATCATAAATTATGAAACATGATTACGCCCAAAAGGGGAGGAGCCTGATAAAATAATTTAGAGTACCGTTTCTATGGTAATGCAACGTCCAATTTCAAAACGGTTTTCACAGGATGATTTCTGAGTTTGTAAGCTTTCAAATGATACCTAATTTATGATAACTACTAAAATATGTTATGTAATAAAAAAGGCGATAAAAATGATATTGTACAAGATAATATATATATTATACAAATGTAGGATATATTTGGATAGGATAGTATTATTTTATCATTTTTAATTGACAAATACTAAATTATATGTTTTATTATAAACTTTTAGCATGAAAACCAAAGTTTCAATTATGAAAAGTGTGTACGTCGACTTTTTGTGACAAACGGCAGAACTCCTGTTATGATGTAGATTTTTTTAGGTGCGCTCCTGTCATTAATTCATCTATTACTGTTCCTACATAATTTGTAACAAAAACAGTGCTAAAATATCTATTTAGGAGTCTTAGACCTTTCCTATGGAAGGCATTTTCTGCCAAATTTAAATAAATAAATTGAATGATTAAAATGAAAATTAAAACCAGATTAACGATTTCATTACAGAAAAATGTTAACAAAATATGTGACAAAATTGAGAATGAAGGTTTCTTCAAGCATCTTGGAGACGTTCCCGCAGTTCTTCTGGCTTTAGTCTGTCTCAGTTTCTTCATGTAATCACAGACGGACTCGATGATGGTGAGATCAGATCTTACCGGCTGTTGTCAGACTCCTTGGGCATACACAAATCTCACTGGATTATTACAATTAATGGCAAAAAGAATGTTTGGAAATGTGAACTGATATTTCCTACTGACACACTACAGCAAAAGACAGAAAGCAAAGACTTTTGCACAGTACTGTATATTTACATCAAATTATGTATGTATGTATATTATGGTGTATATAGGGTATATATTTACCCTTACAGGGATTTTAAAGTTCACTTTAAAATGAAAATTCTGACATCATAAACTCATCCTCATGTTGTTTCAAACCTGTATGAATTTCTTTCTTCTGCTGAACACAAAGGAAGATATTTAGAAGAATGTCAGTAACCAGGCAGTTTCTGGGTCCCATTGACTTCCATAGTAGGAAAAAAATATACTTTGAAACAACATGAGGGTGAGTGTGATGACCGAATTTTCATTTTCAAAGTGAACTACTCCTTTAAGTTGTTCCAAACCTGAATGAGTTTCTTTCTTCTGTTGAACACAAAATAAAATATTTTGAAGATTGTTTATAGCTGGACAGTTGACGGCACACTGACTTTCAAATTAGGGAAAATAATCAGAAAATTCAACTGAAAATAAATACTGGTTTAGAAAATATTACGATTTCCAAAATGTTCAGCAATGCCACGTGCTCTAATATAGATGTTATTACATTTTTGTATTTTGCATGGATTGCATGGACAACATAGTTCTGTTCCAATAAATAAAAAAATCACAGAGAGAGAGAGAGAGAGAGAGAGCACTTCTGTTGAATGCTCTTGATTGCTGATCGTTCACTCAGCACGTGTTATTTTGATTAAAACTAAATCGTATATGTAAGTAAAACATGAACTGTTACCTTATTTATGTTTAACGAGTGGTTGCCTACATTATTACAGGACATTTGCAGGTCAAGAAGTTACATGAACTTCAAACATCCAAAGCGCGCGCCCCGAAAACCATCGCCTCAGACAGCGCGCGATACTGAATGGAAGTCTTTCACGTCTTGCGCTTGAATGGATGAATTCACTTTTCAGTGTTGGCGAGTATCCTAGTAAACAAAGTCTGTTATATCTCAAGTGAACGTAGACAGAATAATTCAAATGGGGTCCGTGCGTTCGGTCTTAAAGGTGCAGCAGTTTAATAAATCTGCTGCTGTGTTTTAATGTTAATCAAACAAAGGACAAATAAATTACTCACTGCTCTTGACTAAACAGGCTACCTTTTTTAAACTTTACAAAAAGATCCATCTATATTTAATTTATACAGTAATGAATATGCAGTGCATTAAATATATATTTGATGAACAAATTATGTTTAAAATTAATAAACAACTAATATGATTGATATTCTTTTGGTTTCTCTACCATTACATTTAAAAATTACAAATGCATGAATTAAAAAATTTATTTAAAATTTAAAATACAGGTATCGGTTACGGTATCGGCGAGTACCAAAAATAAAAGTATCGGATTCGGATTCAGTCTGGAAAAAGTGGTATCGGTGCATCCCTATTATTTAGTAATTTAACATTATTTTATTTACTTTACTTTTTACATTACTTTATTTTCAACACAAAAATGAAGTGCTCTGCTCTGCCTCAGAACAGCTGTATTCTGCGTTTTTTGTGCTGGCTGCCGAATAGTGTGATAAACTCATCCATGTCCAGGGACTTGGCTCTCCGTGACTCTACACTGACAGGGTTCCCACTCTTTTCTTGAAATGATTTTCCAGGACTTTTCCAGGACATTTTCAAGACTTTTTCAGCTGCTACAGTGCGAGTCAAGTTATCACAACTAAGGCTGGGCGATATACCGATATTATCATATCAAGATATATTTTGAAACAGATGTGATATTGTACCTATACCATTATATCTGTATCATAGTTGTGCCAAGATTGTTGTCTTTCACAATGCCACCTGCATTCCTCTACTTGCAAGGCCACACTACTAAAACAGAAGTTATTCTCTACTTTAGTTCATACACTGCTATTTTACTTGCTGATATCAGTTTAAAGTCCAAACTCTCACAGTCAAGCTGTATTCGCAATCAGTCACTAACGTTAGAAAATATTAACTGTTATAGTTAATATTAATATTAAATTAATTGCATCTGCTCGCACCAAGGCACATTACGCATCTGGTATACATAATGGCATAAACTGATGAGTTATGTGTTTTTGACTCTAAATTATTTTGATTTATCAAATCTTTGTAACCGTTTTTGTCAATTATATTGCTGAAATGGATAGACCTTTTGTAAAGCTAAATGTGTTTAAATGCAAAATCAATTTAGCCTACTGGTGTATGAAATGGATCTGAAGTAAAATATTCTGACAAACTAGGGTAAAATACCGGTATATATCATATATCCCAAGCTTTGGAGAATTGCTATTTTCTACAATTGTACCTTATATTTTGTACATTTAACCAGATTGCTTAAATGTTTATTCATCTCAATCTTTCTCTCTTGCACTTTCTCCTCAAAATATTTACTGTTCAATAAATCACCAAAACAATTTCCTTTACTTTATCTGTTTACTGTTTACTTACAGTTGACTTAGTGCATCTGACACCTGCATTCTTCAAGTAAAAATGAAAATTACTGCAAAAATAAATAAAAAAATATAAATATCAAACTCAAATCCTATCCTGCAGTGCAAAAAGGTCAATATAAAACAAAGCAATGTCATTTCAATTAAAATGTTCCTCTAAAATAAATCTGTTATTGTAGCTTCTTGACGCTCTCCTGCAGGTCTTCCAGTGTTTTTGCTAGGGCTTGCAGCTCTTCCTTTTTCTCGGCCACACTTTTGCGATAAGCATTGGATTTGGACAGTAATGTGAAGTCCTGTTTTTTTTCTGCTTTCATTGCCATTTCGTCTGCCTCTTTCTGCATCATCTCACTGCTTTTCATTATTCTTCTCTGTTTTGCTTTGACATTTTCTATGTCTTGGTGAAGCTCCTTTCTTTTCTTCTCATTTGCAGTTTGTTCTTTATTCTTTTTTTCATCCTCAAGGTATTGCATATACCTCATTCTTGCTCCTTTGCAGTGTTGGATTAGGTCTTTTGGCAGGGCTTCATCAACTGCACGCTCAGCCATTGCATCCTGGACCAGGCGCAATGCTATCAGACTCCTCTCCTTCAAGTTTTCCACTAGCATGTCCTTGTTCATGGAGTACCCTCGCTCCACTGCTGCTTGTCCATGAGACAGAGTTAGGAGACATTTCATCATGTCCCACAGTGCTGCATACTCTGCTCTGCCACTGATAAATCTCCCCAAAAATTCTTCAAGCCTGCAACTGTATGAAAAATCTTGGAATTCTGCCTTGAGGTTTGCACTTGCATGCACTGAGAATATTTTATACTGAGCAAGAATTTTGTCGCACTCTGAGGCAGTGCACCATCCTGCATTGAGGATAACCTGTAGGAGTTTCTCAAACATTGCTATTGCATGCTCAGTCTCTGTCACCATGATCACAGGGTCGAGGGAGCTCATGTGCCGCACTGCTGGGTACATAAGAGGACTTCTCTCCATAATTTTTTTGCAGGTCACAGCAAGGAAGGAGACACATTCCTTCTTGAAAACCTGTATGTTCACTGGATTTTCCTGGAGCTTTTTAGATGCTTTCTCCAAAGCTTGTTTTGTGGCAAATCCAGTGTCCAATTGTTTGAGTGGCACATGGATTGACTTGTTTTGGACATCAAGTTTCAGCAGCTGGACAGGTGTTTTCATCTTCTCCAATTCTTCTCTCTTAATAAAGCATGACAGCAAGCATCTCAGGATGGACTCAAGCTCTTTTGCAAGGAAAGGCACCATTGGTGCATCTGTCTGGAATTTCTCCAAAAAAGACTTCAGCTGTCTAGCAACAAATGCAAAAAACTGGAGCTTAGCCTGAAAGAGAGGGTCAGCTGTGGCCCCTTTTACTGTACAGTAGGATGCAGATGATGGTACTTTGCTTTTCGGGAGTTTCTGGTGGCTGCTGATGTACTGTTGCACAGCTGGCCACACTTCCACTGCCCGCTCTGCGAATGCCAAGTCTTCAACCCATCGATGGGCACAGAACTTTAGAGGAAATGTTGTTGTTTTGGTCACCTCAATGAAGTCAGCTCGTCTTGCTGGGGAGTCATGGAACATCTGCCAAAGTGCTCTGAGCACATCTCCCACCTTCCAACCTGTTTCTCTCTCTCCATCTTGAAAACTTCCATGAAGAACATGCAAACCACAACTTCCCAAATTTATCATCTTTGGTGCATCTGGGTCCTCTTGGCTTTTGTCCTCTTGGAATATCCTCAGGAGCTTCCAGTTGACAGCAGGGCCATCCATTGAAATCTGTAACAGCTTATTGGGATTAAGTGGTGACAGGGCTCTCTTGATCCTTTCCAGAAGTTTCTCTGCTTGAGTGTGTCCCAAAAACTCTGAATCAAAATAATGCACCACAACCTTCCCTTCACGTTCACTCCAGTGCCTCACTACAACATCCAACTGTTCTGTCTGTGTCACTTTATTCAGGCATTCATCAAAAGAAACTACATAGCATGGTGCTTTTCTTATATCATTGATCCGTTGCTCTTTGAAATAAGGACCCAAGCCAAAACATATAAGGTAAGCTGCTTTTGTTGCGCCACATGAAAACTTCTTGGCAATCTCACTGTCTGGGAACATCTGACCAAAAATGGCTGAGATATCAGAGCTGGAGTTGAATGAGTAGTGTGACATCACCATCTTAATTACCCAGCGAATCTCTGCTTCTAACACAGCTTGGCTCGAAAAGAATGCTAAGCTGCCCTGTGTTTCTGAGCTTGTTCTCTGTCCACTTGTACTAGGCAATTGTAATGCTGTACTTTCATTACTGGCACTTTCCTCATGTACACTGGCTGTTGGTAGCTCTCTGTTTGTTGGACAGCTACTTCCCTCTCCTGTGTCTGTTGAAGTCTTCCTCATGAAATCTGTCATTTTTCTTTCACTGTTTAACTGTCCAGAAACCTTGACATGGCCTTGTGCCCGTGCATGACTCCTGAGTGCTGAGACTCCCATGTTACCAATATCAAAAGACTTCCTTGCAATATGCCCTATGCACATCTCCAGACACTTCTCCTAGCCAGTCCCTGAACTGGGGGTTTTCCTTCCACTCAGTTTTGAATTTGCACTGTCTTCCTGACATCATCACTAACTCCTGCCTATAAAGGACAACAACACAAATTTGAAAGTCTAATACTGCTTATATTGACTGTTTACTCAATAAATTAGGCCTACTTTTCATACCTTAGCTTTTTCATATCTTTCATATTCTATGTATTATACTTACTGTACTCAACACATTACTGCTTATTTCACATAGTTAGATGCTAAACTGCATTTTGTTGTTCCAGTATTGGTCATTTAAGGTTAGCCCAGTCATCCGGAAACAAGATTCAGGGTAGATGACTAGACTAATATCTCTCGCTAGCACAACAATCATACTGAACCTGAAAAATATTTATTTCTAACTCTCAGAGATAAGTAGTACTTATTCTTTGCTAGCTACCTTTTAGTCTGGCTTTTATGTAGCATTACTATGATAAATTTATGGTTACCACTTAAAATCATTTTATTTATTAATTCAGCCATGTTGAATTCAATTAATTTACGTTAACAACTGTGTTCAAATGAAACATGCAAGTCTTCAGTTCTAAGGCCGTACCGAAAATCTAAGGGCACACATGTTCTATAGCCTACAGAATTCACACCCTATACAAATACCACAGCTGTACAATTTTCACACCCTATACTAAATTTACCCTATACAGCCTACTCATCTGGATTGAAGCAGCAAACATTCAGTGTAAAAGTAAAAAAAAATGACATAACATTATTTAATATTTGAATCACAGCTTATAGTGTTTTGACATCGACAACCACAACCAAAAAGTGCATTTTACCTCAAACTTGCGACTAGTTAACTTTCTAAAGAAGGCGCAATCGCTTCTCGGGTCGACAGTAACACACTGACAAAATTATATTCATAATTTAAAATATTTTGATACCCCTTTTTAATGTGTGATTGTGTAAAGGTGTTCACGAGATAGAGATACCAACCTTTCGCGAACTTGCTTTTAATGTCGAACGAACACTCGTTCTCATGGAGACGCGGTGTGCACGGAGGGGAGGGGCTATGTGTGTGTGTGTGTGTGTGTGTGCGCTTGGGAACCCTGCACTGAGCTCTCCCAGGCCGCTCATCAGACATGTACATACCGTAAACACCGACGACCGTAATCCCAGCCACCAGAACCAGCAGAGCTCCACACACACACACACACACAATAACCCAGATCTCTACAGCTGGAAGGAGGGAGGAGGGAAGAGAACAGTTTTTCTTCTTAAATGTTTTTATTTTTATTGTATTAAACTCACTGCTTAAAGATTGTGTAAATCTCTCAATGCCTCCTGTTTTACTTACTATGTTGTTCATCAGTTTTGTCATCATATGTATCCAGTGTTTCCGTTGAGTCAGTACCAGATTCTGTAGAGGAGAATCAGCATCAATTTTCTGTTCAAATCCTGATTTAAAAAAATAAGCTCAAAGGGGCGGAAAATTTCCGGTAAATTTCCATGGGAAGTTAAGCTGGGGAATTTTGGAAATATTCATTACCACGGCAACCGCTTGCAAGTAAAACATGCAAAAGTAACTGTACACATAAGAGATGGATAGATACATTATTTAAGGTTATTTTCTATTCGTTAGAATATTGATATATGAACTTGTTGTCAAGTAAGCCCCGTTGCGAGCAAGAGCAAAGGCTTTCTAAACTTTCAGTGTTCTGCACTGCTCTAGTTGACTTCTGCGCCTTCCCCCCCGAAAATATCACGTTAATTTTGAAAACGTAATTCCTTTTGTGGATCCTCTTGGTCTTTCTTCATGTTTCTTTGACAAATATCAGTGTCTCAGTATCACGCATGCTGCACGTGAGTTAACCACGCCTACTTATTTACATGTTGCGGTATACACGGAATAAAAAAATCTGTTACGGTTGACATTTTCTTCCGCGGTAACGATATATACCGTCATACCGCCCAGCCCTACTTATGTGGTAAATAAAGTTATGCTAGCTTATTTAGCATCTAACTTATCAGCTTGCTATCTACTAGATGAATACATTTGTATGTGATATTTGCAATTTAAACATTTAATAAATATATTTCCCCATAATATCATCAAAACTTACTTCACTTTGTTTAGTCCACAGGCTCAAATGTGTGCCTTCAATAGTCTTGTGCTTTGGGCTTCTGTACGTGTGATGGAGGCATGCACAGTGCCAGTAGGGGGTGTGGTCTCAGTAGTGCACAGTGCCAGTAGGGGGTGTGGTCTCAGTAGTGCACAGTGCCAGTAGGGGGTGTGGTCTCAATAGTGCACAGTGCCAGTAGGGGGTGTGGTCTCAGTAGTGCACAGTGCCAGTAGGGGGTGTGGTCTCAATAGTGCACAGTGCCAGTAGGGGGTGTGGTCTCAATAGTGCACAGTGCCAGTAGGGGGTGTGGTCTCAGTAGTGCACAGTGCCAGTTGGGGGTGTGGTCTCAGTAGTGCACAGTGCCAGTAGGGGGTGTGGTCTCAGTAGTGCACAGTGCCAGTAGGGGGTGTGGTCTCAGTAGTGCACAGTGCCAGTAGGGGGTGTGGTCTCAATAGCCATGCAGTAAGCAGTGTGCTATGTGCATGTGATTGAGGAATGGCATGGATATTCAAGTGTATTTTAATGGCATCTGTTTGTTTTAGTCAAGATTATGCTAAAATATACTTTCCTCAACTATATTTAAGTTCCCTATGAAGAGCCAACCTTCAAATTTAAAAATTCCCAGTTTTTCCCCGTTTATTCCCATAAATTCCTGTTAATTCCCTTAAATTCCCATTAATTCCCATGGAAAGTTTCCATCTTTGAAAATTCCCAGAATTTTGCAACCCTACTCCTCATCCACTGATCTTCTCTCACCTGTGACTGAGACTGAGACTGTGATCAAGGTTTCTCCTTCATGATCCAGAACTCTGTATGTTCCCTTGTAAGTGGCTTTAAACTCTTTAATGATCAGAGTCATGTCTCTGTCGATCAGTGGATCAGCCAAGCGATCTTTCCTCCACACCTCTGTCCAGCCTGAGCTTCTTCTGTTCTGATACTCCACTTTACCAGCGATGGTCAACACAACATCCAACTTCAGATCCTCTCCTTCCTGCACAGAGATCTCATCTGAGGAGGAACACAGACATTATTGATTATTATAATGTGTCAATCAGTCAAGGCCATAATAACACATTTAGGATTAAAGGAACCAAATGTAATAATTTAAAAACCAGCCACTGAAAATCCTACAATGGAATCATCTAATCTGAATATTGGATAATTGTTTATTTGTTACATTTAATGTTTTTGCTGATCACAGGCCAAACACAATAGTTATTAAACTGTTAACATTTTCAGGAAATCATGAAAGCACACGCTGATGGTTTGATCAGTTTTGACTTTACCATGAATATGAAGATAATATTCCCTGGTCTGTGGCTTCAGCTCTTCCTGATCATCACTGTAATAGACTATTAAAGTGTATTTCCCAGCATCACTGAAGATGAGATCCTCGATGATGATGTCACATGATCCTTCTTTAAACACTCGTTTATCTGCACTCTTACATTCTTCATTCTCACAAGCAAAGATGTTTCTTGACCATTTGTTAAATTCAACAAGAGAAATGTCTCTGTCCTCAGATTCACACGACAGGGTGACGTTTTCTCCTGTTTTCCCCGTCACAGATATATGATTGTTTCCTTCAGCTGGGGATTCTGCAAACACAGACAGAATAAAATTAATTCAATACAAAGAATCAATAGGCCTACTGAAAAACACATTTACTCTTTCTCTATATTCTCCGCAATCAATTGTATAGAGAAGTAGTCATGGTGTGTGATGATGTAATATAGCCTACTGAATTTATGAACAAAAATGATACTGACCACAATATATGATAAAGCAAAACAGCAGGAGATTCAAGCATCTGAACCTGAAGAGAAACAGAAGAGCTGGTTTATGTCACAGATTCAGGCTAATAAATCACAAACACATTTATACAGGGATAAAACGCTTTCCTGAGCGGTAAAATATTACTAAACATTGACTGATTTAGTCTGAACATTTAAGTCAAGTCAAGTCAAGTCAAGTCAAGTCAAGTTTATTTGTATAGCGCTTTTCACAATACAGATTGTATCAAAGCAGCTTCACAGTATTAAATTTAAATAATACAACAAAGTTTGTTTCAAGAGGAATTTATTGATTGATAAAATTAAATTAAATATCCCCAAAATATCATTTAACAAATGTCGATCTTACATGATAAAAATGACAAATAAGAAACATCAAACTATCTGAATCTTTAGATCTCAAAGAAACAACAGGCTTTAGAAATTTGGTGATAATCTAATAATAGTATTAATAACCCCAATAATAAAAACCATCATCATAATTGCGTCTGCATCAATATGCTATAATAACATATACTACATAAATATACACGGGTGGAACCGGAGACATGACTGCACTGTTTTGACTGCTTTATTCGGCACAGCAGCAACACCACGGGGCTGCCCTCTAGTGCGTCTTGAGATCACGGGTGTGGCCAATCAGTGCCAGAGTTTAATTGCCAACAACAAAAAAAAATCTCTCTAATTTTATTTAAATATAGCCAAAATAGCTCCTTGTCGCGAAACATTTACGACAAAATCCCATTGGCAACACTGCGCGACACACAGGCTGCAGTAACGCGCCATGACCACCAGATGGACATGTCATGATTTCTATTCTTTGCTGAAGAAAATCAGGAACTGATTTAATTTAGCTTAATTCTCGCAATAACTAGGCATATAATCATAATACAGTCAATCAGGAAACATGTGAAACCATGTTTTGTTGTTCTAAACGCATGAAGGACATCATTGAACATAGTTATGAAAGAGTTTTAGCATTGGTAATGATCAGGTTTCCTGCCAGAAAATGCACAAACATGTATTATTATTATTTCTTAGTTTTAATGCTGTTTATTTGATCAGAACTCTCAACAATACATTTAACTTTGAAGCCATTTTATTTAATCAAGGTTTATGTGCTATTATGACATTTAAATTGTATCCTAAACTCAGCTTATATTATATATTGCAGTTCAGAATGATGTTTTCTCCAATCTGAACTCTTAACCGATCAGAAGATCCTCGTACTTACAAATCTGGAGAGACATTGATAAAAACCCATCCGTTTTAACTTGATAGCTATTTGAGGTTGATATGTTAATTTCATGAATGTTTGAAATAGAATTTATATACCTGTATGCAGGGACGGACTGGGGCTAAAAAACAGCCCTGGACTTTCTCCCAAATAGGCCCATCATCCGGCCATTCGCCCCTAGCTGTGTGCGACAGACACTATAGCCAGGATGTCCTGATACTATATGCCACAATACTGTAGCCTATCAGACAAGGTATTCACAGCAAGTAACATCTCAAAACCAATGATGATAATTGGGGTTGTGTTTATTAATGAAGCCTCAGCCTTCAAATAAAAACAAAAAATGTGCAATGCCATAAATACAAATAATAAAGTGTCACTGGCTACAGAAACCCCAAATTACACAAACTTGTAATTATAAAACCTTTTTGTGTGCGAGGGCTATAAGGGATAAAATAATCTAGAAGGGATTTTTGTTTGTTATAGGCTACTCAAAAATATTTATTATATACATAACATGGTGGTGCTTTTTTACTTTTCACCATATGCGAAATAATAAAATATCTTGATATTCTGTTTCAGACTTATAAGCGTTTAAAAAAATCATCAATTCCTGAAAAATTATTAAAGTATTTATAGATTTTTTTTGTTGATTTTCTATAAACCTATTGTATGTGTTATCAAAAACAGTAGGCTAGCCCAAACATTTAGTATAAATATAAATGCAAAAATAAATAAATAAACTGCCATAACTTCTAAACAAAAACATTACTGCATAACATTTAATACATTTATACAGCATTTTTTAATATGAATACAGGCAAATTTCTGCCAAAAAAGTTTGTTTTACTACAGTTAATTCATAACTTGTGGAGTGAAATGTCTTCTGACTGGAATGTTTCGCCTGTTTTTTGCGTCAATATGTTGAGAATATCAGCGCTGTTTCATCTGGCCTTTAACAAGCTTTAATCACAATGTCATCAGTGGGTTTATAAGAGAGATAGAGAATTCTGGGCTGAATTGAACTGCTTCTCAGTGGATCGCGCAGCTCTGTCTAATAATGTTCGCGTGATCGAGATCAGCCCGCACAGCTGCTTTGGCCGCGATCGCTGTTTTTTGGGCCGAGCTGATAATGCTCTGCGCTGCTCAGATCAAACAAGTTTTGTTCTGCTTTTTGAGCGTTGCCATTTGATGTTTCTCATACTTATGAGTATAATAAATACTTATTTCTATGCTTCTATCTAACGTCTTTGCTGTTGGTTTCTTTCTCCTCTTCCACTTCTTCTTTTCCTTACTTGGCGGCCACGGCCAGTGCGGCCGGCCCACCGGCCGTCCTGGAGTAGCCTACCGGCCGTTCTGTGATTCTCCAGATCACACAGATGGCCAGTCCGCCCCTGCCTGTATGTGATTTGCATAATCCAAAAAGAAAACACAGAAGAAGAAAATGACTTGCTCCATTGTGTCTGTCGTTTGTAAAGGTGTCCATCAAACTAAGGGTTTAGTCTTAATTAAGGTATATTATATCTAACCAGAGGTCACAACCATTACAATAGAAATTAAATGACAAACTTAACTTCTTCTAATGGTAACTTTGCATAATCATGATGTGGTTTCCCACATACACTTAGTTAGAATAATACAATAATTAGAGGTTGATGCTCACTCTATATAGATTGATCTAACAACACAAACCCATTATTATCCTCTACAGCCTCACACTGTTGAACAAGTCCTGTTCCTTAATACAAATCTTTCATTTCTTAAATTACCCACAAAATAAAATGTTCACAAGCACTTCACCATTCCACAATAACTTTATTTTATTTTGATTATATATGCCTACATGAGCCTTGCCTATGAACTCATAGGATTAGGACTGAGGCTAAAGTTTATGTAAATAAGGCTGCATTTGTAGATCAAAGCAGATTAAATTCATAAATTCATTCATACAGTTGTTTGTTCATACATTGTGTAAGACCTACATCAACACTAACACATGAATTATGAGGATTCGTTTTATTGCTTTGTGGTTTACAGAGCACAAAGTGATTTATTACATGAAGAATAATGGATGGGGTCTTCTGGGACAGAAAGGCAGCTTTTCCACCTTTTGACCACAAGGTTGTCATTATAGTGTGAAACGTGTTGACATGCTTCGAGTAATGAACCATTGTGCCATACAGTCGAGCGGGAAAGCCCATTTCACCATCACTACCAAGAGCTTCTCCGACTGTCTGTCTCTATATATGCTCTCAGGGCCCGAACGTGTGAACAGCAGAAAGTGAAATTACTTGTGTTTGCATTTTTTGTATATTTTGGTATTAAATTTGTACCCAGAAGTGACTAAACCCTGACAAAATCTCCAAAAACCTCCCTTTAGGGACGTCCTCATTTGTAAACCTGGTATTAAAAGAGTTATTAAAGGTTATTTTGTGTGTATGAGTGTGTGAGTGGCTGAATTGTTGCCAGTGGTACAGATGGACTATGTTTAATTGAATGTTTAATTGAACTATTTCCAAATCTGTCGCTGCTTGTTCAACTGTCCATCCAGAGCTTTTCTCCAGCCGGTCTTCCAGTGTCTTAATTTGTGTCAGGAGTTATGAAATCCAAAAATGAGTCGATACCTTTAATATGAATTATGAGCGTCAGACGCTCCCATTCATAAAAAAACTCCTGTGCTGTTGTCATGAAAGCGATTCACAAAACAACGTCCCTCACGGCTTTTAGATCAAAAGTGTGCAGATTTGGAGAAATATTGATATATTCTCAGTTTACATCAGATTTCTATTGACAGGAATAATATTTTATTGAATTTATAGCCAAATGCGTCGATGTAATCATTATGAGCGCTGTATACTGATGTGCTGTGTTTTCAATTCATACCAGCAGCCTGAGGGCGCTCTACTGAACATTATAGTCCATATTTGAAACACATGAAGAAGAGCGTTCAACAATGCAGGAAATCCCAAATCCCCGACCACAAACAGAGCTAACAGATTGCTGTAACATGCAGATTATGTCGTTTTGAAGACAATAAACATTTTTGCAATGATATTTGACTTACTTGTGTTCTTCGAGCCATGTCAGGCATTTTCATAATAATATAGATTATATGTATAATGTTATGCTAATCGATAGACTTTATCATCGTTGCATTATACATAAAATATTATATTTTCTGTCTGATTTTTTTTTTATCTGAAGCTAAATCAGATCACAGAAGGTTATTTAGAACACTCGACTTGCGTTATAAAGTAAGTTTGGAGCACAAAGATGGTTTTAACCCTCTGAGGTCGAGAAACGCGCCGACGCGTTTTGCTGGATTTTTTTCACATAGCAGCAACATAAACTTAAATTACTCCGTCATTTATGGTTATACAGAAAAAAGAAATATAAAAAAATAATCTGTGATATTTCTACTTTTGTATGTGTCCACTTACAATCAAATCAAAACATTGTGCTTTTGTAAAATAAAGAAAATAAACAGGGTGTGCGTTCTGCCTCTCCGTCGCGGTGAACTTTTTTTTCTTGAGCACGTCTATAAACTGAAACAAAACTCAGTGAATACTTGTCACACATTTATGAGCCATATACCTTTATACACATTTAAGTGTGTACTTTTAAATGATCGGATTCAAACTGAAAACAAATATTCTCTGTTTAAGTAATTTGTATAAAACCAACAGGATGTCCAGTATCTCAAAGGCTTGCTAATTACTTTTTAATTCGACACGCCCACTCGCGCAAAAGAGATTCACATGCAAATCTCCACATGGAACGAGAACGCCCTCGTTACCTCAAACACAAAACACCAAAACACTTCACAAGTCTCTGCTTTTCGTCGAGTTTGGAAGACACGTCTGAGCTTACATTGGATTTACCTCAGAAGAAGAAGAACACGATTTGAAGACAAGAAAGATGTAAGGTAAGAAATTCTTACTTATTAGTTTATGGTATTGTTGCATAAACTTCACATTGCAGTTGAACTGTTGCTAGATATATGGTGAATATTATACTATTTAGACCCGTGTTTACTGTTAAATACTGTTTGTGGATATCTGCTCAAACATAGATATGTATAACCATAATGTTTAATATTTTGGAGCGCGATGGCGTTTGAATGTATCATATTTTGGAGCGCGCTGTGGGTTTGAATGTATCATATTTTGGAGCATATTTTGGAGCGCGCTGTGCGTTTGAATGTATCATATTTTGGAGCGCGATGGCGTTTGAATGTATCATATTTTGGAAGGAAAAATGCACCAAACATTAGGCTTTATGTTTTTACTATTATCTCATTTCATATCATCATAACGAATGGAAACATTTGAAGTAACATAATGATAATCAATATATTTTTCTCTAGCGTAGTTGTTCTTGAAATCTTTTGGAAGATTTAATTTATTGTTATTATTATTTTATGCAGCACTGCGTAGCCTATGCCTACAAGGCACAACAAACCTGGTGTTCATTATATATTGTTGGAAACGTGTGTGTGTGTGTGTGTGTGTATTCTGTGAATTTTAAAAAGAAATTTTAACCAGAAAAATCTAAAATCTATTCCCAAAATCGTGCAGCCCTATAGTTTCTCTTGATATCAGTATGTTCACAGTTTTTTCTTTTTTTTCTTTTTCTTTCAGGGACCAGATGCAACTCCTGCTGACTTCAACATTCACATGAGTCTCTGTACATGAACATGGTAAAGTGAAAATCAAACACCTTGGAAATGAAAGGTATGTACAATGTTTTTAGGAATGGCACAAAGGTCTCTGTCTTTGGATCATTGTTTTCAATGTGCTCTTTTGTCATTTGTTGTGTATTTTTGGATTATGTTGTGTTGTAAATAAATCCAAACAATCTAAAAGCCATTATTTTTTAAATCTCCTCATTCTTTGTGCAAGGTTGCTCTGAATGACAGGGCCTGATAGCTCCTAATAGGGCAGTTAGGGGAGTGTCTTTGTCTTTCTCAGGTGTTGAAGGCTTACATATTCATGAGATGATCACGCCTTTTCGCATAAGGCTTTTTCACACAAAACACGTCTTAGAAATTTAAAATCAATATATTGTCTTATCTGAATGAGCAGTCAGGGTGATTTTCACATAGTTTTGGAGCAAATATTCTAGGCTACGTCATACAATTTTCAAAAGTCTTGTGAAGAAATAATCAGTATGGGTTTCATGGCCTTATTTCAGTGAGAATTTTTTTTTTTTTTTTAACAAACCACGCATAAATGTCATTATCTCAAAACTACAAACGTTTACATACATGCTGCTGATATATTATTGTAGCAGAGTTTGTGCTGAATACAGTGTAATTAGACTTTAGCCATGAAAATGTCACAAGTAACAGAAAAAAACACAAATGTCAGAGCATGTCAGAACACCTCCAGGGCCCAGAAAACAGCTCAGACCTCAGAGGGTTAATCTCATAAATTGTCGTGTATTGATGGTGTGCTAAGCTAATAAATAAAGTCATATGACATGATCTTGAAAAACATTTACCATGATATAGAGGGCTGAATGAATATTCTGAATGCTTTTATTGGCATTTGTGGTGTTTCTGAATGCTTTTATTGGCATTTATGTTGTTTCTATTGTTGTGTGAGGGTGTATACCTTCTGGATGTAATGGCTCTCTCTCTCTCATTAAATTTTTATTTTTTTATTATTATTAAAAAAGTCATAATCCATGTCTTATTCCAAATTAGGATGTTATGGTATCAATCTGAATGGGAAAACCATCGAATTGTACTCAATGGCCTTTGTGCCCTGTCATATGGCCTTGGTGCCCATCTAAAAAAAATAAAAAGGTGGAGGCCAAATGGCCTTGCCCCTAAAATTACATAATTCCCACCCCGGTCTGTAGAGGCTCTTTATTCTCCATCAGCTGATCCAGAGAAGGTCAGACTAACATCTAAAACCTGTAAGTAAAACACAGACAGTCAAATGTGTGCGACATTATTGCATTATCCACTTTAGAACAACTAAAATAAACTCCTTAGATGATTAAGTGAGAGATTATAATATAATACTGAGATTCACGATTGTTAAAGCTTATCTATAATCCTGTATGACTGTCCTCTTTCTATGTCACTGGTTCAGTTTTATTTATGATAAAGAATCTAGTGATAAATATTTACCATTATCTTTTATTGCAATTGACATTGACAATGATAAAAGCAAAATATTGAATTGTTTGAAATAAAAAGAAACTTGAAGATATTTGATTGTTGCTATAAACTATAATGAAAAAATAAATGAAGTAAACTCTAATAAAACATGTTTTAGTGAGTAATTCACCATCACAATGAAAGTAAACTAAGAAAACTAAATTAACTTTCAATTAAAATATGAACAGTTTTAATCATCACTACTCACTCAAGCGTCTCCAGTTTATAATGTGGATCCTCCTTCAGAACAGAAAGCTGCTTGACTCCTGAATCTCCTACTTTATTCGATGACAGATCCAGTTCTCTCAGGTGTGAGGGGTTTGATCTCAGAGCTGAAGTCAGAGCAGCACAACCTTCATCTGTAACACCACACTTACTCAACCTGTAGAGAACAATGACACTCTTCAGTCTCTCAGTTCAGGATCTACAGCTCAGATCAGCAGAACTTCACAGTCAGAGACTTAATCCACGGCACCATTAACAGGTCCAGTCTAAGGTTCAGACCCGCTTCTACAAACTGCTTGAGCAGGTTAGTCTCCATTTGATAAAAATTGCAAGAATATTCGATAACACTTTATTTAACAGTGTCCTTGTTACATATATTACATGAACTTACCATAGTAATAACAGTAAATTATGCATAATTACATGCAACTAACCCTCAACCAAATCCTAATCCTACCCTTACCCTATAGTAAGTACATGTGGTTGCTTAATATTACTCAGTACTTAAATATATAATTACACTGTACCAATGACACCTTAAAATAAAGTGTAACCGAATATAATTTTTTTATGCAAATACCCCAAAATCATCAACATATCTGTAGATGAACACGGCTGTCACATCTTTACATCATCCAGTCATGTTTAATCATTAATTGATATCAGACACATTGGAAAGAATCTAACGAAACTAAAATCAACATTCCCATTAGTAATTTAACAGTAGATTTTTATTTATTTTTTGTATGGCAATCATTATTTACCATTAAAATAGAGGACTATGTTGGGACATTTTATACAATCTTACCACAGTTTCTCCAGTTTACAGTGAGGATCCTGCAGTAGATCAGAAAGCTGCTTGACTCCAGAATCTCCTACTTTATTATATGACAGACTCAGTTCTCTCAGGTTTGATCTCAGAGCTGAAGTCAGAGCAGCACAACCTTCATCTGTAACACCACAATCCCTCAACCTGTAGAGAACAATGACACTCTTCAGTCTCTCAGTTCAGGATCTACAGCTCAGATAAGCAGGAACTTCACAATCAGAGACTTAATCCACGGCACCAATAACAGGTCCATAATATTTGCGTACCGACAACGGGGGGGGGGGGGGGGGGGGTATTGTATGGGCGGTTTGGACGACGACACACATGCATTATATAATTTTATTGCATATAATGTGTGCTGGTCAACTAGTCTAAAATTAAGAAACCCCGAGAAAACAGTAAAAAAAAAGATATTAAAAAAAGATAAAAACATAGGAACAGTGTGTACAATTAAGATAGGCTAATTAATTAATTTTCCAATATCCAAATATGATACTAAATACCACAGGGAAAAGCGCTTCTATCTGTGACGTGCTGTCTTTGCATTTGAACATTGCACATTTTTAATCAGGACACGCATTAGCTGAATAAATGTTAGCCAATACAAACATATTTATAGAAAACAGTTGCCAATGAATAGACAGGAGTTCAATAATAGCATAACGAATCACTTATTCTAAAAATAATATAAAGTATAAGTTCCGAATCCAACATATAATGAGGGCTGTGTTAACAGTAATTTAAAGTCATTACTGCGTTAAATAATTAACTGTGTCCGTCATTTAACGAATTTTAAAAAACAGGGATGGATAATACAAAATGCTTTTTGACAGAAAAAAAAACAAGCAAGAACAAAATTTAAACTTAGCCCGTCAATTTTCATTTTACAATGATCTTCTCTCTGTGTGAGAGAGCTCGCACAGCACTGATACAACGGTACTTTTTAATCCATAAGTAATTAACGCGCTAGTTTTCATTCAAAATAAATATGTAACATAATAAGGTACTTTAGTTATAATTAACACAATAACGTAACACATACGTTTCTCAACACTGAGAATGAATGAATAAATAAACGCCTGTTTCTCCAGACTTGCGCTTATCAATAGGCTAATCCACAAATCACAGCACTTTCATAATCACTAAGCCATAGCGATTTCAAGATTTATAGTTCAGCATTACTTGAGCATTTTATTATTTGCATGACTGAATGATGTCTTCCTCTTTTCTGAGTGATCATGAATAATTTAACTGAGTATTTTAGGATAATCCATGCGATCTGTGTGATCATCGAATCCATAAGATTAAGTTAACTCAACAATCAACTTTCCACATCGAGCCCAGGCCGTTTCCCTTCAGGAGTCAGAAGTACCGTACTGTACTGTCCTCGCTTATGACATCAGTCAGACGGCGGCCGCGGGAGTGAAGGGGGATCGAGCGGGAATCTTTATTGGTGTCAATTTTCAGTCTCTTTTTAATGCTACGCCTTACGCATCTGTCAATCATCCCCGCTTGCTATTTGGGGAATGAACCCAGCGCTATGATTGGTCGAACTCTTCTTCTTTTGCTGTAGCTTGATTTGAGGACAGCGCGTGCACAGACGCATCACCAGGTTTTTGCATAGTTTAGAGTGACAAATCGTACCAGCGTACTTTGAAGTCAAAATGCGTACAGGTTGGCAGGTCTGCCTTACCCTATAGTAAGTACATGTAGTTGCTTAATATTACTCAGTACTTAAATATATAATTACACTGTACCAATGACACCTTAAAATAAAGTGTAACCGAATATTATTTTTTTTATGCAAATACCCCAAAATCATCAACATATCTGAACACGGCTGTCACATCTTTACATCATCCAGTCATGTTTAATCTATCATTAATATTGTAAAATTATGTCAGACACATTGGAAAGAATCTAACGAAACTAAAATCAACATTCCCATTAGTAATTTAACAGTAGATTAATTTTTTTTTGAATGGCAATCATTATTTACCATTAAAATAGAGGACTATGTTGGGACATTTCATACAATCTTACCACAGTTTCTCCAGTTTACAGTGAGGATCCTGCAGTAGATCAGAGAGCAGCTCGACTCCAGAATCTCCTACTTTATTCGATGACAGATCCAGTTCTCTCAGTTGTGAGGGGTTTGATCTCAGAGCTGAAGTCAGAGCAGCACAACCTTCATCTGTAACACCACAACCCCTCAACCTGTAGAGAACAATGACACTCTTCAGTCTCTCAGTTCAGGATCTACAGCTCAGATAAGCAGAACTTCACAATCAGAGACTTAATCCACGGCACCATTAACAGGTCCAGTCTAAGGTTCAGACCCGCTTCTACAAACTGCTTGAGCGGATTAGTCTCCATTTGATAAAAATTACAAGAATATTCAATAACACTTTAACCCTCTGGGGTCTAAGGTGTTTTTGGGGTCCTTGAGATGTTCTGACATGCCCTGACATTTGTGCTTTTTTCAGTTGCTTATAAACATATTAATGGCAAAAAAAAATTACACACTATTTAGCACAAACAGGGCTACCATAATATGTGAGCAACAAGAATGTACATGTCTGCATTTTTGAGAGAATAATGTTTATGCATGGTTATTGAAAAAACTAAAAACTAAAGTTTCTGAAATAAGGCCATAAAACACATTCTAAATATGTGCCAATAAGACTTTTGTCTAATGGATGTCATCACCTAGTGTTTTTTCTTCAAAATGATGTGAAAATCACCCTGCCTTATCATTCACATAACACAATACATTGATTTGAATTTTGCAAAGCACTTTCTGTTTGGAAAAGCAATATGCGGAGTGGGCGTCAACGATCATGCATATTTAGTGGTTCACACCTTAGGAGACAATGGGGCCTGCATACTTAATTAGCCATTCATTCAGGTGAGTCACTGAGCCACAAGAATGCAAGAGCAACAGTTGGAAGCATCTCAATTCTTTTTTATTTTTCCACATATTGTGCTTGCAATTTGGCCTATAATATCCAAGGAAAACATGTCTAGTAATTGTGCAGTTAATTCTCATACTGTATTTTCAGTTTTGGAATATGTATCTTCTCCCCAAATTTGTCACTAATAAAACACAATAAAAATTATTTAAAGAAATGGCTTATATTTACCTTTTAATAGTTTGTTTACATCTACCTTGTAAATATATTTTTTTATTAAAAAGGTTACAATTACAACAACAATTCAAGTGTAATCTTTCTTTGTAAAAACTAAAGTATACATTTTATCATACATATTTCAAAGTTAAGGATTTGATTGATTATTAGATTACTTTATTTTTGACAAAACATACTATATTTAACATGCGCAAATATTGGCAAACAAAAGCTTATTTGAGGTGGCAGATATTTTACAGTAAAAATGTATAATCTATCCAAAACTAATCAACGAAATGTTGTCTTTCATATGTCTGTAACATAGGTCTTTCATTTTTATTATAAGAAATATAAATGTTAATTTGCAGTTTAATACGTTGCTTATACAAATACATTTTATTTCAACATATTTCAGTCGATTTTTACTCAGTATAGCAATACAGTTTGCTAAAACCGAAACATTCATTCACAAACAGAAACGCCTGACTGTAACGTTGTTTTTATGAAATATTAGGGCATATAAATGTTAATTTTCAGTTTAATACGTTGCTTATACAAATAGCCTACATTTTATTTCAACATATTTCTGTCGATTTTTACTCAACTCAGTATAGCAATACAGTTTGCTAAAACATCATCATTCATTCACACAGAGACGCAATTTAAATTTAAACTGTCTTTTTGCGAGCTGTGATAAACAGCGCGCATCTCTGCGGCTGTCGTTCATTCATTCACAGAAACGCGATTAACTTGAGAAGGAATGATATGATACAATGATATGATTAAACTTGTGTTTTCTCGAGCTGATATGGGGGCGTTCACAGGTTTGCTTGGATTGCCTCAGTAATTTGCGTTTGAATAGCGCGCGCTCTCCGTGGGCGGAGTCACATTACATTTGAATTAGCTCTAATGAGCTCGACTGGAATCACTCTCTTTTAATACAGATTTCACAAGATGCGAATATTTGTTTTTTATATAAATTACCTCATTTAAAAGAATATAATTCAAGCTTCATGCCTGTGTGTCTGTATGCCTGTTTGACTGAGTATTCGCTGAGTTACAGTTCATTTTCGGACGCGTTTCAGAATGGTCTTCACTGACAGAGAGAAGGCAGAACTCGCATCACGTTTATTTTTCTTTATTTGGCAAAAAGCACAACACTTTGTTTTTATTGTGAGTATACACAAAAATAATACACATTTAACAGAATCGATCGATGTATGAAACTTGCTTGTAATATCAAAGTCCACAGAGCAAAATTAATTTCTTTTGAACTGAACTGAAAAAAGCGAGCTGGTATCGGCAGCGATACCGTCGACCCCAGGGGGTTAACAGTGTCCTTGTTACATATGTTACATGAACTTACCATAGTAATAACAGGTAAATTATGCATAATTACATGCAACTAACCCTCAACCAAATCCTAATCCTACCCTTACCCTATAGTGAGTACATGTAGTTGCTTAATATTACTCAGTACTTAAATATATAATTACACTGTAACAATGACACCATAAAATAAAGTGTAACCGAATATAATTTTTTATGCAAATACCCAAAAATCATCAACATATCTGTATATGAACACGGCTGTCACATCTTTACATCATCCAATCATGTTTAATCTATCATTAATATTGTAAAATGATATCAGACACATTGGAAAGAATCTAACGAAACTAAAATCAACATTTCCATTAGTAATTTAACAGTAGTTTTTTTTTTTTTTTTATGGCAATCATTATTTACCATTAAAATAGAGGACTATGTTGGGACATTTTATACAATCTTACCAAAGTTTCTCCAGTTTACAGTGAGGATCCTGCAGTAGATCAGAGAGCAGCTTGACTCCTGAATCTCCTACTTTATTCCCTGTCAGATTCAGTTCTCTCAGGTGTGAGGGGTTTGATCTCAGAGCTGAAGTCAGAGCAGCACAACCTTCATCTGTAACACCACAATCATACAACCTGTACAGAACAATGACACTCTTCAGTCTCTCAGTTCAGGAAACACTGATATAAATAATAAGATATATATGAATTTCTACTCAACAGATTTGTATATGAAAGCAGTTGTCACCTCTTCACATCATCCAATCATGCTTATAACTATTGTTGTGGAAAATATGCAATTGTCCTGTTACAAGTATGCCTTTTTGTAAACTAGTTAACCTGTAAATAATAAACCTATATTTAATTGAAACTAAGAAGCTCGCCTGCCAAAAGTCTTTGATTTCTAAAATACTGAACTGAACAGATCATGAAGAAGTCTTCTGACCTATAGATTGTGAGAATGAAAATTCAGATGCTTATGATTTAGGACAGTTAAAGGTGTCTAGAAATACGCACCATAAAACACTATCAAAAGTCAAATGAGCTCAGATGCTTTGGAAATAATCTAATGAAGATTAACCATCCTTTTCAGTTACTTGATGGTAAACTTTTTTTTGTATATATCAGTGTTTCCCATAGGTTGAGAATTTAATTGTGGTGGGCAGGGCGAAGTGGCGCGGCGTTTACATTTACATTTACATTTATTCATTTAGCTGACGCTTTTATCCAAAGCGACTTACAATTGCTATATATGTCAGAGGTCGCACGCCTCTGGAGCAACTAGGGGTTAAGTGTCTTGCTCAGGGACACATTGGTGTCTCACAGTGGATTCGAACCCGGGTCTCTCACACCAAAGGCATGTGTCTTATCCATTGCGCCACCACAACCCGTTTATTGAGCGGGTTCAGAATAAACTAGTCAAACAAAGGTTTATGAACTCTATTTATTACACAAAATACTCAATACCCATAACAAATAACTTAGAAATAATGTAGAAATTCATATTATGAATATGTTTGGGTGGTTATTGATAATAATCATTTTTATTTGTATAGCGCCTTTCCAACACCCAAGGTCGCTTTACAAAGATAGGTGAGGTGACAGAAGGGGGTACGCGAACAAAATGCTGAATTTTGCTATTGATTTAATTCTGCCCCACCTTAAAATAACAATAAAACTGAATATGTATTTCTATCAAGTAAAATGCCGTAAATGCATGACATCAAATTACCTCATCTTTTGCAGTCAAAACTGACTGCATTCACACAAGCAGCGTGGATGACCAACTTTGTGAGTTTAGATTATGTTGCCTTGGCAAATCGCGCTATACTGCCGTTCTCGACCATGTACCTTTGTAAAAGTGGGGATTTAGCACTTACTAGCATGAAGAATAAATAAAGACACAGACTGTGCATAGAGATCGATTTAAGATTCAAAAATTCTCTTCGATCAAAAACCCTGTGTGAGTTCCTATGTTTCATGTTAATCACATTATACGAATATCCACACGATTGTAAATGTGACATTGATTTTATATAACAGTTCAACAAACGAAAGGTATTAATATTAAGTGATGTTCATTTTCAACACAGTTTTGTCAGTATTTTTTTTTTTACAACAAAATAATAGCTTCAACGAAAGCCACAGCAGAACAGCAGCATTCATTCAAAAATACAGCTATTTGCATTGTTACTGTATGAATGAATGACTCGATGACTCACTCATAAAGACAGTGACTTACTGCCACCTACTGGCGGTATTAATTTAATATTTAAAAGCGTCACTTCGTTTTAACAATCATTGCATATTTCTCTATTGAACTTTTTTTATTTAAAGCATTATTTATTTTATAAAGGTATTTCTAAAAGTAAAAAATACACTGGAAAAATCGATTCAAGGGGGCAAATATTGTCTCGCAGAGAAGGATGTAGCCTAAGTAGAAGGACGTTAAAAGCAATACACATACCAAGGGCAGAAAGTAATATACAGAGGTCACTTGCAAAGTTAGTTTAAAGATACAAACAAAAAGGGATTCAAGCAAATGGCAGCAATAACAAAGTACAATTTACAGACTGTGAGCTGAAGTGTAATATTCAGAGAAAAAAAAAAAGTTAAGAGGTTTTTGATGGAGAGAAGGGTGGATGCTTGACGGATGTCTTGATGAAGAGCATGCCACAAAGCTAAAAGACCCGATGGCTCCCATGGTTACCAAACTATTGAAACTGACTGAATATGGCACAGCCCCACCTAAGATGTTTTCCACCAGCCGCCACTGATTGCAATGAAAATACAAAACGGAAGACAAAAGACAACGAGTGCAGCGCTGTAAAGGGGTGAGGCTACATAAGGTCTACAGCAGTGGTTCTCAACCTTTTTTGGGCCAGTGCCCCCTATCCAATATCCAGGTCCCTGAACTTATTGAACTACAGAATATATTTAAATTATCCATCAAATTGTCATTTTCTCCTTACTGTCTTGCGAGTTAACAATAATGCCTGACCAGTAAATTACTTGGTGAACAAAGAAAACAATTTGGCATTAGGGATTGGAATTAGTTAATGCCTAAAATGTAAAAGTTTTACCTTACAAATATAATGTAGTTTAATTCATTTTAAAATTCGTTGCTGGAGTGAATGGGAACATGATTTATTGAAAATATTTGAAAAAATATAAGTGTTTCATTAGTCAATACTTTTTAATGGCTTGTCAACTTCCCATTCCTCCACTGCATGATTCTAGTCAGCGCTGGATTCTAGGCACCACTGGATTGTTGTCAGCGCGAAACACATTTTTGAGCATGTGAATGTTGATTCTTGTCAGTGCTGGATTCTAGTCAGTGCTTGAGCACTGGTCTATGACTGGAAAAATAATAGAGTCGTTGCAAAAGTAATGATACATAGTTTAGGCTACATGTCGCATTAAACTGGAAGATTTTAGAATGTTAGGCATTCTAAATTTAGAATATAATTATTTTGCAAGTAAACTTATTTAATCTTGTCTTGCCTGGATCTTTGGCAGGGGCGCGGAAACGTTTTTTTATTTTTGAAAAAAAAATTTTTGGGGGGGGGGGGGGGGCAGTTTTGAATAAGAAATAATATCAAGTCGTCAAAATACAGCTCGTCAAAATTCCGCGAATCACAACAAGCGTATCGGTGAGAACATTCATACTGCTTTCAATCGTAATGCAATAGAAATTAACACAAAAAACCTGCCTAGTGCCAACCTACAACACTGACGGTGGACTTGCGGTCAGGAATAGAGCAGCTGCAGACGAATGTTTTTTTGTTTGTTTTTTGCACGTTGCTAATGTATTCTTTCACGCGTACCATAGACGCGCGTGCTCACACAATATGACACTCTGTGCATATGTCTTACAACATAATTAAACATATACATAGTCCTAACACTTTTTAAATAGCCCACTTAAAAGTATTTATTACAAATAAATTACTAAATTCTTAACATGAATAAAAGTAAATGAACAAAATTTTGCGTTATATATTTAAACTCGTGAACACCCCCTTTCAAACATCTTGCTTGTTCTCTGAACGCCCCCGTTGAGAACCACTAGTCTATACCATAGACTGTACAAAATATGGACAAAGCGTCTGTGACGTCACCCATAGACTTTCTGAAGAACGGGGGGTATGGGCGGCGCCATCTTGGAAAATCTCGGGAAATCCTAACCCCGCCCACCTTCTGGCCAATCCATATATGGGTAAAAGAGGCTTTGTGTGAGACTGGAGCGATGTCATTTTCGCGTGAAGAAAGCAACATAAACAACAATGGATGACATACAGCAGATCTTGTTCTTGCTTCTCGGCGTGTTTGTCACAAGAAGCCAAGCGTCGACATTAGGCGTTTCTCGTTAGCAAGTACGCAAAGTTCGGACTTAATTTCCAAGTCCGAATCAGGAGAATGACTCCCGAGGACGCGAGTCCGTTATTCTGCGTCACTCCGCTCGCTCTGCTACTCCGGTTATCTCTGTATGTATATTATGCAACAATAAAACGAAATATGTTATAAAACACCACACTGCCTCTTTTCGTTTTCATTTAAAGAAATCTTAAACATTATAGCCACACAAATGTGGTTCAGGCAACGCGTATTGATTATATTCACTGCATATAAAATTAGCCTATTTATAACAAAACGAAATATAAAACACAACCCTGCCTCTTTTCGATTTATATAATATAAAAATATTAAACATTTTAATTTGGTCCAGGCAATATGTGCATTTGTACTAAACAACAGATGTTGCAGTAAACAACATTACAGACCATCTTCGTTGTATTCAAATTTAAAATGACAAAACTCAACCCAGTCTCTTTTTGTTAAATTTCATTTTTATCAATATTAGCCATTATAAAAGTATAATAAGTAAAAGGTACAAGAAGCTATAAAAATAAAGCAAACAATTCAGTCAAACATACAAAGTCAGCGCTCTAGTCTAACCATACAACGGTTTAGTTAAATTTCTTATAAAGTTATGAAACTTCACTTAGCCCTCAGCCAAAACAATTGGCCAGGGAACAAATTATAGATTCATGAGACCATTATAGATTCAAATCGCCCGTTAGATATACACAAGACGAATTATATCTCATGTTTAACCACTACAGAGACGCCAGAGTCAGCGGCAAACCTCAGAACGACTAGCTGAGGAAAGGCTGTTCCAGGCGGGGTACATGAGCGCCGAGCGCCCGGTGATACCCTGCATCTCACAACCTGGATACAATTTTCATAAATCTTTATAAATAAACCACAGATTTGAGCTTTAAACAACTACATTCTCGCCTGAAAAACTCTTTAAAACTACATTTCATGATACAAAAACAGTAGTATTATATTTCAAATGTAAATAAAAAAATGGCGCTTATGTTGTCAGTCTCCTTGGCGCAGCCATCAGCTGTCAATCAAGCTGTCACTCAATTTCTATTTCAATTTCAATTTATTAATGGATAGCCCCTTGAGATGCAACATCTCATTTTCAAGAGGGTCCAAGTACACATAGACATAAAACAACAACAACAACAGAAAAAAAGAAAAGAAAAAAAAGGCAAAAACAAATGCTCAAAACCATTGAGCTACTAGGCAGCTTACACCATTACACCAAACCTAAAACACATCATAGCCCTGACATTTTATAACTGTCTCAAAAAGCACATCACATTTACTCATTATACAATTGGAACCATAATGCAAGAAATGCAGTAAACAAAAAGGTGTCACATAAGAAGGACCGAGGTTGAATCAACAGGAGGTAAATCAGTTAAACAGTTACATGAAACAAAAGACAATTTGCAAACATTACTGTTCAGTCCAACATCAGTAGCATGCACACACATTGTTTAGATATTGGAATAAAGTTAACTTGAATCTACGAAAAGATAAAATGGACCTCAAGGAAAAAGGAAGATTATTCCAATCACTAGTAGCTTTGTAGTGAAAAGTTTTACGACCAGTGGCTGAAAAGATTCCTGGTACAGTAAAGACAAGAGATTGCATATCTCTAAGGGGATACAAAGAACTACGTGGAACCAAGAGTTCTCTCAGATATGGAGGACATTCAAAGTAGGCACATTTGAAAATAAAAAGAAACCAATGAAAGTCTCTTCTTGAATTCAGCTGAAGCCAATTCAATGATGCATACATTACGCAATGATGTGTTTTAAAAGGACACCTCAGAACAAATCTACATAGAGAGTTAAAAACAACATTAAGTGGCTTAAGAGCAGCGTCACTAGTGTTCATGTAGATAATATCAGCGTAATCAATAATCGGCAATATCAACTGGGAAATTAACTGTTTCCTCACTTCCAATGTAAAGCAATTAACAGATCTATAAAGTGTACTGAGACAACCATATATGGGCAATTCTTAGACTATGGGCACTTTCATGTCCTTTGATCATATTTTATAAAAAACATTTAATTTTGAAAAATTAACACTTTCATAGTTAAATTTACAATGAAAGTACTTTAGGAACTTTTTACCGGTAGTCTACGATGATTTTTTCACCTTTTTAAACATCATTATACATGCAAATATTGCTGTTTTGTGCTTGTCCCACACCCAGACTTCTGATCTTCAATAATGAAAAAGAAGTGTAAAAAAATGATTGATCTATTTTTGTTTAATATGTCTGAATAAAGTATCAGTAAAAGAATCAAAACATAATTGAGGTATTAAAGGTCAGACAACTATTAGTGATTTTATATACAAAATGTAGTTGTCCCACAGTATTGCCGTAATTTCCACCACTACGCTGTAATGTCCCTTTAAAAAGTTTTTTTTAAAGATTGTTTGGGTAGTTTCTATGGAGATGAACAATGACATCACAGCACATGTCTGACATGGAGGAGATTTTAAATTTCTTTAGCAACTTGGAGAAGAAAACTCAAGGTAAATGTTGCTTGAAATGAAAATATTTTTATTGTATGTCATTTCCAAACATGGCGTAACATCAAATGAGTTTGTAAATAAATAGATTTTTTTAACACAAATAGATGCATTTTGCATGCATGCAATGCTAACTACCAATAATCTGTAATACTAGCTTGGATTTTTTTACAAAATACTGTAGGATTGTCATTTCCACCACCGTCATTTCCACCACATTACAGTCATTTACACCACATTACCTTCTTGGGTGGAAATGACAATGGTGAGGTGGAAATGACATTTATGCTTACAAGGTGCAATTCATAGATTGAGTGGCTACATATGAATATTTTATTATTATTAGATAATAATTTTTATCTTTTTAATAAAGTTTTATTACAATTAGAATGTTACAATTTTACAATTACAATTTATGCGTAACTTACATTTTTCATGTGACTATTTGTAGTTAAAGTTGTTTACAGTAAGACTGTAACTGTTCATCTGGTTATGGAACCAAACAGACTAATGACTAATGATTTGTTAAATGGGTTTCAAATAAATGTTTTCTGTTTTTCTACATGGACGTCCATTCATTGTCATTTCCACAACACCCAGTCATTTCCACCACCTCATAACTTTTTAAAAAATATGTACAAAATTCGAATCACTCATTAAAAATTTCTGCATAGTTTATGGGATAATGTTCCACTTAATGTAATAACACAAGTAGTTATTTTTCTGAAATGTATCTAACCAATGCAATATTATATTTCAGGTTGTGGTGGATGTAAGCTTTGTGTTTGGGCCTCATGACAATTAATTTACTTAATCCACAAATCTATGGTAATTGCAATATAGGTATAAATTGGTAAAACTATGTGTGAAAGTGGTCTTACACTGTTAAGAAATTATGTATATCATAATAATTTTAAATAATAATCAAATATTTACATGTGATGGAAATGACATTTGTTCAGTGCGGATCGGAAAATATGTAAAAAAAACACCAATTTGTCTTATAATGTAAGTGCGTTCTCTTATGGATCATTAAACTAGACTAGTTATATTTCACTGTTAGACTGTGACAATTTTGTTTTGAACACTTTTTTTTACCTCAAGTTCACAAGGCCAAAAGTGCCCGTAGTTGAAGAACCACCCATATTCTCTTTGTGATATAGTCAATGTGAGGTTTGAAGGTAAATGGTAAAAAATGGTAAATGGACTGCATTTATATAGCGCTTTCACAGACCCAATGGCCACCAAAGCGCTTTACAATATTGCCTCACATTCACCCATTCACTCACTCATTCATACACCGAGGTAAGCTCAGAATCCATCCACAACCCAAGGTATTTAAATTTTTCAGATTTCACCATAGAGGACCCATTAGCAAAATACAATTGTAAGTTAAGAGCACATGGTCTTCTGTGCCTCGTCCCAAACAACATACAACAGGACTTTTCCATATTCAACACCAGGTTGTTACTGTGAAGCCATTTTTGAGTCATAATAAAGTCAACTTGTAACCTATTCTGGATCTGGTGAATATCAGAGTCAGCAGTATAAATTACTGTATCATCACCATAAAGATGAATCTTACTCATGGAAAAGATGTGTGATAAATCATTGATAAAGATCGAGAACAAAAGGGGTCCTAGAGTGGAACCTTGAGGAACACCCTTATCAACCAGTAAATAATCAGACAGTGAACCTTTAAAAGCAACACACTGCCTTCTATTATGAAGATAAGAATTAAACCATAATAGAGCACTTTGATTCAGACCTATTGCATAAAGCTTATCAAGAAGAATGTAATGATCCACCATGTCAAAGGCCTTTGAAAGATCAATAAAAATAGCACCAGTTAGCTGTCCCTTATCGCAGGCAGAAAAAATATCATTGGTAAACTTTAATAAAGCTGTGGTGGTAGAAAAATTGGGCCTAAAGCCAAACTCAAAGTTAACCACGCCCTTATTTGTCATACATTTTATATCTAAATACGATCTAAACTAACGAGAAAAAATTCACCCCCCTTACAGTTGTCAGGCACTCGGAACCTATCGAAAAATACAATATAATACAATACAAAAGTCCATGGGACCAACCTGTAAAAACATGAATTTATGCTGTGAAAACAGACATTTTAACATGGGGTCTATGGAGATTTGCTCCCTTTTGGGACCTCCCTCTAGCGGATTTTCAATGTATTGCAGTTTTTCGCACTTCCGGGTAGGCTTCATTTTTCAGATTAGAATGTTGCCCCTTGGTCTATACACAGGTTTTTGAGCCGTTTCCGCTCTACATCCTAAACTCCTCCCATCGATGCAATCCACTTCCGTTCTGGTGGGCTTGGTTTGTTTTGCTAGCTAGCTCTGTTGTGCCGACAAAGCACTGATATTGCAGTGACAAAGAGGATATAACAATTACAACATGAAGAAAAGTGGTTCGGGAACGACGTGTGCGGTAGATGGTTGCAAACACTCGAGAAAGCACCTGAACGAGTGGTTAGATAGAGAGTGCTACGACCACAAACCAGCTACAAAGAGGCAATGTCCATGCGCTCTATTGTTTACATTTTTTTACGATTTTCTTATCGATTCCTGATAGCACTGTGTGGAAAAAGTATTCATATGCTTTTTCGGCAAAAAACTGTACTTTTTATGTAATTTATGTAATAAATGGAACCTTATTGTAAAGTGTTACCGATTAGTTATACATCGATTCAGACGTCTCGTGAGTCAGTGTTGGAAAGATCAGTTGTTTTAACCATAGACAGCATTAATGATTAATAACAAGAATGCTGAGAAACTGCCTTCTTTTATAAACAATCTTATTGAATAATTGCCTTTTTAATTCATTTTCTTTTGAATATGTAAATGCCATTTGTGCCATTTATAACATGTTCCATGTTCTTCTGTTCTTTTTTTTTTTTTTTTCTAGGATGTGCACTGTTAGTTCGTAGTAAGAATTTTACATTGTACCTCATTTGTTTGTATTTGCTTCGTTAATAAAAAAAATAAAAAAAAACAGACAGGTTTTAACTATTCATTAAAATGAATCGGTTCAAAGGAGTCCTTAGTTTGCGAATTGGACATGTCATACTAGGGATGGGCATTCGATTAAATTTTCTTAGTCGATCGTCGGGAGAATTAACGATCGACTATCGATTAATCATTAATATTTTTATATTGAAATTCATTATTTCTTTAACTTTTTATAAATTAAAAATGCAATGAAAATACAAAAATACAGTTTGTTTGTCCTCGATGAGATCTTTATTACAAGAAGATCAACTTGTGGCAGTGAAACTGGACGTTCAGTAGACTTGAAGATATGCCCTGCGGTGCTCTAAAACAACGGAACCTGCAGCTGCGAGCCGGCGTTCTTAAACAGAGACCCATGGCCACTTCATCCGTTTTCTGTGATCGGATAGCTATCCGGTCGTGAAAAGACCAAATGTAAATGCCCTCCGAAACGCATTCGAGACGGATTTAAATCCGATCGCTCAAACCACTTCAGGAGGAGATCTGAGACGCATTCCAGACGAAACTGGACAAGAGTAAATGCATCTGGTTGTTGAAACCACATATGTAAATTTGACTTATCCCAAAAATGCTAAGAAATAAACGTGTGAGAGCGTGTTATAGGCTAAATGTCTTGTTATAGCCAGATATGACGACGCTACTTCAACACGCATCACCACAGATGAGCATCTATTCATCAAGCCAACGTGCAAACTATCGCAAATCAAAGTGAAAGTCATTCATCAACACACAATCATCTTCATTAAAAGTAAAGAACCGAAATGATCTTACCAGGGCTGTTGCCGCAATATCTTGTTGCGGTCTTTGATTTAGAAATTTTCGCTGATGATCAATAAAATGCAGCTCATATCAGTTGCTTTCGGTGACGTGCAACAATTTAAATATGCATATAGCGCGGGAATTCAAGATCGGATTTATATCTGTTTTGCAAAAACACATTTATGTGACCAGGTGTAAATGGAATCGTTTTGATAAATCAGATAGCTCTGAGGGGACTGACGTTGCCGGGATGCACAGGTAGGCTATACTTCCACGCTAAAATGAATTCCATTGCTTCAAGACTCACACTACGCAACGCAACCTGCATTAGTTTAATCGATAACAAATAAACGTGATCGACGAAATTCTTAACAATTATCGATCGTCGATTAATCATGCCCATCCCTATGTCATACGCATTGTGTTGATTATCCCAGCAGCAGGACATGGATATCCCACAAGGTTAGTGTCAAAACAGAAAACATTACATCACTGGATAGGTTTTTACGTTTATTAAGAGTGTGAATTTTATGTCAGCTGAATGTGCGGAATGCATTTCAGAGAAGATAAGGCAACGTATTTTAGCACAATTCACACCCAGCGGTAATTCAGGAAAAACAATGCTCCACATGAAACTTTGGTCTTCCGACCTTTTACCATCATGTCGTTTTACATTTTTACATTTACATTTAGTCATTTAGCAGACGCCTTTATCCAAAGCGACTTACAAATTAGGACAAAAATTCAGCGAGTCATCATAAAGAGGCAAAAACAACAACAACGCAAGTAGTGCTCAAAATACGAAGTTCAGGTATTATTCAGAGTAGCATAAGCCTGATAAGTGATGTTTCAAAGGGAAAGGATTTTTTTTAATTTTTTTTTTTTATAAGGTTAAGTGCTCACGGAAGAGATGGGTTTTCAGCTGTATTTGAATGTTGTCAGGGATTCTGCATTCCGGATGAGGGTGGGGAGAGCGTTCCACCAGCATGGAACTGTGAATGAGAATGTTCTGGAAAGTGATTTTGTGGCTTTCTGTGATGGAACCACGAGACGTCGCTCGTTGACCGATCGTAGGTGTCTGGTAGGGATGTAGACTCGTAGGAGTGAGTGAAAGTAGGAGGGAGCTGAGCCTGTGATGGATCTGTAAGCAAGCGTCAGTGCCTTGAACTTGATGCGAGCAGCGAGAGGTAGCCAGTGCAGAGAGGTGAACAGAGGAGTGACGTGGGCCCTCTTGGGCTCGTTGAAGACAAGACGAGCTGCAGCATTCTGGATCATCTGTAGGGGTTTGGTCGCACATGCTGGAAGTCCAGCCAGAAGAGCATTGCAGTAGTCGAGCCTAGAGATGACCAGGGCCTGGACGATAAGTTGCGTTGCATGCTCAGTTAGGAAAGGCCTGATCTTCCTGATGTTGTGCAGTGCAAACCTGCATGATCGAGCTGTCTTTGAAATGTGATCAGTGAAGGTCAGCTGGTCATCAAACGTTACTCCAAGATTTCTGACCGATCTTGATGGGGTGATTAATGATGACTCTAGCTGGATGGTGAAGTCGAGCTGTAGAGACGGATTGGCAGGGAGGACGAGAAGCTCAGTCTTTGCCAGGTTGAGCTGCAGGTGATGTTCCTTCATCCATGTGGAGATGTCCGCCAGACAGCTTGAGACCCGTGCAGCTACTGTGGGATCATCTGGTTGAAATGAGAGGAAGAGCTGCGTGTCATCAGCATAGCAGTGGTAGGAAAAACCGTGTGCCTGTATGATGTGTCCCAGTGATGTGGTGTAGATGGAGAAGAGGAGGGGACCAAGAACTGAACCCTGGGGAACACCTGTGGTCAGCTGATGTGCTCTGGATACCTCACCTCTCCATGCGACCTTGAAGGACCTACCTGTGAGATAGGACTCAAACCAGTGGAGTGAAGTTCCTGTGATGCCCAGTGATGAGAGGGTGGACAGAAGGATCTGATGATTCACAGTGTCGAAGGCAGCAGACAGATCCAGGAGAATGAGGACTGAAGATTTGGAAGCGGCTTTTGCGATCCGTAGGGCTTCTGTGACTGACAGTAATGCAGTCTCAGTTGAATGCCCTTTCTTGAAGCCAGATTGGTTGACATCCAGCTGGTTGTTTAGAGACAAGAAGGATGTTAGTTGGTTGAAGACAGCTCTTTCAAGTGTCTTCGCAATGAATGGTAGGAGAGAGATAGGTCTGTAATTCTCTACAAATGATGTGTTTAGCGTTGGTTTTTTGAGCAGTGGAGTAACCCGAGCCTGCTTGAATGCTGTAGGGAAGGTGCCAGTATGGAGGGATGAGTTGATGATGTGTGTGAGTGATGGTAGAAGTGTGGGAGAGATGGCTTGTAGAAGGTGTGAGGGGATGGGGTCAAGAGGGCAGGTGGTAGGGTGACTGGAGAGGAGAAGTGTAGATACTTCTTCCTCGGTTAGTGAAGAAAAGGAGGACAGAGGGATATTGGCTATGGAAGGGGTCGGTCTGGGTTCCTGTGTGTGTGGAGCTGAGAACTGACTGCTGATAGCTGTTGTTTTGGTGGTGAAGAAGTTCGCAAAATCGTCAGCAGTTAAGGAGGAGGCGGGTGGTGGTGGAGGTGGACAGAGGAGAGAGTTGAATGTCTTGAAGAGTAATCGTGTGTTGGAGGAGCTGTTGATCTTGTTGTGGAAGTATGAAGATTTTGCAGCATGAACATCAACAGAAAAGGAAGAGAGGAGAGATTGATACATACTCAGGTCAGATGCGTCTTTTGATTTGTGCCATTTCCTCTCCGCTGCCCTGAGTTCGGTCCGGTGTTCCCGAAGAACCTCAGATAACCAGGGGTTAGAGGGAGTAGCGCGTGCTGGCCTGGAGGAGAGAGGGCAGATAATGTCTAGAGAAGAGATTAGAGTGGAGCATAAGGTGTCCGTTGCGGTATTCACATCCAGAGATGAGAATTGTGAGGGTGGGGGAAGAGAGGATGACACGGCAGAGGAAAGATGGGAGGGGGAAAGTGAGCGCAGGTTTCGTCTGAAAATGACTGGTGGTGGGGGTGGTGGTGCAGGGGTAGAGAGTTGTAGACTGAAAGTAATGAGGAAATGATCTGAAACGTGGAGAGGTCTCACCAAGATGTTGTCTGTGGTGCAGCTGCGTGTGTAAACCAGGTCCAGTTGGTTGCCTGATTTGTGAGTACCTGCGGTGATGAGTCGTTTGAGATCGAAAGAGGCTAGGAGAGAGGTGAAGTCTGTTGCATGTGGCTTTTCGAGATGAATGTTGAAGTCACCGAAGACTAGAAGTGGGGTGCCGTCCTCAGGGAAAGCGGACAGCAGCACATCCAGCTCATCTACAAAGTTACCCAGCTGACCTGGGGGGCGATAAATGACTACAAAATGGATCTTAATGGGAGTTGTAAGTGTAATAGCATGATATTCAAATGAGTTGTTGTTGCATAGAGAAGAGAGCGCGGAGTATTTGCAATTGTTAGAAACGAGAAGCCCTGTACCCCCACCTCTCCCAGACTGGCGAGGGGAGTGGGAGAAGAAGAAATTGCTAGAGAGAGCAGCAGGGGTTGCTGAGTCTTCTGGACGAATCCAGGTCTCAGTCAGGCCCAAGATGCTAAGAGTAGAATGAGATGCAAAGGCTGGAATGAAGTCAGCTTTATTGACTGCTGACTGACAATTCCATAGACCCACGGAAAGAGAGAGAGGAGTAAGTGAGGATGTAAGGATGGGACGCAGATTGGCAGTATTGCGCTGCCTATTGCGCGTGATGAAAGGACGTTGCCGAGAGATAACAGGAATGTATTGAAAGCACATGTTGATTAAGGTGAACAATAAGATAAGTAGAGGGAAGAAAAAGGGAAGAGGAGTACGTAAGTGGCTTTCTGGTGTCCTTGCTCGGTGGAGTCGCGCAGGTAGAGTCGCTGGTCTTTACCCGAGTCGGTCTTCACACGAGGAGGCTGAACGCTTCCGCTGACGCTTCCGCGACAGCGTGCAAATTACACAGATATACAGATATATTGTGTAGAGATCCGGCAAGATCTCACCTTTGCTGAGAGTCAGTTTTTTTTTTAATATAGCCTAATCGCCACGGTCGGAGGTACTAAGGCTTCCCACATAATCCATCGTCAAATCTTTGATTTACAGTAAAGTAATGTTATGTGTGCAGTCATGAAATGTTGCAGGTCGTAAAGTAACGTAAACAAGGTTAACTTATATAAAAGCAGAGCTATATAGATGCTGCACTGCTAACATTGGCTATTAGCCTACATTACTACATTGCTATAGTCTAACATGATAATTCATACATGCATCACAATATGTCCGGATTTTGATTCGTAAACGGTTGGACGTTTTACATAATGTTATATTAATATGAAACACAAACAAACAGATCCAACTCTGAAATTGTAGTTTATTATTGAGTCAACAAGAAATTACAAACAATGCGGAATCTACGTTAATTACAATGTTCTTTTACAGAACTCGGCATAACAGATAGCGTTTTTTTGCCTCCTGGATGCGCGCGCATCCGGTATTGTTTGTATACAAGAAACCCGTGTATGTACACTATACACAAGTTAACGCGTTTTATTTTGATTAATATGCGCACGCGGGAGAGAGAGCAAGACAGCGCTTAGTTTGGAGACGGTGAGTCTTGTTTACACTTTCACCTGGCTCCGAAGAGAGAGTGCGTGCGCGCGCGCGCACCAGGTGTGTGTGTCTCTCTCTCTCTCTCTCTCTCTCTCTCTCTCAGTTAAACATGCAAATTCAATTCCCATCCCTACCTGTGATGTAGTTCGGATACCAACAATAAAAAAGACATAGGCCTAGGCTACAATGATCAAATAATCGCTGTGTTTACACCGGCAGACGCTGCGCAAACCACTTCCGGCAGAAATGAAGTGCATTTGTGTGCAGTTATGACGGCGCCCGTGATTTGGCGCGTTAACTTGTGTATAGTGTACATACACGGGTTTCTTGTATACAAACAAGACCGGATGCGCGCGCATCCAGGAGGCAAAAAAACGCTATCTGTTATGCCGAGTTCTGTAAAAGAACATTGTAATTAACGTAGATTCCGCATTGTTTGTAATTTCTTGTTGACTCAATAATAAACTACAATTTCAGAGTTGGATCTGTTTGTTTGTGTTTCATATTAATATAACATTATGTAAAACGTCCAACTGTTTACGAATCAAAATCCGGACATATTGTGATGCATGTATGAATTATCATGTTAGACTATAGCAATGTAGTAATGTAGGCTAATAGCCAATGTTAGCAGTGCAGCATCTATATAGCTCTGCTTTTATATAAGTTAACCTTGTTTACGTTACTTTACGACCTGCAACATTTCATGACTGCACACATAACATTACTTTACTGTAAATCAAAGATTTGACGATGGATTATGTGGGAAGCCTTAGTACCTCCGACCGTGGCGATTAGGCTATATTAAAAAAAAAAAACTGACTCTCAGCAAAGGTGAGATCTTGCCGGATCTCTACACAATACATGACGATCTTTGGATTGTGGATGACAAGTGGCCAGCAATTGTATGGCATCACACCACCACTATGCTACTAGCCTAAACCCTTTACTCCGGTACGAAGACCGCGGGTCTTTTGCCTCTTGGTTGCGTGCGCAAGCAGTGATGACGTCGCCGAGAAATCCATGTATACAATAGAGCATCACAGTCCCGCCCACAGCCGGTGCCGGAAGTAAGAATTCAATACAATTTCTCCATTGACAGTTGGAGTATAAGCCATAAAAACGTAACCATACATGGTAGACTTAAAACCAGCAACGGCTGTACTAAGCGATTGTATATGCTCATATAAACGCCAAAAGTTCATGGGGCACTAGCCTTGTTTTGAGATAAATTTATTTTATTCGCGATGTCATGGATAAGTACTTTATTACCCACAATCCTGAACAATCCCACAATCCCACAGTGATGCATCTGATTGGTGGAACTCGTGTAACTGTCTGTTAAACCCCGCGAAGGTCCGTGAAGACTGAAGATCATTAATAAAAAAAAATATAAAAAAAACCTGTGTTGCGTTTTTGCACGGTAGACTTATCAGTGCAATCATGATCTCCTTGGCTGCCATGATGGCTTTTTTCAAGGAGGAAAACAAGTGTTCAAATTGTGAAAACCACTTCAAATCGGGTCATGTAGTTGAGTGTAACGTTAGCGTGTCCGAGGGTCAGCTTGTGGGTTTTGTAAAGGCCAGCATGAGGGACAAGACCAACAAAGTTGTGGTGAGTTTTGCAGGGAGGTTGGTAACGTTAGTTAGCATTATCGTTCACGTTAGCTAGCCTAGGCTACTGTAGCCTTCATAATGGTATGAGTCATATCAAGCATTTTATGATGCCACTGTCAAAACAGTATTTAGCCTAGGCATACATGCATTTACTGAACATTTGTGTAATAATTCATGGCAAGTTAATAAACTGAATATGATGGTGGTCCAAGAGCGGTCCATGCATCAGACCGGTGGCGTGGTGCACTTTCTGGTTTGCTGACCATCGCGTTTTAATTTTCACTTGTTGTGGATATTAAGACAATACATTAAATGTTATTAAAATTAAGGATGAACTATAACTTCATGAATAAAATGAGCATGGACCACAAGTGGGAAATTGTTGGAGTATTTGTCAGCAACCTGCCCGTGGGCCGCTGAAACTGATGAGCAGAACGCCGCGGACCGCCAGATCTGCACCCGTGAGCCGTGGTCCACCAGCCTTGCTATCCGACTCCCAGCCAGTCTTTTCATTTTCCTCCCACCCTCGCAGGCGGTTGGTCTAAGAGCGTGACCCGGCTACCAGCAGTTTCATAAACACGTCCACACACAACACAACATGCTAGACATTACAAATAATTGTATAGTTATCGTTAACCGCTTTCACACACGCACACAATATAAAATACACGATGATAAATATAAAATTCAATACACAATAACTATATAAAACACTTTTATTTACACGATTACTACTGAAAGAACTGCTATTAACTGCACATTCACTACGATAAATGACCGCACTGGAGGAAAAGGTTTGCGTGGCTGTCGTCAGATTTGGAAGTCGCTCAAAAGGCAGGCTCTTTCGCGGTTGTGGCTTCAGTCGACTTCAGTGAGGCGCGGTGGTTTATGGGATGAGTAGTTCCTTTGCTCGGAAATGAATTATGTACACAGTTTTGTACGTTTGACTTTTTTTGGATTTTCTCTTCGTTTTTTCACTCTAAATGATATGTTTATGCTTATGAGTTCAGCCGTAGCTGGTTATCCTCAGACATGCTCTAAAACTCTTTAGATAAGGATTTTCCAAAACATCAATGGGAGAAATGAATGGGAAATTTACTTCCGGCACCTAAGCACTCTCGGGCTGTGGGCGGGACTGTGATGCTCTATTGAAAGTTTGCAAAGACCCGCCCCCTTTAGTTACTGTTGCTATGTCCAACAAGCCACGCCGCTCTCACGTCACATCATGTTCTCACGCAGAGCGGAGAAAATACATGGCGGAGTAGAGAGTCCACTGACAACGTGCTGGCAAACAGGACAGACCAGGCTACTTTTGATGTGAGAAACAGTCTCACCTTTCAAATTTGGTCATTTTTTAAAGAAATTTAAACAATAAATGCCGTTTTGTGGCTCTTAATGTGTCTGACAGATCACTCTAGCCTCAGTTAAAGCTGCTCGTGAACCCATCATCTCTTCCTTCTAGTTAATTTATACCATCAAAAAAACATGAATGAACATAAGAAGTAGGGATGTCCCGATCAGGTTTTTTTGCCCTCGAGTCCGAGTCATTTGATTTTGAGTATCTGCCGATACCGAGTCCCGATCCGATACTTCTATAATACATAAAAAAAGAATAAAGAAGAGCGAAAAAACAATAGTTAATATTTCTACTTTTGTATGTGTCCACTTACAATCAAATCAAAACATTGTGCTTTTGTAAAATAAAGAAAATAAACAGGGTGTGCGTTCTGCCTCTCCGTCGCGGTGAACTTTTTTTTCTTGAGCACGTCTATAAACTGAAACAAAACTCAGTGAATACTTGTCACACATTTATGAGCCATATACCTTTATACACATTTAAGTGTGTACTTTTAAATGATCGGATTCAAACTGAAAACAAATATTCTCTGTTTAAGTAATTTGTATAAAACCAACAGGATGTCCAGTATCTCAAAGGCTTGCTAATTACTTTTTAATTCGACACGCCCACTCGCGCAAAAGAGATTCACATGCAAATCTCCACATGGAACGAGAACGCCCTCGTTACCTCAAACACAAAACACCAAAACACTTCACAAGTCTCTGCTTTTCGTCGAGTTTGGAAGACACGTCTGAGCTTACATTGGATTTACCTCAGAAGAAGAAGAACACGATTTGAAGACAAGAAAGATGTAAGGTAAGAAATTCTTACTTATTAGTTTATGGTATTGTTGCATAAACTTCACATTGCAGTTGAACTGTTGCTAGATATATGGTGAATATTATACTATTTAGACCCGTGTTTACTGTTAAATACTGTTTGTGGATATCTGCTCAAACATAGATATGTATAACCATAATGTTTAATATTTTGGAGCGCGATGGCGTTTGAATGTATCATATTTTGGAGCGCGCTGTGGGTTTGAATGTATCATATTTTGGAGCATATTTTGGAGCGCGCTGTGCGTTTGAATGTATCATATTTTGGAGCGCGATGGCGTTTGAATGTATCATATTTTGGAAGGAAAAATGCACCAAACATTAGGCTTTATGTTTTTACTATTATCTCATTTCATATCATCATAACGAATGGAAACATTTGAAGTAACATAATGATAATCAATATATTTTTCTCTAGCGTAGTTGTTCTTGAAATCTTTTGGAAGATTTAATTTATTGTTATTATTATTTTATGCAGCACTGCGTAGCCTATGCCTACAAGGCACAACAAACCTGGTGTTCATTATATATTGTTGGAAACGTGTGTGTGTGTGTGTGTATTCTGTGAATTTTAAAAAGAAATTTTAACCAGAAAAATCTAAAATCTATTCCCAAAATCGTGCAGCCCTATAGTTTCTCTTGATATCAGTATGTTCACAGTTTTTTCTTTTTTTTCTTTTTCTTTCAGGGACCAGATGCAACTCCTGCTGACTTCAACATTCACATGAGTCTCTGTACATGAACATGGTAAAGTGAAAATCAAACACCTTGGAAATGAAAGGTATGTACAATGTTTTTAGGAATGGCACAAAGGTCTCTGTCTTTGGATCATTGTTTTCAATGTGCTCTTTTGTCATTTGTTGTGTATTTTTGGATTATGTTGTGTTGTAAATAAATCCAAACAATCTAAAAGCCATTATTTTTTAAATCTCCTCATTCTTTGTGCAAGGTTGCTCTGAATGACAGGGCCTGATAGCTCCTAATAGGGCAGTTAGGGGAGTGTCTTTGTCTTTCTCAGGTGTTGAAGGCTTACATATTCATGAGATGATCACGCCTTTTCGCATAAGGCTTTTTCACACAAAACACGTCTTAGAAATTTAAAATCAATATATTGTCTTATCTGAATGAGCAGTCAGGGTGATTTTCACATAGTTTTGGAGCAAATATTCTAGGCTACGTCATACAATTTTCAAAAGTCTTGTGAAGAAATAATCAGTATGGGTTTCATGGCCTTATTTCAGTGAGAATTTTTTTTTTTTTTTTAACAAACCACGCATAAATGTCATTATCTCAAAACAACAAACGTTTACATACATGCTGCTGATATATTATTGTAGCAGAGTTTGTGCTGAATACAGTGTAATTAGACTTTAGCCATGAAAATGTCACAAGTAACAGAAAAAAACACAAATGTCAGAGCATGTCAGAACACCTCCAGGGCCCAGAAAACAGCTCAGACCTCAGAGGGTTAATCTCATAAATTGTCGTGTATTGATGGTGTGCTAAGCTAATAAATAAAGTCATATGACATGATCTTGAAAAACATTTACCATGATATAGAGGGCTGAATGAATATTCTGAATGCTTTTATTGGCATTTGTGGTGTTTCTGAATGCTTTTATTGGCATTTATGTTGTTTCTATTGTTGTGTGAGGGTGTATACCTTCTGGATGTAATGGCTCTCTCTCTCTCATTAAATTTTTATTTTTTTATTATTATTAAAAAAGTCATAATCCATGTCTTATTCCAAATTAGGATGTTATGGTATCAATCTGAATGGGAAAACCATCGAATTGTACTCAATGGCCTTTGTGCCCTGTCATATGGCCTTGGTGCCCATCTAAAAAAAATAAAAAGGTGGAGGCCAAATGGCCTTGCCCCTAAAATTACATAATTCCCACCCCGGTCTGTAGAGGCTCTTTATTCTCCATCAGCTGATCCAGAGAAGGTCAGACTAACATCTAAAACCTGTAAGTAAAACACAGACAGTCAAATGTGTGCGACATTATTGCATTATCCACTTTAGAACAACTAAAATAAACTCCTTAGATGATTAAGTGAGAGATTATAATATAATACTGAGATTCACGATTGTTAAAGCTTATCTATAATCCTGTATGACTGTCCTCTTTCTATGTCACTGGTTCAGTTTTATTTATGATAAAGAATCTAGTGATAAATATTTACCATTATCTTTTATTGCAATTGACATTGACAATGATAAAAGCAAAATATTGAATTGTTTGAAATAAAAAGAAACTTGAAGATATTTGATTGTTGCTATAAACTATAATGAAAAAATAAATGAAGTAAACTCTAATAAAACATGTTTTAGTGAGTAATTCACCATCACAATGAAAGTAAACTAAGAAAACTAAATTAACTTTCAATTAAAATATGAACAGTTTTAATCATCACTACTCACTCAAGCGTCTCCAGTTTATAATGTGGATCCTCCTTCAGAACAGAAAGCTGCTTGACTCCTGAATCTCCTACTTTATTCGATGACAGATCCAGTTCTCTCAGGTGTGAGGGGTTTGATCTCAGAGCTGAAGTCAGAGCAGCACAACCTTCATCTGTAACACCACACTTACTCAACCTGTAGAGAACAATGACACTCTTCAGTCTCTCAGTTCAGGATCTACAGCTCAGATCAGCAGAACTTCACAGTCAGAGACTTAATCCACGGCACCATTAACAGGTCCAGTCTAAGGTTCAGACCCGCTTCTACAAACTGCTTGAGCAGGTTAGTCTCCATTTGATAAAAATTGCAAGAATATTCGATAACACTTTATTTAACAGTGTCCTTGTTACATATATTACATGAACTTACCATAGTAATAACAGTAAATTATGCATAATTACATGCAACTAACCCTCAACCAAATCCTAATCCTACCCTTACCCTATAGTAAGTACATGTGGTTGCTTAATATTACTCAGTACTTAAATATATAATTACACTGTACCAATGACACCTTAAAATAAAGTGTAACCGAATATAATTTTTTTATGCAAATACCCCAAAATCATCAACATATCTGTAGATGAACACGGCTGTCACATCTTTACATCATCCAGTCATGTTTAATCATTAATTGATATCAGACACATTGGAAAGAATCTAACGAAACTAAAATCAACATTCCCATTAGTAATTTAACAGTAGATTTTTATTTATTTTTTGTATGGCAATCATTATTTACCATTAAAATAGAGGACTATGTTGGGACATTTTATACAATCTTACCACAGTTTCTCCAGTTTACAGTGAGGATCCTGCAGTAGATCAGAAAGCTGCTTGACTCCAGAATCTCCTACTTTATTATATGACAGACTCAGTTCTCTCAGGTTTGATCTCAGAGCTGAAGTCAGAGCAGCACAACCTTCATCTGTAACACCACAATCCCTCAACCTGTAGAGAACAATGACACTCTTCAGTCTCTCAGTTCAGGATCTACAGCTCAGATAAGCAGGAACTTCACAATCAGAGACTTAATCCACGGCACCAATAACAGGTCCATAATATTTGCGTACCGACAACGGGGGGGGGGGGGGGGGGGGTATTGTATGGGCGGTTTGGACGACGACACACATGCATTATATAATTTTATTGCATATAATGTGTGCTGGTCAACTAGTCTAAAATTAAGAAACCCCGAGAAAACAGTAAAAAAAAAGATATTAAAAAAAGATAAAAACATAGGAACAGTGTGTACAATTAAGATAGGCTAATTAATTAATTTTCCAATATCCAAATATGATACTAAATACCACAGGGAAAAGCGCTTCTATCTGTGACGTGCTGTCTTTGCATTTGAACATTGCACATTTTTAATCAGGACACGCATTAGCTGAATAAATGTTAGCCAATACAAACATATTTATAGAAAACAGTTGCCAATGAATAGACAGGAGTTCAATAATAGCATAACGAATCACTTATTCTAAAAATAATATAAAGTATAAGTTCCGAATCCAACATATAATGAGGGCTGTGTTAACAGTAATTTAAAGTCATTACTGCGTTAAATAATTAACTGTGTCCGTCATTTAACGAATTTTAAAAAACAGGGATGGATAATACAAAATGCTTTTTGACAGAAAAAAAAACAAGCAAGAACAAAATTTAAACTTAGCCCGTCAATTTTCATTTTACAATGATCTTCTCTCTGTGTGAGAGAGCTCGCACAGCACTGATACAACGGTACTTTTTAATCCATAAGTAATTAACGCGCTAGTTTTCATTCAAAATAAATATGTAACATAATAAGGTACTTTAGTTATAATTAACACAATAACGTAACACATACGTTTCTCAACACTGAGAATGAATGAATAAATAAACGCCTGTTTCTCCAGACTTGCGCTTATCAATAGGCTAATCCACAAATCACAGCACTTTCATAATCACTAAGCCATAGCGATTTCAAGATTTATAGTTCAGCATTACTTGAGCATTTTATTATTTGCATGACTGAATGATGTCTTCCTCTTTTCTGAGTGATCATGAATAATTTAACTGAGTATTTTAGGATAATCCATGCGATCTGTGTGATCATCGAATCCATAAGATTAAGTTAACTCAACAATCAACTTTCCACATCGAGCCCAGGCCGTTTCCCTTCAGGAGTCAGAAGTACCGTACTGTACTGTCCTCGCTTATGACATCAGTCAGACGGCGGCCGCGGGAGTGAAGGGGGATCGAGCGGGAATCTTTATTGGTGTCAATTTTCAGTCTCTTTTTAATGCTACGCCTTACGCATCTGTCAATCATCCCCGCTTGCTATTTGGGGAATGAACCCAGCGCTATGATTGGTCGAACTCTTCTTCTTTTGCTGTAGCTTGATTTGAGGACAGCGCGTGCACAGACGCATCACCAGGTTTTTGCATAGTTTAGAGTGACAAATCGTACCAGCGTACTTTGAAGTCAAAATGCGTACAGGTTGGCAGGTCTGCCTTACCCTATAGTAAGTACATGTAGTTGCTTAATATTACTCAGTACTTAAATATATAATTACACTGTACCAATGACACCTTAAAATAAAGTGTAACCGAATATTATTTTTTTTATGCAAATACCCCAAAATCATCAACATATCTGAACACGGCTGTCACATCTTTACATCATCCAGTCATGTTTAATCTATCATTAATATTGTAAAATTATGTCAGACACATTGGAAAGAATCTAACGAAACTAAAATCAACATTCCCATTAGTAATTTAACAGTAGATTAATTTTTTTTTGAATGGCAATCATTATTTACCATTAAAATAGAGGACTATGTTGGGACATTTCATACAATCTTACCACAGTTTCTCCAGTTTACAGTGAGGATCCTGCAGTAGATCAGAGAGCAGCTCGACTCCAGAATCTCCTACTTTATTCGATGACAGATCCAGTTCTCTCAGTTGTGAGGGGTTTGATCTCAGAGCTGAAGTCAGAGCAGCACAACCTTCATCTGTAACACCACAACCCCTCAACCTGTAGAGAACAATGACACTCTTCAGTCTCTCAGTTCAGGATCTACAGCTCAGATAAGCAGAACTTCACAATCAGAGACTTAATCCACGGCACCATTAACAGGTCCAGTCTAAGGTTCAGACCCGCTTCTACAAACTGCTTGAGCGGATTAGTCTCCATTTGATAAAAATTACAAGAATATTCAATAACACTTTAACCCTCTGGGGTCTAAGGTGTTTTTGGGGTCCTTGAGATGTTCTGACATGCCCTGACATTTGTGCTTTTTTCAGTTGCTTATAAACATATTAATGGCAAAAAAAAATTACACACTATTTAGCACAAACAGGGCTACCATAATATGTGAGCAACAAGAATGTACATGTCTGCATTTTTGAGAGAATAATGTTTATGCATGGTTATTGAAAAAACTAAAAACTAAAGTTTCTGAAATAAGGCCATAAAACACATTCTAAATATGTGCCAATAAGACTTTTGTCTAATGGATGTCATCACCTAGTGTTTTTTCTTCAAAATGATGTGAAAATCACCCTGCCTTATCATTCACATAACACAATACATTGATTTGAATTTTGCAAAGCACTTTCTGTTTGGAAAAGCAATATGCGGAGTGGGCGTCAACGATCATGCATATTTAGTGGTTCACACCTTAGGAGACAATGGGGCCTGCATACTTAATTAGCCATTCATTCAGGTGAGTCACTGAGCCACAAGAATGCAAGAGCAACAGTTGGAAGCATCTCAATTCTTTTTTATTTTTCCACATATTGTGCTTGCAATTTGGCCTATAATATCCAAGGAAAACATGTCTAGTAATTGTGCAGTTAATTCTCATACTGTATTTTCAGTTTTGGAATATGTATCTTCTCCCCAAATTTGTCACTAATAAAACACAATAAAAATTATTTAAAGAAATGGCTTATATTTACCTTTTAATAGTTTGTTTACATCTACCTTGTAAATATATTTTTTTATTAAAAAGGTTACAATTACAACAACAATTCAAGTGTAATCTTTCTTTGTAAAAACTAAAGTATACATTTTATCATACATATTTCAAAGTTAAGGATTTGATTGATTATTAGATTACTTTATTTTTGACAAAACATACTATATTTAACATGCGCAAATATTGGCAAACAAAAGCTTATTTGAGGTGGCAGATATTTTACAGTAAAAATGTATAATCTATCCAAAACTAATCAACGAAATGTTGTCTTTCATATGTCTGTAACATAGGTCTTTCATTTTTATTATAAGAAATATAAATGTTAATTTGCAGTTTAATACGTTGCTTATACAAATACATTTTATTTCAACATATTTCAGTCGATTTTTACTCAGTATAGCAATACAGTTTGCTAAAACCGAAACATTCATTCACAAACAGAAACGCCTGACTGTAACGTTGTTTTTATGAAATATTAGGGCATATAAATGTTAATTTTCAGTTTAATACGTTGCTTATACAAATAGCCTACATTTTATTTCAACATATTTCTGTCGATTTTTACTCAACTCAGTATAGCAATACAGTTTGCTAAAACATCATCATTCATTCACACAGAGACGCAATTTAAATTTAAACTGTCTTTTTGCGAGCTGTGATAAACAGCGCGCATCTCTGCGGCTGTCGTTCATTCATTCACAGAAACGCGATTAACTTGAGAAGGAATGATATGATACAATGATATGATTAAACTTGTGTTTTCTCGAGCTGATATGGGGGCGTTCACAGGTTTGCTTGGATTGCCTCAGTAATTTGCGTTTGAATAGCGCGCGCTCTCCGTGGGCGGAGTCACATTACATTTGAATTAGCTCTAATGAGCTCGACTGGAATCACTCTCTTTTAATACAGATTTCACAAGATGCGAATATTTGTTTTTTATATAAATTACCTCATTTAAAAGAATATAATTCAAGCTTCATGCCTGTGTGTCTGTATGCCTGTTTGACTGAGTATTCGCTGAGTTACAGTTCATTTTCGGACGCGTTTCAGAATGGTCTTCACTGACAGAGAGAAGGCAGAACTCGCATCACGTTTATTTTTCTTTATTTGGCAAAAAGCACAACACTTTGTTTTTATTGTGAGTATACACAAAAATAATACACATTTAACAGAATCGATCGATGTATGAAACTTGCTTGTAATATCAAAGTCCACAGAGCAAAATTAATTTCTTTTGAACTGAACTGAAAAAAGCGAGCTGGTATCGGCAGCGATACCGTCGACCCCAGGGGGTTAACAGTGTCCTTGTTACATATGTTACATGAACTTACCATAGTAATAACAGGTAAATTATGCATAATTACATGCAACTAACCCTCAACCAAATCCTAATCCTACCCTTACCCTATAGTGAGTACATGTAGTTGCTTAATATTACTCAGTACTTAAATATATAATTACACTGTAACAATGACACCATAAAATAAAGTGTAACCGAATATAATTTTTTATGCAAATACCCAAAAATCATCAACATATCTGTATATGAACACGGCTGTCACATCTTTACATCATCCAATCATGTTTAATCTATCATTAATATTGTAAAATGATATCAGACACATTGGAAAGAATCTAACGAAACTAAAATCAACATTTCCATTAGTAATTTAACAGTAGTTTTTTTTTTTTTTTTATGGCAATCATTATTTACCATTAAAATAGAGGACTATGTTGGGACATTTTATACAATCTTACCAAAGTTTCTCCAGTTTACAGTGAGGATCCTGCAGTAGATCAGAGAGCAGCTTGACTCCTGAATCTCCTACTTTATTCCCTGTCAGATTCAGTTCTCTCAGGTGTGAGGGGTTTGATCTCAGAGCTGAAGTCAGAGCAGCACAACCTTCATCTGTAACACCACAATCATACAACCTGTACAGAACAATGACACTCTTCAGTCTCTCAGTTCAGGAAACACTGATATAAATAATAAGATATATATGAATTTCTACTCAACAGATTTGTATATGAAAGCAGTTGTCACCTCTTCACATCATCCAATCATGCTTATAACTATTGTTGTGGAAAATATGCAATTGTCCTGTTACAAGTATGCCTTTTTGTAAACTAGTTAACCTGTAAATAATAAACCTATATTTAATTGAAACTAAGAAGCTCGCCTGCCAAAAGTCTTTGATTTCTAAAATACTGAACTGAACAGATCATGAAGAAGTCTTCTGACCTATAGATTGTGAGAATGAAAATTCAGATGCTTATGATTTAGGACAGTTAAAGGTGTCTAGAAATACGCACCATAAAACACTATCAAAAGTCAAATGAGCTCAGATGCTTTGGAAATAATCTAATGAAGATTAACCATCCTTTTCAGTTACTTGATGGTAAACTTTTTTTTGTATATATCAGTGTTTCCCATAGGTTGAGAATTTAATTGTGGTGGGCAGGGCGAAGTGGCGCGGCGTTTACATTTACATTTACATTTATTCATTTAGCTGACGCTTTTATCCAAAGCGACTTACAATTGCTATATATGTCAGAGGTCGCACGCCTCTGGAGCAACTAGGGGTTAAGTGTCTTGCTCAGGGACACATTGGTGTCTCACAGTGGATTCGAACCCGGGTCTCTCACACCAAAGGCATGTGTCTTATCCATTGCGCCACCACAACCCGTTTATTGAGCGGGTTCAGAATAAACTAGTCAAACAAAGGTTTATGAACTCTATTTATTACACAAAATACTCAATACCCATAACAAATAACTTAGAAATAATGTAGAAATTCATATTATGAATATGTTTGGGTGGTTATTGATAATAATCATTTTTATTTGTATAGCGCCTTTCCAACACCCAAGGTCGCTTTACAAAGATAGGTGAGGTGACAGAAGGGGGTACGCGAACAAAATGCTGAATTTTGCTATTGATTTAATTCTGCCCCACCTTAAAATAACAATAAAACTGAATATGTATTTCTATCAAGTAAAATGCCGTAAATGCATGACATCAAATTACCTCATCTTTTGCAGTCAAAACTGACTGCATTCACACAAGCAGCGTGGATGACCAACTTTGTGAGTTTAGATTATGTTGCCTTGGCAAATCGCGCTATACTGCCGTTCTCGACCATGTACCTTTGTAAAAGTGGGGATTTAGCACTTACTAGCATGAAGAATAAATAAAGACACAGACTGTGCATAGAGATCGATTTAAGATTCAAAAATTCTCTTCGATCAAAAACCCTGTGTGAGTTCCTATGTTTCATGTTAATCACATTATACGAATATCCACACGATTGTAAATGTGACATTGATTTTATATAACAGTTCAACAAACGAAAGGTATTAATATTAAGTGATGTTCATTTTCAACACAGTTTTGTCAGTATTTTTTTTTTACAACAAAATAATAGCTTCAACGAAAGCCACAGCAGAACAGCAGCATTCATTCAAAAATACAGCTATTTGCATTGTTACTGTATGAATGAATGACTCGATGACTCACTCATAAAGACAGTGACTTACTGCCACCTACTGGCGGTATTAATTTAATATTTAAAAGCGTCACTTCGTTTTAACAATCATTGCATATTTCTCTATTGAACTTTTTTTATTTAAATCATTATTTATTTTATAAAGGTATTTCTAAAAGTAAAAAATACACTGGAAAAATCGATTCAAGGGGGCAAATATTGTCTCGCAGAGAAGGATGTAGCCTAAGTAGAAGGACGTTAAAAGCAATACACATACCAAGGGCAGAAAGTAATATACAGAGGTCACTTGCAAAGTTAGTTTAAAGATACAAACAAAAAGGGATTCAAGCAAATGGCAGCAATAACAAAGTACAATTTACAGACTGTGAGCTGAAGTGTAATATTCAGAGAAAAAAAAAAAGTTAAGAGGTTTTTGATGGAGAGAAGGGTGGATGCTTGACGGATGTCTTGATGAAGAGCATGCCACAAAGCTAAAAGACCCGATGGCTCCCATGGTTACCAAACTATTGAAACTGACTGAATATGGCACAGCCCCACCTAAGATGTTTTCCACCAGCCGCCACTGATTGCAATGAAAATACAAAACGGAAGACAAAAGACAACGAGTGCAGCGCTGTAAAGGGGTGAGGCTACATAAGGTCTACAGCAGTGGTTCTCAACCTTTTTTGGGCCAGTGCCCCCTATCCAATATCCAGGTCCCTGAACTTATTGAACTACAGAATATATTTAAATTATCCATCAAATTGTCATTTTCTCCTTACTGTCTTGCGAGTTAACAATAATGCCTGACCAGTAAATTACTTGGTGAACAAAGAAAACAATTTGGCATTAGGGATTGGAATTAGTTAATGCCTAAAATGTAAAAGTTTTACCTTACAAATATAATGTAGTTTAATTCATTTTAAAATTCGTTGCTGGAGTGAATGGGAACATGATTTATTGAAAATATTTGAAAAAATATAAGTGTTTCATTAGTCAATACTTTTTAATGGCTTGTCAACTTCCCATTCCTCCACTGCATGATTCTAGTCAGCGCTGGATTCTAGGCACCACTGGATTGTTGTCAGCGCGAAACACATTTTTGAGCATGTGAATGTTGATTCTTGTCAGTGCTGGATTCTAGTCAGTGCTTGAGCACTGGTCTATGACTGGAAAAATAATAGAGTCGTTGCAAAAGTAATGATACATAGTTTAGGCTACATGTCGCATTAAACTGGAAGATTTTAGAATGTTAGGCATTCTAAATTTAGAATATAATTATTTTGCAAGTAAACTTATTTAATCTTGTCTTGCCTGGATCTTTGGCAGGGGCGCGGAAACGTTTTTTTATTTTTGAAAAAAAAATTTTTGGGGGGGGGGGGGGGCAGTTTTGAATAAGAAATAATATCAAGTCGTCAAAATACAGCTCGTCAAAATTCCGCGAATCACAACAAGCGTATCGGTGAGAACATTCATACTGCTTTCAATCGTAATGCAATAGAAATTAACACAAAAAACCTGCCTAGTGCCAACCTACAACACTGACGGTGGACTTGCGGTCAGGAATAGAGCAGCTGCAGACGAATGTTTTTTTGTTTGTTTTTTGCACGTTGCTAATGTATTCTTTCACGCGTACCATAGACGCGCGTGCTCACACAATATGACACTCTGTGCATATGTCTTACAACATAATTAAACATATACATAGTCCTAACACTTTTTAAATAGCCCACTTAAAAGTATTTATTACAAATAAATTACTAAATTCTTAACATGAATAAAAGTAAATGAACAAAATTTTGCGTTATATATTTAAACTCGTGAACACCCCCTTTCAAACATCTTGCTTGTTCTCTGAACGCCCCCGTTGAGAACCACTAGTCTATACCATAGACTGTACAAAATATGGACAAAGCGTCTGTGACGTCACCCATAGACTTTCTGAAGAACGGGGGGTATGGGCGGCGCCATCTTGGAAAATCTCGGGAAATCCTAACCCCGCCCACCTTCTGGCCAATCCATATATGGGTAAAAGAGGCTTTGTGTGAGACTGGAGCGATGTCATTTTCGCGTGAAGAAAGCAACATAAACAACAATGGATGACATACAGCAGATCTTGTTCTTGCTTCTCGGCGTGTTTGTCACAAGAAGCCAAGCGTCGACATTAGGCGTTTCTCGTTAGCAAGTACGCAAAGTTCGGACTTAATTTCCAAGTCCGAATCAGGAGAATGACTCCCGAGGACGCGAGTCCGTTATTCTGCGTCACTCCGCTCGCTCTGCTACTCCGGTTATCTCTGTATGTATATTATGCAACAATAAAACGAAATATGTTATAAAACACCACACTGCCTCTTTTCGTTTTCATTTAAAGAAATCTTAAACATTATAGCCACACAAATGTGGTTCAGGCAACGCGTATTGATTATATTCACTGCATATAAAATTAGCCTATTTATAACAAAACGAAATATAAAACACAACCCTGCCTCTTTTCGATTTATATAATATAAAAATATTAAACATTTTAATTTGGTCCAGGCAATATGTGCATTTGTACTAAACAACAGATGTTGCAGTAAACAACATTACAGACCATCTTCGTTGTATTCAAATTTAAAATGACAAAACTCAACCCAGTCTCTTTTTGTTAAATTTCATTTTTATCAATATTAGCCATTATAAAAGTATAATAAGTAAAAGGTACAAGAAGCTATAAAAATAAAGCAAACAATTCAGTCAAACATACAAAGTCAGCGCTCTAGTCTAACCATACAACGGTTTAGTTAAATTTCTTATAAAGTTATGAAACTTCACTTAGCCCTCAGCCAAAACAATTGGCCAGGGAACAAATTATAGATTCATGAGACCATTATAGATTCAAATCGCCCGTTAGATATACACAAGACGAATTATATCTCATGTTTAACCACTACAGAGACGCCAGAGTCAGCGGCAAACCTCAGAACGACTAGCTGAGGAAAGGCTGTTCCAGGCGGGGTACATGAGCGCCGAGCGCCCGGTGATACCCTGCATCTCACAACCTGGATACAATTTTCATAAATCTTTATAAATAAACCACAGATTTGAGCTTTAAACAACTACATTCTCGCCTGAAAAACTCTTTAAAACTACATTTCATGATACAAAAACAGTAGTATTATATTTCAAATGTAAATAAAAAAATGGCGCTTATGTTGTCAGTCTCCTTGGCGCAGCCATCAGCTGTCAATCAAGCTGTCACTCAATTTCTATTTCAATTTCAATTTATTAATGGATAGCCCCTTGAGATGCAACATCTCATTTTCAAGAGGGTCCAAGTACACATAGACATAAAACAACAACAACAACAGAAAAAAAGAAAAGAAAAAAAAGGCAAAAACAAATGCTCAAAACCATTGAGCTACTAGGCAGCTTACACCATTACACCAAACCTAAAACACATCATAGCCCTGACATTTTATAACTGTCTCAAAAAGCACATCACATTTACTCATTATACAATTGGAACCATAATGCAAGAAATGCAGTAAACAAAAAGGTGTCACATAAGAAGGACCGAGGTTGAATCAACAGGAGGTAAATCAGTTAAACAGTTACATGAAACAAAAGACAATTTGCAAACATTACTGTTCAGTCCAACATCAGTAGCATGCACACACATTGTTTAGATATTGGAATAAAGTTAACTTGAATCTACGAAAAGATAAAATGGACCTCAAGGAAAAAGGAAGATTATTCCAATCACTAGTAGCTTTGTAGTGAAAAGTTTTACGACCAGTGGCTGAAAAGATTCCTGGTACAGTAAAGACAAGAGATTGCATATCTCTAAGGGGATACAAAGAACTACGTGGAACCAAGAGTTCTCTCAGATATGGAGGACATTCAAAGTAGGCACATTTGAAAATAAAAAGAAACCAATGAAAGTCTCTTCTTGAATTCAGCTGAAGCCAATTCAATGATGCATACATTACGCAATGATGTGTTTTAAAAGGACACCTCAGAACAAATCTACATAGAGAGTTAAAAACAACATTAAGTGGCTTAAGAGCAGCGTCACTAGTGTTCATGTAGATAATATCAGCGTAATCAATAATCGGCAATATCAACTGGGAAATTAACTGTTTCCTCACTTCCAATGTAAAGCAATTAACAGATCTATAAAGTGTACTGAGACAACCATATATGGGCAATTCTTAGACTATGGGCACTTTCATGTCCTTTGATCATATTTTATAAAAAACATTTAATTTTGAAAAATTAACACTTTCATAGTTAAATTTACAATGAAAGTACTTTAGGAACTTTTTACCGGTAGTCTACGATGATTTTTTCACCTTTTTAAACATCATTATACATGCAAATATTGCTGTTTTGTGCTTGTCCCACACCCAGACTTCTGATCTTCAATAATGAAAAAGAAGTGTAAAAAAATGATTGATCTATTTTTGTTTAATATGTCTGAATAAAGTATCAGTAAAAGAATCAAAACATAATTGAGGTATTAAAGGTCAGACAACTATTAGTGATTTTATATACAAAATGTAGTTGTCCCACAGTATTGCCGTAATTTCCACCACTACGCTGTAATGTCCCTTTAAAAAGTTTTTTTTAAAGATTGTTTGGGTAGTTTCTATGGAGATGAACAATGACATCACAGCACATGTCTGACATGGAGGAGATTTTAAATTTCTTTAGCAACTTGGAGAAGAAAACTCAAGGTAAATGTTGCTTGAAATGAAAATATTTTTATTGTATGTCATTTCCAAACATGGCGTAACATCAAATGAGTTTGTAAATAAATAGATTTTTTTAACACAAATAGATGCATTTTGCATGCATGCAATGCTAACTACCAATAATCTGTAATACTAGCTTGGATTTTTTTACAAAATACTGTAGGATTGTCATTTCCACCACCGTCATTTCCACCACATTACAGTCATTTACACCACATTACCTTCTTGGGTGGAAATGACAATGGTGAGGTGGAAATGACATTTATGCTTACAAGGTGCAATTCATAGATTGAGTGGCTACATATGAATATTTTATTATTATTAGATAATAATTTTTATCTTTTTAATAAAGTTTTATTACAATTAGAATGTTACAATTTTACAATTACAATTTATGCGTAACTTACATTTTTCATGTGACTATTTGTAGTTAAAGTTGTTTACAGTAAGACTGTAACTGTTCATCTGGTTATGGAACCAAACAGACTAATGACTAATGATTTGTTAAATGGGTTTCAAATAAATGTTTTCTGTTTTTCTACATGGACGTCCATTCATTGTCATTTCCACAACACCCAGTCATTTCCACCACCTCATAACTTTTTAAAAAATATGTACAAAATTCGAATCACTCATTAAAAATTTCTGCATAGTTTATGGGATAATGTTCCACTTAATGTAATAACACAAGTAGTTATTTTTCTGAAATGTATCTAACCAATGCAATATTATATTTCAGGTTGTGGTGGATGTAAGCTTTGTGTTTGGGCCTCATGACAATTAATTTACTTAATCCACAAATCTATGGTAATTGCAATATAGGTATAAATTGGTAAAACTATGTGTGAAAGTGGTCTTACACTGTTAAGAAATTATGTATATCATAATAATTTTAAATAATAATCAAATATTTACATGTGATGGAAATGACATTTGTTCAGTGCGGATCGGAAAATATGTAAAAAAAACACCAATTTGTCTTATAATGTAAGTGCGTTCTCTTATGGATCATTAAACTAGACTAGTTATATTTCACTGTTAGACTGTGACAATTTTGTTTTGAACACTTTTTTTTACCTCAAGTTCACAAGGCCAAAAGTGCCCGTAGTTGAAGAACCACCCATATTCTCTTTGTGATATAGTCAATGTGAGGTTTGAAGGTAAATGGTAAAAAATGGTAAATGGACTGCATTTATATAGCGCTTTCACAGACCCAATGGCCACCAAAGCGCTTTACAATATTGCCTCACATTCACCCATTCACTCACTCATTCATACACCGAGGTAAGCTCAGAATCCATCCACAACCCAAGGTATTTAAATTTTTCAGATTTCACCATAGAGGACCCATTAGCAAAATACAATTGTAAGTTAAGAGCACATGGTCTTCTGTGCCTCGTCCCAAACAACATACAACAGGACTTTTCCATATTCAACACCAGGTTGTTACTGTGAAGCCATTTTTGAGTCATAATAAAGTCAACTTGTAACCTATTCTGGATCTGGTGAATATCAGAGTCAGCAGTATAAATTACTGTATCATCACCATAAAGATGAATCTTACTCATGGAAAAGATGTGTGATAAATCATTGATAAAGATCGAGAACAAAAGGGGTCCTAGAGTGGAACCTTGAGGAACACCCTTATCAACCAGTAAATAATCAGACAGTGAACCTTTAAAAGCAACACACTGCCTTCTATTATGAAGATAAGAATTAAACCATAATAGAGCACTTTGATTCAGACCTATTGCATAAAGCTTATCAAGAAGAATGTAATGATCCACCATGTCAAAGGCCTTTGAAAGATCAATAAAAATAGCACCAGTTAGCTGTCCCTTATCGCAGGCAGAAAAAATATCATTGGTAAACTTTAATAAAGCTGTGGTGGTAGAAAAATTGGGCCTAAAGCCAAACTCAAAGTTAACCACGCCCTTATTTGTCATACATTTTATATCTAAATACGATCTAAACTAACGAGAAAAAATTCACCCCCCTTACAGTTGTCAGGCACTCGGAACCTATCGAAAAATACAATATAATACAATACAAAAGTCCATGGGACCAACCTGTAAAAACATGAATTTATGCTGTGAAAACAGACATTTTAACATGGGGTCTATGGAGATTTGCTCCCTTTTGGGACCTCCCTCTAGCGGATTTTCAATGTATTGCAGTTTTTCGCACTTCCGGGTAGGCTTCATTTTTCAGATTAGAATGTTGCCCCTTGGTCTATACACAGGTTTTTGAGCCGTTTCCGCTCTACATCCTAAACTCCTCCCATCGATGCAATCCACTTCCGTTCTGGTGGGCTTGGTTTGTTTTGCTAGCTAGCTCTGTTGTGCCGACAAAGCACTGATATTGCAGTGACAAAGAGGATATAACAATTACAACATGAAGAAAAGTGGTTCGGGAACGACGTGTGCGGTAGATGGTTGCAAACACTCGAGAAAGCACCTGAACGAGTGGTTAGATAGAGAGTGCTACGACCACAAACCAGCTACAAAGAGGCAATGTCCATGCGCTCTATTGTTTACATTTTTTTACGATTTTCTTATCGATTCCTGATAGCACTGTGTGGAAAAAGTATTCATATGCTTTTTCGGCAAAAAACTGTACTTTTTATGTAATTTATGTAATAAATGGAACCTTATTGTAAAGTGTTACCGATTAGTTATACATCGATTCAGACGTCTCGTGAGTCAGTGTTGGAAAGATCAGTTGTTTTAACCATAGACAGCATTAATGATTAATAACAAGAATGCTGAGAAACTGCCTTCTTTTATAAACAATCTTATTGAATAATTGCCTTTTTAATTCATTTTCTTTTGAATATGTAAATGCCATTTGTGCCATTTATAACATGTTCCATGTTCTTCTGTTCTTTTTTTTTTTTTTTTCTAGGATGTGCACTGTTAGTTCGTAGTAAGAATTTTACATTGTACCTCATTTGTTTGTATTTGCTTCGTTAATAAAAAAAATAAAAAAAACCAGACAGGTTTTAACTATTCATTAAAATGAATCGGTTCAAAGGAGTCCTTAGTTCGCGAATTGGACATGTCATACTAGGGATGGGCATTCGATTAAATTTTCTTAGTCGATCGTCGGGAGAATTAACGATCGACTATCGATTAATCATTAATATTTTTATATTGAAATTCATTATTTCTTTAACTTTTTATAAATTAAAAATGCAATGAAAATACAAAAATACAGTTTGTTTGTCCTCGATGAGATCTTTATTACAAGAAGATCAACTTGTGGCAGTGAAACTGGACGTTCAGTAGACTTGAAGATATGCCCTGCGGTGCTCTAAAACAACGGAACCTGCAGCTGCGAGCCGGCGTTCTTAAACAGAGACCCATGGCCACTTCATCCGTTTTCTGTGATCGGATAGCTATCCGGTCGTGAAAAGACCAAATGTAAATGCCCTCCGAAACGCATTCGAGACGGATTTAAATCCGATCGCTCAAACCACTTCAGGAGGAGATCTGAGACGCATTCCAGACGAAACTGGACAAGAGTAAATGCATCTGGTTGTTGAAACCACATATGTAAATTTGACTTATCCCAAAAATGCTAAGAAATAAACGTGTGAGAGCGTGTTATAGGCTAAATGTCATGTTATAGCCAGATATGACGACGCTACTTCAACACGCATCACCACAGATGAGCATCTATTCATCAAGCCAACGTGCAAACTATCGCAAATCAAAGTGAAAGTCATTCATCAACACACAATCATCTTCATTAAAAGTAAAGAACCGAAATGATCTTACCAGGGCTGTTGCCGCAATATCTTGTTGCGGTCTTTGATTTAGAAATTTTCGCTGATGATCAATAAAATGCAGCTCATATCAGTTGCTTTCGGTGACGTGCAACAATTTAAATATGCATATAGCGCGGGAATTCAAGATCGGATTTATATCTGTTTTGCAAAAACACATTTATGTGACCAGGTGTAAATGGAATCGTTTTGATAAATCAGATAGCTCTGAGGGGACTGACGTTGCCGGGATGCACAGGTAGGCTATACTTCCACGCTAAAATGAATTCCATTGCTTCAAGACTCACACTACGCAACGCAACCTGCATTAGTTTAATCGATAACAAATAAACGTGATCGACGAAATTCTTAACAATTATCGATCGTCGATTAATCATGCCCATCCCTATGTCATACGCATTGTGTTGATTATCCCAGCAGCAGGACATGGATATCCCACAAGGTTAGTGTCAAAACAGAAAACATTACATCACTGGATAGGTTTTTACGTTTATTAAGAGTGTGAATTTTATGTCAGCTGAATGTGCGGAATGCATTTCAGAGAAGATAAGGCAACGTATTTTAGCACAATTCACACCCAGCGGTAATTCAGGAAAAACAATGCTCCACATGAAACTTTGGTCTTCCGACCTTTTACCATCATGTCGTTTTACATTTTTACATTTACATTTAGTCATTTAGCAGACGCCTTTATCCAAAGCGACTTACAAATTAGGACAAAAATTCAGCGAGTCATCATAAAGAGGCAAAAACAACAACAACGCAAGTAGTGCTCAAAATACGAAGTTCAGGTATTATTCAGAGTAGCATAAGCCTGATAAGTGATGTTTCAAAGGGAAAGGATTTTTTTTTATTTTTTTTTTTTATAAGGTTAAGTGCTCACGGAAGAGATGGGTTTTCAGCTGTATTTGAATGTTGTCAGGGATTCTGCATTCCGGATGAGGGTGGGGAGAGCGTTCCACCAGCATGGAACTGTGAATGAGAATGTTCTGGAAAGTGATTTTGTGGCTTTCTGTGATGGAACCACGAGACGTCGCTCGTTGACCGATCGTAGGTGTCTGGTAGGGATGTAGACTCGTAGGAGTGAGTGAAAGTAGGAGGGAGCTGAGCCTGTGATGGATCTGTAAGCAAGCGTCAGTGCCTTGAACTTGATGCGAGCAGCGAGAGGTAGCCAGTGCAGAGAGGTGAACAGAGGAGTGACGTGGGCCCTCTTGGGCTCGTTGAAGACAAGACGAGCTGCAGCATTCTGGATCATCTGTAGGGGTTTGGTCGCACATGCTGGAAGTCCAGCCAGAAGAGCATTGCAGTAGTCGAGCCTAGAGATGACCAGGGCCTGGACGATAAGTTGCGTTGCATGCTCAGTTAGGAAAGGCCTGATCTTCCTGATGTTGTGCAGTGCAAACCTGCATGATCGAGCTGTCTTTGAAATGTGATCAGTGAAGGTCAGCTGGTCATCAAACGTTACTCCAAGATTTCTGACCGATCTTGATGGGGTGATTAATGATGACTCTAGCTGGATGGTGAAGTCGAGCTGTAGAGACGGATTGGCAGGGAGGACGAGAAGCTCAGTCTTTGCCAGGTTGAGCTGCAGGTGATGTTCCTTCATCCATGTGGAGATGTCCGCCAGACAGCTTGAGACCCGTGCAGCTACTGTGGGATCATCTGGTTGAAATGAGAGGAAGAGCTGCGTGTCATCAGCATAGCAGTGGTAGGAAAAACCGTGTGCCTGTATGATGTGTCCCAGTGATGTGGTGTAGATGGAGAAGAGGAGGGGACCAAGAACTGAACCCTGGGGAACACCTGTGGTCAGCTGATGTGCTCTGGATACCTCACCTCTCCATGCGACCTTGAAGGACCTACCTGTGAGATAGGACTCAAACCAGTGGAGTGAAGTTCCTGTGATGCCCAGTGATGAGAGGGTGGACAGAAGGATCTGATGATTCACAGTGTCGAAGGCAGCAGACAGATCCAGGAGAATGAGGACTGAAGATTTGGAAGCGGCTTTTGCGATCCGTAGGGCTTCTGTGACTGACAGTAATGCAGTCTCAGTTGAATGCCCTTTCTTGAAGCCAGATTGGTTGACATCCAGCTGGTTGTTTAGAGACAAGAAGGATGTTAGTTGGTTGAAGACAGCTCTTTCAAGTGTCTTCGCAATGAATGGTAGGAGAGAGATAGGTCTGTAATTCTCTACAAATGATGTGTTTAGCGTTGGTTTTTTGAGCAGTGGAGTAACCCGAGCCTGCTTGAATGCTGTAGGGAAGGTGCCAGTATGGAGGGATGAGTTGATGATGTGTGTGAGTGATGGTAGAAGTGTGGGAGAGATGGCTTGTAGAAGGTGTGAGGGGATGGGGTCAAGAGGGCAGGTGGTAGGGTGACTGGAGAGGAGAAGTGTAGATACTTCTTCCTCGGTTAGTGAAGAAAAGGAGGACAGAGGGATATTGGCTATGGAAGGGGTCGGTCTGGGTTCCTGTGTGTGTGGAGCTGAGAACTGACTGCTGATAGCTGTTGTTTTGGTGGTGAAGAAGTTCGCAAAATCGTCAGCAGTTAAGGAGGAGGCGGGTGGTGGTGGAGGTGGACAGAGGAGAGAGTTGAATGTCTTGAAGAGTAATCGTGTGTTGGAGGAGCTGTTGATCTTGTTGTGGAAGTATGAAGATTTTGCAGCATGAACATCAACAGAAAAGGAAGAGAGGAGAGATTGATACATACTCAGGTCAGATGCGTCTTTTGATTTGTGCCATTTCCTCTCCGCTGCCCTGAGTTCGGTCCGGTGTTCCCGAAGAACCTCAGATAACCAGGGGTTAGAGGGAGTAGCGCGTGCTGGCCTGGAGGAGAGAGGGCAGATAATGTCTAGAGAAGAGATTAGAGTGGAGCATAAGGTGTCCGTTGCGGTATTCACATCCAGAGATGAGAATTGTGAGGGTGGGGGAAGAGAGGATGACACGGCAGAGGAAAGATGGGAGGGGGAAAGTGAGCGCAGGTTTCGTCTGAAAATGACTGGTGGTGGGGGTGGTGGTGCAGGGGTAGAGAGTTGTAGACTGAAAGTAATGAGGAAATGATCTGAAACGTGGAGAGGTCTCACCAAGATGTTGTCTGTGGTGCAGCTGCGTGTGTAAACCAGGTCCAGTTGGTTGCCTGATTTGTGAGTACCTGCGGTGATGAGTCGTTTGAGATCGAAAGAGGCTAGGAGAGAGGTGAAGTCTGTTGCATGTGGCTTTTCGAGATGAATGTTGAAGTCACCGAAGACTAGAAGTGGGGTGCCGTCCTCAGGGAAAGCGGACAGCAGCACATCCAGCTCATCTACAAAGTTACCCAGCTGACCTGGGGGGCGATAAATGACTACAAAATGGATCTTAATGGGAGTTGTAAGTGTAATAGCATGATATTCAAATGAGTTGTTGTTGCATAGAGAAGAGAGCGCGGAGTATTTGCAATTGTTAGAAACGAGAAGCCCTGTACCCCCACCTCTCCCAGACTGGCGAGGGGAGTGGGAGAAGAAGAAATTGCTAGAGAGAGCAGCAGGGGTTGCTGAGTCTTCTGGACGAATCCAGGTCTCAGTCAGGCCCAAGATGCTAAGAGTAGAATGAGATGCAAAGGCTGGAATGAAGTCAGCTTTATTGACTGCTGACTGACAATTCCATAGACCCACGGAAAGAGAGAGAGGAGTAAGTGAGGATGTAAGGATGGGACGCAGATTGGCAGTATTGCGCTGCCTATTGCGCGTGATGAAAGGACGTTGCCGAGAGATAACAGGAATGTATTGAAAGCACATGTTGATTAAGGTGAACAATAAGATAAGTAGAGGGAAGAAAAAGGGAAGAGGAGTACGTAAGTGGCTTTCTGGTGTCCTTGCTCGGTGGAGTCGCGCAGGTAGAGTCGCTGGTCTTTACCCGAGTCGGTCTTCACACGAGGAGGCTGAACGCTTCCGCTGACGCTTCCGCGACAGCGTGCAAATTACACAGATATACAGATATATTGTGTAGAGATCCGGCAAGATCTCACCTTTGCTGAGAGTCAGTTTTTTTTTTAATATAGCCTAATCGCCACGGTCGGAGGTACTAAGGCTTCCCACATAATCCATCGTCAAATCTTTGATTTACAGTAAAGTAATGTTATGTGTGCAGTCATGAAATGTTGCAGGTCGTAAAGTAACGTAAACAAGGTTAACTTATATAAAAGCAGAGCTATATAGATGCTGCACTGCTAACATTGGCTATTAGCCTACATTACTACATTGCTATAGTCTAACATGATAATTCATACATGCATCACAATATGTCCGGATTTTGATTCGTAAACGGTTGGACGTTTTACATAATGTTATATTAATATGAAACACAAACAAACAGATCCAACTCTGAAATTGTAGTTTATTATTGAGTCAACAAGAAATTACAAACAATGCGGAATCTACGTTAATTACAATGTTCTTTTACAGAACTCGGCATAACAGATAGCGTTTTTTTGCCTCCTGGATGCGCGCGCATCCGGTATTGTTTGTATACAAGAAACCCGTGTATGTACACTATACACAAGTTAACGCGTTTTATTTTGATTAATATGCGCACGCGGGAGAGAGAGCAAGACAGCGCTTAGTTTGGAGACGGTGAGTCTTGTTTACACTTTCACCTGGCTCCGAAGAGAGAGTGCGTGCGCGCGCGCGCACCAGGTGTGTGTGTCTCTCTCTCTCTCTCTCTCTCTCTCTCTCTCAGTTAAACATGCAAATTCAATTCCCATCCCTACCTGTGATGTAGTTCGGATACCAACAATAAAAAAGACATAGGCCTAGGCTACAATGATCAAATAATCGCTGTGTTTACACCGGCAGACGCTGCGCAAACCACTTCCGGCAGAAATGAAGTGCATTTGTGTGCAGTTATGGCGGCGCCCGTGATTTGGCGCGTTAACTTGTGTATAGTGTACATACACGGGTTTCTTGTATACAAACAAGACCGGATGCGCGCGCATCCAGGAGGCAAAAAAACGCTATCTGTTATGCCGAGTTCTGTAAAAGAACATTGTAATTAACGTAGATTCCGCATTGTTTGTAATTTCTTGTTGACTCAATAATAAACTACAATTTCAGAGTTGGATCTGTTTGTTTGTGTTTCATATTAATATAACATTATGTAAAACGTCCAACTGTTTACGAATCAAAATCCGGACATATTGTGATGCATGTATGAATTATCATGTTAGACTATAGCAATGTAGTAATGTAGGCTAATAGCCAATGTTAGCAGTGCAGCATCTATATAGCTCTGCTTTTATATAAGTTAACCTTGTTTACGTTACTTTACGACCTGCAACATTTCATGACTGCACACATAACATTACTTTACTGTAAATCAAAGATTTGACGATGGATTATGTGGGAAGCCTTAGTACCTCCGACCGTGGCGATTAGGCTATATTAAAAAAAAAACTGACTCTCAGCAAAGGTGAGATCTTGCCGGATCTCTACACAATACATGACGATCTTTGGATTGTGGATGACAAGTGGCCAGCAATTGTATGGCATCACACCACCACTATGCTACTAGCCTAAACCCTTTACTCCGGTACGAAGACCGCGGGTCTTTTGCCTCTTGGTTGCGTGCGCAAGCAGTGATGACGTCGCCGAGAAATCCATGTATACAATAGAGCATCACAGTCCCGCCCACAGCCGGTGCCGGAAGTAAGAATTCAATACAATTTCTCCATTGACAGTTGGAGTATAAGCCATAAAAACGTAACCATACATGGTAGACTTAAAACCAGCAACGGCTGTACTAAGCGATTGTATATGCTCATATAAACGCCAAAAGTTCATGGGGCACTAGCCTTGTTTTGAGATAAATTTATTTTATTCGCGATGTCATGGATAAGTACTTTATTACCCACAATCCTGAACAATCCCACAATCCCACAGTGATGCATCTGATTGGTGGAACTCGTGTAACTGTCTGTTAAACCCCGCGAAGGTCCGTGAAGACTGAAGATCATTAATAAAAAAAAATATAAAAAAAACCTGTGTTGCGTTTTTGCACGGTAGACTTATCAGTGCAATCATGATCTCCTTGGCTGCCATGATGGCTTTTTTCAAGGAGGAAAACAAGTGTTCAAATTGTGAAAACCACTTCAAATCGGGTCATGTAGTTGAGTGTAACGTTAGCGTGTCCGAGGGTCAGCTTGTGGGTTTTGTAAAGGCCAGCATGAGGGACAAGACCAACAAAGTTGTGGTGAGTTTTGCAGGGAGGTTGGTAACGTTAGTTAGCATTATCGTTCACGTTAGCTAGCCTAGGCTACTGTAGCCTTCATAATGGTATGAGTCATATCAAGCATTTTATGATGCCACTGTCAAAACAGTATTTAGCCTAGGCATACATGCATTTACTGAACATTTGTGTAATAATTCATGGCAAGTTAATAAACTGAATATGATGGTGGTCCAAGAGCGGTCCATGCATCAGACCGGTGGCGTGGTGCACTTTCTGGTTTGCTGACCATCGCGTTTTAATTTTCACTTGTTGTGGATATTAAGACAATACATTAAATGTTATTAAAATTAAGGATGAACTATAACTTCATGAATAAAATGAGCATGGACCACAAGTGGGAAATTGTTGGAGTATTTGTCAGCAACCTGCCCGTGGGCCGCTGAAACTGATGAGCAGAACGCCGCGGACCGCCAGATCTGCACCCGTGAGCCGTGGTCCACCAGCCTTGCTATCCGACTCCCAGCCAGTCTTTTCATTTTCCTCCCACCCTCGCAGGCGGTTGGTCTAAGAGCGTGACCCGGCTACCAGCAGTTTCATAAACACGTCCACACACAACACAACATGCTAGACATTACAAATAATTGTATAGTTATCGTTAACCGCTTTCACACACGCACACAATATAAAATACACGATGATAAATATAAAATTCAATACACAATAACTATATAAAACACTTTTATTTACACGATTACTACTGAAAGAACTGCTATTAACTGCACATTCACTACGATAAATGACCGCACTGGAGGAAAAGGTTTGCGTGGCTGTCGTCAGATTTGGAAGTCGCTCAAAAGGCAGGCTCTTTCGCGGTTGTGGCTTCAGTCGACTTCAGTGAGGCGCGGTGGTTTATGGGATGAGTAGTTCCTTTGCTCGGAAATGAATTATGTACACAGTTTTGTACGTTTGACTTTTTTTGGATTTTCTCTTCGTTTTTTCACTCTAAATGATATGTTTATGCTTATGAGTTCAGCCGTAGCTGGTTATCCTCAGACATGCTCTAAAACTCTTTAGATAAGGATTTTCCAAAACATCAATGGGAGAAATGAATGGGAAATTTACTTCCGGCACCTAAGCACTCTCGGGCTGTGGGCGGGACTGTGATGCTCTATTGAAAGTTTGCAAAGACCCGCCCCCTTTAGTTACTGTTGCTATGTCCAACAAGCCACGCCGCTCTCACGTCACATCATGTTCTCACGCAGAGCGGAGAAAATACATGGCGGAGTAGAGAGTCCACTGACAACGTGCTGGCAAACAGGACAGACCAGGCTACTTTTGATGTGAGAAACAGTCTCACCTTTCAAATTTGGTCATTTTTTAAAGAAATTTAAACAATAAATGCCGTTTTGTGGCTCTTAATGTGTCTGACAGATCACTCTAGCCTCAGTTAAAGCTGCTCGTGAACCCATCATCTCTTCCTTCTAGTTAATTTATACCATCAAAAAAACATGAATGAACATAAGAAGTAGGGATGTCCCGATCAGGTTTTTTTGCCCTCGAGTCCGAGTCATTTGATTTTGAGTATCTGCCGATACCGAGTCCCGATCCGATACTTCTATAATACATAAAAAAAGAATAAAGAAGAGCGAAAAAACAGATCCAGGATGTTCCTTATTTTTTATTTAATTTACCTTATTTTAACATTCAACAACTCTGTTAACAAACAGAGCACTTCTGAGGTAGCTTGAACAATCAAGTAATAAATAAATTCTTCACTTTTGGACATTAGTGCAACAGTAAAATAAAAAAAGTCTAATATATAAACAAATAGCACCTCAACTTAAAATACCCGGTAGGCATGTAAATAAAAAATAAAAGTGCTACAGTGTTTGAAAAGCCAGTAATGTGCTTTTAGGAACTGCACTCCTAAAGGCCAATTTATACTTCTGCGTCGAGTGTACGCCGTAGTGTACGTCGTAGGGTACGCACGTAGGCGACGCCGTCGTGAGCATTTATACTTCTGCGAATGTCTGTGTTGCTCTGCAGTTACACCGCCGAAACGCTAGTTGGCGCGGGTGGGTTTTAATGTTCCAGTTCCACTGTGTTTACATTCCTCGCGGCTGTTTTGAGTTTAGGTTTCTACGAGCAATGGCGACTGAAGGAGTCATACAGATGGCTGTATTTCCGCACTTCTTCAAGCAATCTCTCGGTCACTTGGTCTATTTCCATGGCTCTTCACTGATCGGAATTTAAAAATGGCGGGCGGGCGGTGCAGAGTGCAGAAGATCATTCCGGAAATGCGTAGGAGGAAACGCGATGCTATCCAGCCGACCAATCACAGATCTTGCGGTCCGCGTCGCCGCGACGCGTAGTTACATTTTTGAGGAGGTGCGCGTCAGGGTACGGCGAAGGGTACGACGTATGGTACACGTCAATGCGTATGCTACGCCGTACCTTCTACGCGAACCCGACGCAGAAGTATAAATTGGCCTTAACTCTTACGCCGGTTTCACACTGCACTGTTTTTTCGCCGCCCATGTTAACAGATTAAACCAGGCTTTACAGCATTCACACCGCACGCAGAGGCGGCGCGGCAGTGCATATAGCAGAGCAGAGCAGGAGTGCCGCGATCGTTTCGGCGCCGAGTCTATTTTTGCTGCGCCGCTTTTGCTGAATTAAAGTGACAATGCATTGATCATGGCCAAAATACACCGCAGTTTTATCCAAAAAGTGCATTGATGATATCTATTGTGTTTTAAACAGTCAATCAAATGACCAACAGCAATTTAAAAAGAAAACAAATGTCCAAAAACAAACTTGTTGCCAGAACAATAAAACAAAGATGAACCAAAAGTTATATAAATGAAATTATTAATTAAATAAGCTTCTTTCTCTTAAATGTATTTGAAAACGGAAAAAAAAGCAATGCCAACTTATCCATTAGAGAGCCGCGCGTGACAAGCGCTGCCAGTGTGAAAGCAAAACGCGCGTGTCCTGCTCCTGCTCATCATATGCACTGCTCCTGCGCTGCTTACGCTCTGCTAACGCGTGCAGTGTGAAACCGGCGTAACTCTGTGCCACCGCATAACTATAGATGTGTTAAAAATAATGAGAATATATATACATATATCCGAGTCCTGATCGGGAGGTAACGTCCGATTCCGATCGAGTCTGAAAACACGTGATCGGGCCCGATTTCCGATCACGTGATCGGATCGGGACATCCCTAATAAGAAGGAATGTTGTTTTAACCGCGGAAAGACGTCAGGACACGCCGTTATTCAAGTTCAAATCCTCCAACGTAACTCCCCTGACCGCTTTGTCAGACGAAAATGGCGGATGGCGGATTATGATTGGTCAGATCGACCTGTCAATCAAATTCCCTACGAAAGGTCAATTCCCCAAGGAAGAGAAAACGACAGAAATTTCACTACATCTTTTTATGAGTAACAATTAATCTTTGTTTGGTGTTTATTTTTCATGGACTCTCAGGATTCATTGAAATAAAAACAGGATAACTTGCCTGAATTAGGTCCTGAATTAAACAGCCGTTCAGCATGCAGCTGATGATGTCCAGTTCGCCGCTTTGTTCACGGTCATTTCATGATCAGTCCACGGTCGACACAGCGTGCATCTCTCTCTCTCTCAAAAAACAAAATGTTTTACGAAATTTACACGGATTTTACGGATTTACGCAGTTTACACGGGTCATCCAACTGAATTGTAATTCGAATTGTATTTTCCTGAGCGGGCCGCCCATTTAAACCTTATGTATGGGAAACCCTGTATATTATTTTTGGAGAGAAACAAGCAATGTTGAGACTTAAATAATTAAATGAGTATTAAATCATGTTTAATTCAAATTCAGAGTACTTATTTATTCTTACGGAGCCTGGTTGATTTAGTTTACCCCTATATGTTAATTAATGTATTAATAATCAAACATGTACTAACAGTTAAGGCTTCTGTTATTCATGTGTGAATCCGTATGACTCTCTATCACTCTCTACGCTCTACATTGGTTTTACCTTATGTATGGGAAACCCTGTATATTATTTTTGTATATCATTCATTATTCACCACAGGAGAGAAACAGACAACGTTGAGACTTAAATAATTATTATTTGAGTATTGAATCATGTTGATTAAGTTTATTTGTTCATTTATGATTTTTTTATAAAACATGTACTAACACGTTAAGGCTTCTGTTATTCATGTGTGAATCATTACGACTCTCTATTACTCTTTATAGCTCTACATTGGTTCATTATTAGTTCATATCTTCGCTAATCATGAGTTCATGTTGAATTAACTATTGATTCAGGTATTAGGATATGATTATTCATGTACTGTTATTGTAAAGGGTTACTTAAGATATATTTGAATTTCTCCTATTACAGTATTGCTTTGGTATGGGAAACTTGTGCTAAAATCATAAATGTGATCCTGTTTTATCAGTGTAATGATTGTTGTCAGAGTGACTTACTGAACTGATCTGGATTCTTTAACCACAGGCATCAGCTTCTGAAGAACTTCATCTGCTGTATTTTGGGCTCCAATAAATTGTTTCAGATCAAAAACATCCATATTCTGCTCTGATGTCAGCAACACATAAACCAGAGCTGACCACTGTGAAGAGGAGAGTTTGTTTCTTCCTATTCCTCCAGATTTCAGATAATGTTGGATCTCCTGCATCAGAGAATCATCACCCAGTTCATTCAGACAGTGGAACAGATTGATGGATCTCTCTGGAGAGCGATTCTTCCTGATCTTCTGTCTGATGATCTGAACTGTTTCCTCTTTGTTGTAGGAGCAGCTTCCAGTCTGTGTCAGCAGTTCTCGTAAGAGAGTCTGATTGGACTCCAATGAGAGACCCAGAAGGAAACGCAGGAAAAGGTCCAGATGTCCATTCTTACTCTTGAAGGCCTTGTTTACAGCTCTCTGATGCAGACCAGATAATGAGTGATATTTCTTCTGAGTTAAGATTTTAGTAAAGAAACTTTGTCTGGTTTTGTCAAACACATTTCTGTTCTCGTTTGTAAAGTGAATGTGTGCATATAAAGCTGCTAGATGTTCCTGGATGCTCAGATGAACAAAGCAGAAGAATTTCCCCTGATACAAGCCCAACTCCTCTCTGAAGATCTGAGTGCACAATCCTGAGTACACTGATGCTTCTGTCACATCAATGCCACACTCTCTCAGGTCTTCCTCATAGAAGATCAGGTTGCCTTTCACAAGCTGCTGGAAAGCCAGTTTGCCCAGTTTGAGAATCATGTCTTCATCTTTCATTCTCTTCTTATAGTCCTTCTCATGTTTGATGTTGGTCTGAATGATCAGGAAGTGTGTGTACATCTGAGTGAGAGTCTTGGGAATCTCTCCTCTCTCTGCTTCACTCAACATCTCCTCTAGAACAGTGGCTGAGATCCAGCAGAACACTGGGATGTGGCACATGATGTGGAGGCTCCTCGAGGACTTCAGGTGTGTGATGATTGTATTGGCTAGACTCTGATCACTGATTCTCTTCCTGAAGTATTCCTCCTTCTGTGGCTCATTGAAGCCTCGTACCTCTGTCACTCGATGGACACACTCAGAGGGGACGAGATCCGCTGCTGCTGGTCTGGAGGTGATCCAGATGAGAGCAGAGGGAAGCAGATTCCCCTCAATGAGGTTCATCAGCAGCTCGTCCACTGAGGCTGATTCAGATATATTACACAGTTTCACTTCGCTCTTAAAGTTCAGAGACAGACGACACTCATCCAGACCATCAAAGATGAACAACACTTTATATTCATCACTGGATATTTCCGTTTCTTTAGTTTCAGGGAAAAAGACATGAAGAAGATCTGAAAGACTGAGTGTTTTGTCCTTCATCAAGTTGATCTCTCTGAAAGGAAGTGGAAATATGAGCTGGACGTCCTGATTCTCTTTCCCTTCAGCCCAGTCCACAATGAACTTCTGCACAGAGACTGTTTTTCCAATGCCAGCGACTCCCTTTGTCAGCACAGTTCTGATGGGTTTGTCTTGTCCAGGTAAAGGTCTAAAGATGTCACTGCATTTGATCGGTGTGTCCTCTGTTGCTGCTCTCCTGGATTGTGTCTCTATCTGTCTCACCTCATGCTCATTATTGATCTCTCCACTTCCACTCTCTGTGATGTAGAGCTCTGTGTAGATTTCATTCAGGAGTGTTGGGTTTCCCTGCTTTGCTGTTCCTTCATACAGACACTGAAACTTCTTCAGCAGTTTTGATTTAAATGTGCTTTGGGCCAGTTGAGAATCACGACTGAAAGGATAAATGGTTAGATTACAACATAAATTAAAGAAGTAAAAGTGATAGTAAAATATCTTTATGACAGAAATGTTGTACCTCAGATTAGATGGCATGTGTCTTCCCCTAAATGTTCCTCGAGTGTCCATAAACTGTTCACTAATTGTGGACAAACACGGACAGAACAGAGACAATACAACAGAGATGAGAAAACAGAGACAAGAATTCATATAGTGTTCATATAGAGCCAGATAGAGGGTGCCAATGAGCGCCTCAACGCTCCTGTTAACACTTTAACATAACACTGTATTTTAGCACAAGTATATTTTGCAGCTGAATATTAGTATAAAAACTAAATCATTTTTAATAATATGGACAATGATCAGAAACATTTAAGTTGAGTGTTTAAGTTGTAAGGGGAAATTAATAAAATGATCAGAAATGGTCCTGTCAGTATTTAATGTTTTAATCATTTAATTGAAGTGTTCGTCTGTTGTCTGTGTGAAGTAGGGGTTGCACGACTACTGATTTCTGCTATTCGATTTCTTATCAAAACAATACTCGAGTTAATCGACTACTCGTGGTTCATGCTACTGTAAATGAAAAGACTAGCTAGATCTCATCAATAAACATTTATTAATTCATAGATTACATAAGTAAACTTTTAAAACATTATAATTATGACATTTCATTTTTAAATTTTCATGTAACAGTCTAAAGCCAAATAAATAGCCGTTCTTGCCTTTCATTTCAGATGTCTGCTTCAAGGGCCCTTCACATATCGCGTTTTTGTGCTCATAATGGAAGCAACGTGGTGCGCTAGTTTTTCCAGGCGCGCCGATGCCACGGCGAGATGAAAACATCTCAAATTTTTAAAAATTTTCGGTGGGTTGGTATTCGATTTGAAATTTTTTTTGGTTTTTTTGGTTGTTTGTTTGTTTTTCACACCTGGGATCCCCCGCGAAACGGTTCTCATTAGCGCTTCAATAAGCCCAGCGACACACTGACTGCGTGGCGTTTCCACCAAACGATTCCGGTTTCGGTTCCGGTTCCCATTCATTAAAAAATATTAAAACAACTACTAAAAAAATAGTAGTAAGGGAAAAATCCCAAATGAGTTTAACAGACTGGTAATGTCAACAAATTCAACATATTATTAAGCAATTTTTGCTAAATGTTTTTTTTTTTTTTTTTGAAGGAAAATTAAAAATTCTGCATTAGAATAATTTGGGACCTAGCTTATTGTATCTCCAGCAGTGGAGAATACCCTCTCTACCAGAAGGGGTAGAATATGCTTGAACACAGTAAGATGTGTGTAGAACAGATTATTTTCAAAATCGTTTTGAATGATTGATTTTAATAATTTTAATGATTGATCGTTTTTAATGATTGACTTGTTTCATTACTGGATAAATCAGCGCTCTAGCAGTTAATAAACAGAACTGCATGAGTCTTGCGGAAGAACATTGTTGCCGGAGCTACTTCTCTCTATTTATGTCTATGACGAGTCATGCAGGCACTGGGCTACTCCGCAGCGGTTGTGCTCCGCCAGTCTAAAGTAGGCTATAGTCCGAGTATAAACGCTTATTGCAGGCTTAACGTAGTAATTCAGGATAAGACAAAAACAAGGTTTGAAAAAAAAAAGGCATTCATGATGCACTCGCTCATTGTATACATTTTGTAAATTCTGAACACAAAAAAATTATTCATGCGTCTTAATGAATATTTTGAAGCATCAGATGTAATCGATACACTCGTTATTTGAAGGCAGCGACTTTCAAAAGGTGATTTACTCTATTTTAGTTGTCGTAGACATCAGTGTTTATACTCTAATTATAAACTTTTATCTCAGTACTTCTGTGATCATTTGAATATTTGTAACATAAATATCTATACTGTGTGATTGTAAAGCTGTTTCATATTGACAACTGCTCTCTCTGGGTCAGCGACAGCGCAAACAGAATTGAATGTTCAGGGGTGAGGTTTTTGTAATTTAGGATAAGATTGCGTGGGTGTTTGAATCAAGATCTTTTAAAGATTAATCGTGCAGCTCTACTGTCTTTACTCTCTCTCCGTTGATATTTGACGCAAAACGTATTTGAGGAGCGCGAGGGCTTTATTAATTACTATTTTTATGAGGTGAGACGTCGCTATTAAAGGTCCCGTATTATGCCCCTTTTCACAAGATGTAAAATAAGTCTCTGATGTCCCCAGAGTGTGTATGTGAAGTTTCAGCTCAAAATACCCAACAGATCATTTTTTACAGCATGTTTAAATTGTCATTTTTTGGGGCACAGAAAAACGCGCTGTTTTAGTGTGTGCCCTTTAAATGCAAATGAGCTGCTGCTGGACGACACAGGGGGCGGAGCTTCATGAGCTTGCGCTCAGTCTCTCAGGACAATCTCATCTCACAGAATGATGATAATATCAGAAACTCTCAGTTACGGTGTTCATTTCGAGTCGGACAATAATGCCTACAGAGTCAGAGTGCTGTATAGAGATGAAACCGGTATAGTTTAGTAGTTTAATTACGGTTATTATAACGTATTTGTCACCTGCTTGTATGTATCCATTATTTATTAATAGACTACAAGTCTGCTGTCTGAATGATGATCAAACATATACTGATGAGTTTAATAAAGTTTATTGTACATCACACAAAAGATGAAGCGTCAGTTTTACTTCAGAAAATCACCGTAAGAGCTGAGTAAACACAGTAAGTTATAAGAAGTGCGCAAGTACATAAACGAATTTCGGTAGAGTTGAGGGAGCATTCCTGTGGGCGGAGGTTAGTCAAAAAACGGTTCTAGTGACGTCATTAAAGAAGGAAGTAGAGGGATGTAGTCCAAACGGCCCGTTCACTGTAGGCGATTTCTGTTAAATAAAATATCTCGCTTGCCATTGAACTTTGAGCTTTATAATTTTACAGATATTATTTATGCTCTAACAGCAACATTACACACTAACTAAAGTTTGAAACATGGGATCACGAAGAACGGGACCTTTAAAGGATAAGCTCTCAGCACTTCACCAAAACAGCGCACCAGAACCGTTTTCGGAACCGAAACTTCGGAAATTCGCACGGTTCCGGTATTTTTTCAAAAACACAACCTGGTTCTGGATAAGAACCGGTTCTCGGTTCCCAACCCTACATGTGGCTAAATAAACAAACTTTAAATTTAGTTTTTCTTTATTTAAATCTACCCTTTACTGTGTCAGTAATTTGTTAGACAGAAAAATATTAGACTACCTTAAAAGTATTGCTTAATTTAACAGACCTGTGTGTGTGCATTTTATATCACTTGTGCAGTGGGTTCTCGGAGAATATAAGCCATGCCCGCGTGAGGTGCGCCGCTTCCCGCTCGCGCTGTTCTGTAGTTTACTAAAAGTTTATCAATTCTGAATGTGTCGCGTCTCGCGTGTCCATCAATATTGCACCAAATGCGACACTGCACTCCTTTGTGAAGTCGACTGGATGAACGGTTCTCGAAATAATCAAAATGCAAACGGACAAACAGACACATAGAGATTCCTGCCTTTATTAGAGAGAAGAATATTTTCAGCCCCCTCTCTCCGAAGCTTCGAATATTCAATGTTCATTACTACCGACGCTTCGAAGCTCAAAAAAATGGTATTCGGACCAGCCCTACAAATTTTCAGAATGCCTCAAGCGCACCGCAGGTCATGTGACAAAAAACAATCAGCTTCGGCCTTTCGATAACATCATCGAAAGCTCGGCCGAACAGCTGATAGTAGCTGTACAGGGCGGGTTTTTCCTTCTCATCTCCAGAAATATATCTAGTAGTAAAGCTAATGCAAATACTTCTTCGTCGTCATCATGGAGAGCGCAGTTCATGGTTGCATAACAACGACAGACGCCATGGGAGCGCAAGCGCTTGTAGAAGACAGCGGCACAGCCACGCTTTTAGACGCAATATGTGAACGGCCTCTTGCAGAGTTGGTCAATTACAATATTTTTGTCAATATTTTTGATGAAATACTTCCACACATCTGACGTGTGGTGTCTGTTGGTGACGTTCGCCATTTTTTATTAATTTATGGTTAATGGACGCTCGAGTAGTCGATTGTTTCCGACAGCGTCGACTAGTGGTTGAAGTAGTCAATCTATCAACTACCCGGCTAGTCTATGCAAGCCTAGACACAAGAGATCGTTCAGACACTGATAACAGTGGCAACACACACTCAGCATGAGTTAAAAAACTCCACATTCCAGCACCAGAATGAAATTAACACAAACTAATGAAATGAATACTCTTGCTAGTCAACTGGAGATGTTTCGTGTGTATTAGGTACATCCGTGCTGCGAGATGTTTCAAAAAGTGGTGGGGACAATATCGACCTGGGAAAAGAGTGGTGGGCACATGTCCCACATGTCCCATAACTGGCAAATTACGCTTATCTTTGTTGCATTATATGCCAAACGGTGACAGTTTAAAATTGGGACTCTGAAGCAGAAACCGTCATGTGTATTTTTCCAAAGTTTGCATGTCTGTAACTCAAGAAGTTCTAAAGATATCCTTTTAGATTTCAGTTCTTAGCAAAATTGTCTTTTGATATCTTTTTTGATATTTTTCAGGGCCTATGTGGTTCAATTCAATAAATGTATTTTGTTTTCCTCTATTAAAATAAATGGATAGAACAAACCTGTCTGAGAGCCAAAAAAATTGTCTTTTTCCAGAGTGTGCATGCATGTAACTCGAGAAGATCTATCTATCTATGAAATGTTGTACATCAGATCAGTCGATGTGTGTTTTCCCTCAAATCTCATTGGCTCTCCCATAGACTGGTCACTCTTCATGGACACACAGCTGGGCTCCGGTGAGTTTGATTTCTCCCTGTGGTTTTGACTTCAATAGAATAGAAACAAAAGAACAGAGACAAGAATTCTTAATTAAATTACAGTACATGTAGAGAAACCTCACATAGAGAATCAATCCATCCATCGTTTACAATTGCTTTTTAATCTGTTGTTGTGTTTGTGTTTCCCAAATAAGTGACAGTGTTTTCCCTTTAAATTTTTCCAGCAGCGGTGCGGTTACGTTTTGTTACGAGGGCATGCACCTCTGGAAGATAATAACCCCTTAAACCATGAGTTCTGGCAAGTTTTGTGGATAGAAATGAACATTTTGAGACATACAAATATACCATCAGCAGATTCAAGGCATGATTATTGCAGCACACCTTGAACTGGTCACAATTATCACATTAATGCTGACACGCATACACGTGGCCAGATGCTGTCCTTGTAGCCAGGGTGGGAATTATGTAATTTTAGGGGCAAGGCCATTTGGCCTCCACCTTTTCTTTTTTTTTTAGGGGCACCAAGGCCATATGACAGGGCACAAAGGCCATTGAGTACAATTCGACGGTTTTCCCATTCAGATTGATACCATAACATCCTAATTTGGAATAAGACATGAATTATGACTTAAAAAAAAAAAAAAAGTTATGAGAATTTTTTTTTTTATGAAACATCTTCATGAAAATAAAATTGAAGTTGGCATTGTATCAATCTAGAAATGCACTGCAGCTAAAGCCACATGTCTGACCATGTTATACTTAAAATCTGAAGATGATATGTCTAAAACTCTGTATTTAGGTAAATGTTTTTCAAGATCATGTCATATGACTTTATTTCTTAGCTTAGCACACCATCAATACATGACAATTTATGAGATTAAAACCATGTTTGTGCTCCTAACTTACTTTATAATGCAAGTCGAGTGTTCTAAATAACCTTCTGTGATCTGATTTGGCTTCAGATAAAAAAAAAAATCTGAGAGGAAATATAATATTTTATGTATAATGCAACGATGATAAAGTCTATCGATTAGCATAACATTATACATATAATCTATTATCATGAAAATGCCTGACATGGCTCGAAGAACACAGGTAAGTCAAATATCATAGAAAAAATGTTTATTGTCTTCAAAACGACATAATCTGCATGTTACAGCGATCTGTTAGCTCTGTTTGTGGTCAGAGATTTGGGATTTCCTGCATTGTCGAACACTTTTCTTCATGTGTTTCAAATATGGACTATAATGTTCAGTAGAGTGCCCTCAGGCTGCTGGTATGAATTGAAAACACAGCACATCAGTATACAGCGCTCATAATGATTACATCGACGCATTTGGCTATAAATTCAATAAAATATTATTCCTGTCAATAGAAATCTGATGTAAACTGAGAATATATCAATATTTCTCCAAATCTGCACACTTTTGATCTAAAAGCCGTGAGGGACGTTGTTTTGTGAATCGCTTTCATGACGACAGCACAGGAGTTTTTTATGAACGGGAGCGTCTGACGCTCATAATTCATATTAAAGGTATCGATTCATTTTTGCATTTCATAACTCCTGACACAAATTATGACATAACTGTCAATATAAATTTCTCAGAATACAATAGTGGTCAAATACTGAAACGTGAGTCTTATATCTTTTTAATGATGTATAGTTTGTCAAGATAATAACATTAAATCTTATAGTAACTTTGAACTATATAAAAAAAAAAACGCTTCAGTGCGCCGACGCACTGGCAACGGTGTTAACAGGTTAAGACATAACGTTACCTCTGGAGGCGCTTTTACCAGAGTAAAAACACAGTAAACAAAACAAACTTCCTAGCAACACAGAGCCGCGCTAAAATCAACTGGGAAAAATAAACACTCACAGACTGATGGTCTCTCCTGTTGTTCGACTGCTTCTTCTAATAAGTACTAGCAGTTTGTTAGAATAAATACTTTAACTGGCTTAGGTCCCGCCCTCCTGTTTAGTCAAGCGAAACTAACAAGTCACGACGCACAAACAACGTCACACGGGCGCTTTTACCAGAGTAAAAACACAGTAAACAAAACAAACTTCCTAGCAACACAGAGCCGCGCTAAAATTCAGTTCAGAGACTACTTGGGTGGCTCGCTGTAATTCAAAAGCAAGCCCACTATGCCGCACTGGCGCTTTATACATGGAACTTGGACAGGGCCAGGGCACACAGGCCACTGTGGCCGTACGATGATTTTTTTTTCACGGGGCATGAAGGCCAAAGTGTAGGGCAACGGCGGCCATGGCCGCGTGGTCGTGGTATAATTCCCACCCTGCTTGTAGCCTATTCCTCAGGTCTGTCTTCACCTAGAAATGACTTAAAGGTGAATATTTTTTTTTTTCACTGCAAATTTTTATATATTCTGTAAAAATCCACGGTTCTCTGTACCAATTTTGCAGTTCGTACCGTTTTCTCCTTTCCACAAGCGCTTGCTCTCCCGCCACGTCTGTCGTTGCTATGCAACCATGAACAGAGGCGCGCCTGGAAAAACGAGTGAGCCACGTCGCTTCTGTTATGAGCGCGCTTGCCGCATCTACATTTTAAATTACGAATTTGCACGCGCAAACAACGCGCTATATGAACAGCCTCTTATGGCAATGTGACATTAGCCTCATCGAAAATATTTCCATATGTGGATGTGGCTCTTTCCTCCTTTCTTGTCAACAAGTGGATTCAGAGCCACCACATTAGCAGCGCCGCTGGTTGTCATATCTCAGTGTTTTTAGGTGTGTAAGTGAATGAAGTTAATGTCGTGATATTACTGATCATGTGAAGATTTTGCAGCGCCGCTGCTGAATACATTGTAGGGGAAACACTGAGTGATGTAGTTGTGTTTAGTTTGATTGAGTTTGTCAGTATTGTTCTGGTCCAGATTATCAGTGTTTTGTGGGTCAGTAGATGTTAGTGAAACATCAGGACTGAAGCTCTGGATCAGCTGTGAGAGGAGACCTGATCCTGTGCTCGACTCCTGCTATTGCAGCGCTTTATAATAGTGTGAGTCTCTGAGTTATACATGCTTACACAATATCATCACCTATTTCTGTATTTTGATAATAAGTGGATATTTGCAGAATTATGCCATACATGCATTATTTGTGGTCTCTCTGTCTGTCTAAACAAAGATGTTGTACCTCAGATCAGTTGATGTGTGTTTTCCCTCAAATCTAATTGGATGATCCATAGACGCGTCACTCTTCATGGACACACAGCTGGGCTCCGGAGAGATTGATCTTTCACACTCACATTGACTTTAATACAACAACAGAATAGAAATAATAGAGTTATTCTCTACCAGAACCAATATGGTTGATTTTACATGAAAATAAATTCCACATGAGAACGTTGTCTTTTTAAATCTAAAAAAAAAAAAGTTTTATTTACATACTAGTTTTGATTTATATGCTGTTTAATGTTGATGATCGTGTTATTTTACATAAGCATATGATTACATATGAGATCGCTTGTTTTTTCACCTTCGTGCCTGTGCTTTGATCAGGAGATAATACTCTTTCAGGAGATGTGTAATAGCGCCCCCTACCGTATAACAGTCAAAACATGGAAAGCCGAAACATTCCCTCAGTGGAGGGTAAAGAGTTAAAGGGGACTTATAATGTAAAATTCACCTTTACATGGTGTTTGAACATAAATGTGTGTCGGCAGTGTGTACACACAGAGGAGTCATAATAACGTACATGAAGATGTAGACAGATTGGACACCGCTGTGCATCAGCAAGCATCATTACAGAGAAAGGAACCTCAAGGATTATCCAGGTAAATGTGTGCAATTGCTGGGTTTCAGTCACGGCGGTTTTAGACGGAGGACAGGAAGTAAACATGGAGAATACGTCTATGGAGGAAACCGTTGCGGAGAGTCCGTATTGTACGGATTTAGATCCAGTTCAAGACATATATACAAGGAGTTAATTAACAGATATGTTGGACGTGACCCGTTTCTCATGAAGATGAGTGAGTTTTCAGTAGAACTTCAGGATTTGCCGACAGTGGAGGCTGTTGACATCACCAACTATCTAGTCCTGCAATGTAGCCTCTGCACATTCAGACCGTCATTGTTGGTCTACCTTGAGCTTCATCAGGGTTTTTCCTGGCTCAAAATGAGGCGGAGGTGGTAAAATCCTAATAATGCATTTTAATAATAAGGTAATTAAATTAGTTTTTTTTTTTTTTATCATCATATAGCCTATTGAGTTTCCCACATTATTTTTGTGGGTGGAGCCTGGTACCCCTAGGTACACAACCACCCTATAATGGTAAAAATCCATCCACTCTATTTCGGATCTCCATAAATCATAATCTGTGCCTCAGAAAAGGCCATTTGCAGATGCTACTTTTTGTGACGTTACAAAATGCCTAGGCCCCGCCCACTAATGCTTATAGACCCGCCCTCAGTGAGCTGTACACAGTCCGCCATTTTCCACGTGCTGGAGCAGCTGTAGTGATGAGAGAAATGCCCCAGTTCCCTACTAAGAAAGCCAGGTGTGTTGTTAGATGTAAGAGTGAGCATCAGACTCTTCATTTACTCCCGGCAACTGAGACACTGAAGACACAGAGGATTAATTTTGTTTATGATGGGAATCTGCTGCTCAAGTTACCTAAAATCATGAATGTCTGCGCTAATCATATTACACCAGACTGCTTTGTAAACAAGGGTTAATACAAAGCATTTTTTTTCTTCTTAATTTTTCAGGGCCTATATGGTTCAATTCAATAAATGTATCTTGTTTTCCTCTATTGAAATAAATGGATAGAACAAACCTGTCTGAGAGACAAAAAATTGTCTTTTTCCAAAGTCTGCATGCATGTAACTCGAGAAGATCTATCTATCTATGAAATGTTGTACCTCAGATCAGTTGATGTGGGTTTTCCTTTAAATTTTATTGGATGGTCCATAGACGCGTCACTCCTCATGGACACACAGCTGGACTCCGGTGAGATTGATTTGTCACCCTCACATTGACTTTAATAGAACAGAGATAACAGAATAGAGACAAGAATCAACTTGGCTGATTTAACATGAAAATAAATCCCACATGAGAAGGTTGTCTATTGTGTTGAAGAGTGATGAGACTGTCCAAGGATAATGTCATATATCATCTAGCTGTCTACTGTATCTGTGTGTCTTTGGACAGTGTTTAAAGACCCTGAGTGGCTCCAACTACTGTATATCCCGGCACCAGAATATGATAGAGACAACAGATCACTATACCAACCCTGGCAAACACACACAACACCCTGTTATGTGCAGAAAATGAGTCTTCTATAACATTAAAGCTGCCGTCGGCAAGTCTGGCAGATTGGGTCGATTAACCAAAATTTTGAATGTTTACAACTCTCATGCCCCTCCCCACTACCAGCGAGCACCCTCCCATCGAGGTCGTGCTCGTCAGTGCGTCACTGTGCGTGTGTACCTGATTTTCTGTGAACGCGTCCGTCCGTCTCTTCAGCATCTATCAACACCATGGACTCGGAGGTAGGCTGCCCTGGCTAATCTATCCATAGATAGCAATAACCGAGGAATTGGAAGCTTGTTAGTAGATTTTCTCTCCGCCATGACGCTTCATGCAATCTCCAGGCGAACTTCAGGCGTGGCGTGTGCATGTGATATTAACGTGCGCGAGTGAGGGGGATCTGTGGCGTGTGCACGACCTGTGATTGACAGTCAGATCTCACACCCCCCTGCGCTGATTGGACCTGATGAAGCGGGAGCGCTGGATTTTTGCAAAACAAATAACACGCTCCAGGTGGAGTTAGAAGCTCGGGTTTTTTTCTAAAACCACCTTATTTATGTTGTTCTGTCGGATTATAGTGTCGATTACACTGAATATGATCAAAAAAATGTTGCCGACGGCAGCTTTAAGATCATATGAAGATTGAAGTACCTGAATCCTGGAGAAGAATCTCCATGTCTGAATGTGTGTGTGTCGTCCATGATTCACTCAGTCTTCATGAAGCTGCTCGAGTAAGAGATCAGAAACACTCATTCACACACACTCAAATACAATACATTTCATTTGACATTTTCTTCAGTGTGTTTATGAAGACCAAACAAATCAGATTTATGATTTCTAATCATTAATTATTAGACATTATCAACATTTCATTTCATGTTTCCTATTGGTTTTTATGTACACCAATAAATGTATTTATTGGTATTAAATGTTCAATAAAAATGACATTACACTAAGGGAGATTTTAACAACAGCACTCTTTGTAATTGACATTCATTTACACAGACAATTATATCAAAGTTTAAGAAAAACAGCACAAAAAAAAAAAGTTAAAACAAACACTACAGATGTTAAAGAGAAAAGTGTTACAACACTGCGGTTTCTAGAAACTTTGTTTTTTAGTAATGAAAACGAAAATTAGACGCATAAAAAGTGTAAAAGTGTAACATGTAGGCTATATGTCTATGTCCAATAATTGATAAGTAAAAAAAAAATGCATTAAGAATTTCGTGTTTAATGTAACGTTACTTTATTTAAGTTAAGTTAATTTCCATGCGCCACACCGAACTCTTGCTCTGAATAAAGTTATTAGACACCTTGAGGCTCGAGTTTTCCATCAACAGCACGTTAAATCAAACTTACATTATACAAACATCACTTGATACTATGATCCGTTGTTCTTATTTAAAGATTCTTAAACCCGGGTGTAAAATGGCGCTTGTAAACAACGAACTCACCTCAGTAAAGTTGGCAATAAATTCACAGATCCGAACTTTTCGGGTCAATAACTCGTGAGCTAAACGTCCTTAATACACAAAATAACACATATGTTTTAATCGTAGTAACTTAGACAAGCAGCTACAACATAATTTTCCTCGAAAAGAGCTTTTATTCGCAGTGGACAAAATACATTGATCTCTATGCGCAGGCTGAGAGACAGAGCTGAAGGAAGCGTCTGCAAAGTGCAAAACCCGAAAAGCGTTACTACGAAAAGAGTCAATAACTTCAATGTCACGCACTATAGTGTCACCAAATTCAGTTTACACACTGCTGTCCTGTTGGCTATACTACAACACTTTTTTTGGAAAAAAGAAAATGTATGAAATATTGAAATATAAATATTATGAAAAATATTCAGTAACTTCACTGTAATTCAGTGTATTGTTGCCAAATTCAGTTTACACACCACTGCTGTCCTGTTGGCTATACTACAACACTTTTTTTGGAAAAAAGAAAATGTATGAAATATTGAAATATATTGAAATATTGAAATATATTGAAATATTGAAATATAAATATTATGAAAAATATTCAATAACTTCACTGTAATTCACTGTATTGTTGCCAAATTCAGTTCGCACATCACTGCTGTCCTGTTGGTTATACAACAACTACACTTATTTATTTATTTATTTTGGGGGGGGGGGGGGGATTTTTAATTGTATATACAATTGTAAATATAATTTCTATGATTTTTATGAAAAATATTCAATAACTTCTCTGACAGTGAAGTTATTGACTCTTTTCGTAGTAACGCTTTTCGGGTTTTGCACTTTGCAGACGCTCCCTTCAGCTCTGTCTCTCAGCCTGCCAGGGACGTGCGGTCAGGGTAGGCCAGAGCCATAGAGAGAGAGAGTTGCGACACTCTTTGATGTCGCCGCTATGGCTGTCACGTGGTTCATGTAAGCCCCAATAGTTCCAAAACGTACGCTGGCTGTCATGTTCTTCTATGGGACAGACAGCAGCGAATGCATTATTGAACGGTAAATATAAAATAAAACACACACCCAAGTACTTTTTCAGCTGTAATTGCATTATTGCATTTTGTTAATGTCAGTTTTGCATTTTGAGATAAGTTTTAAGCTATATTTTTGGAGGGAAAAGCTTAGTGTTCATGTTCGCATGGGTAGTAGCACTGGCTTTAGCAGCTCTAACTTAAAGCCACACCGTGGACTTTGTGACCTAAAGAGTTGACGCATACAAGTTATTTTAAATGATTCCTCAGGCCAATATACAGCGTTTGACACTATTAATGCTCCGAGCGGGGCTGCCCTCTTGAAATACCGCCTATGTAAGTTTGGAGAAGACGGACCGTCGTTGGCCAGGTCATGTGACCTGGAGAACGTATCGCTTTACGGCCATCACGTGACCATAGGCTCTGATATACTCATGGAGCAGACTTTTGCGACAGTGCTGCGGCGCTTGTGGCCTCTAGGGGCGCTAGACGTGAAAGTTACAGGTCTAGCGCCCCTAGCGCCCGCAAAAGTTCCGCGGTGTGGCTTTAACTTTTCCATATCATTCATCTGATGATGGACGTCTCATGATATTTATTTTAGCACAACTGGGCTGTATTAGGCTATTGATTCCCGTGATTTTGCTTATAAATTTTGATTCAGCCATTAGCCTACCTTCGTGATCACGCAAAGAGGTCTGCCGTGGCGGTCCGTTCAGAATTCGCTTAGAAGCTAGCTCACTTCTTCTGATGAAAGTGGCCACCCCCTAGCCTGGGAAAACCCAGACTACTTCCGGCGAATTTTAATTCTCTCTCCAGGATAGTCTGGAGAAGAGCCCATTCAAACTCATTTCTGTGCCGCCGAAATCGCGGCACCAATCAGAAACGTTTGGGGAGGGATTTACATGATGACGACAGCGCAGCGATGCTGAAGGAGATTTCGTTACAAAGATGGATGCCACCGTGGAACATCACTCCTTCGAATCAGTTATCGCGTCTGTTTTGAGCGATTTAAACTTACCGTTTTCGTTTAAACCGGAGCAAAGAACAACACTCGAAGCATACGTCATCTCCTTCATCGATCTGATCGCAAAGACCCGCCCTCCTTAGTTACTGTCGCTATGCCCGACAAGCTACGCTGCTCTCACGCCACACCATGTTCTCACGCAGTGAAAAATACATCGCGGAGCAGAGAGGAGACTGACAACACGCTGACAGACAGGACAGACCAGGTTACTTTTCTGTTACTTTTGATATTAAACATATTAAACAAAGTCTCACCTTTCAAATTTGGTCATTTTTTAAAAGAAATTGAAACGATACATACCGTTTTGTGGCTCTTTAATGTGTCTGACAGATCGCTGTAGAGCATCAGTTAAAGCTGCTCGTGAACCAATCATCACTTCCTTCTAGTTCATTTATAGCATCAAATAAACATGAATGAACATGGGAAGGATGGTTGTTTTAACCGCGGAAAGACGTCAGTACACTCCGTTATGTTCAAATCCTCCCATGTTAATCTGCTATCTCTACCAAAGAGTATAGAAGTTACTTCTATACTCTTTGATCTCTCCTGACTGCTTTGTCGGACAAAATGGCGGATGGCGGATTATGATTGGTTAGATCGCCTGTCAATCAAGCTCCCTGCGAAGGGAGCTACGTCGGTTGGTGACGCCCCTTTGGAAATGAATTGTCTACATAGCTTCCCCAGACCCTACACTCAGTTTCAACTGAGAAGGGTCTGGTTTTAACCAGGCTAGCCACCCCCAGGACCACAACGTGAAACATGATCATGTTAAGACTAAGAATATTATTTTAAGATTAAGGCCATACACATTATCAAAACTATAACAGATTAAAAACGAATTTAAGCATGGCTGATACAAATGAAGGTTTTCAAATAAAATATTTTTTATTAAACAATGACAGACAACAAAAATGTGTGCTTGTGTGTGTGAACAAGAAAAACAAAAACCAGGGGCAGGTGATCCATGAAACAGACAGGACTGGTGATGGCCATAACAATCCTAAAGGTCCAGCATTGTTCTCACAAGCCGCTTCACTCAAGACAATAATAACATAATGAAAAGTTAGTATATCCCAAAAAATTAAATTAAATAAAAGTTGCTATAAAGGTGGTAGCGATTCATTACCGAACTCTTAGCTGACGAAGTCGCGCTAGCTAAGCAGGCAGTGCTTGAAAATTGGTTGAAACAACCAACATAAAATATAAATAATTACGCTGTGCATGTACAAATGAAGACCAGTATAAGCATCGCAAAGGGCCTCTGATACAATATAGAGAGTTGACAATTCAAAAGAGGTCGATATTTCGGCAACTCTGGAACAACTCGACGCGCAGCAATGTAAGTGAATGGTGTCCAACGCCCAAATGACAGTGTTTGGAACTATTCCGATCTTCATATCCCGGAAGTAGGCGGTTAAAAGCGCCGCCATTATTTACAACGGAGGTCTATGGGAGTGTCGCAACTCTCTCTCTCTATGGCACTGGGGTAGGCAGGGTAGGCAGTGCCTCACCAAAGGAAATGTTGACATTACATTTATTAATTCCAAGAGCTTTATTAATTCACCACATTATTAATTGCATTTATTTTATTCCAAATATAAATTTTTGTAACAAAAATTTTCAGGAATACACATATAATATACTCATTTTGCCATTGTTTGCTCCTAAAACCATTGTTTCATGCAGGAAATTCAAGGCCATGGCCATTGAGGCAGAGGTTTTTTTTATTTATTTATTTTTTTATTTTTTTATTTTTTTTTATTGCTAAGAACGTACAAAATCAATGCCAGGGGTAAATACAATTGTGAGTACAGCTACAAATTATATAGTCAGGATAATATTATGCAAATGACACAGTGAGACAGTTTTAAGGGCTTTGGAATTGCTGGATGTACTGAGAGTGTCCAGGTAGGATTTAAGTTCCTTATAGAAAATAAAAAAGTAGGGCTTAGCATCCTGAAATTTACATTTGTGTAAAAAAAAAAATTGCTAGAAAAATAAACAGGTTTATCAAAAAATATTGGTCCTTTACATCTTTATCAAAGTTGTGCTGACCAAATAAAACATCTTTGTATAACAAAGAAAAGCTCTGTGATGAAAATGTGCGCACAAAGATACAAAAATCCTTCCAGAACAGACTTGTATATGTGCATTCCCAGAAGAGATGAGAAATGGATTCGTGTTCAGCACCACAAAAAGAACATAAAGTGTCAATATCAGGAAACATCTTTTTTAAGTAAAGCTTCACAGGATAAAAAAGATGAAGTAATTTGTAAGACACATCCTTAACCTTATTGGTTATTAAATATTTAGATGACAAAGTCCACACTTTCTTCCATGGAATATTGACAAACTGGCCATTCCAGTACGACACAATGTATGGGAGAGAAACAATCTCATTTTGAAATAGCTGTCTAATTTTTCTGTTCCGACTACAAGAGTTAGATAAAAAACAAATATTTCCAATCGTTGTATCAAAAGGATGAGCAACTGATAAAGAAATCTGGGATCTAGCTGAATCTCTGAGAAGAGTTATTGCTCCATAAGGGATGGCATCCATTACAATAGCAAACTCTCGTGGAGTGACAGGTATATTGTACTTGTTCAAAAACTCTGAATATGAATACAGGTATCCATCAGAATTAATTAATTAATTGAGAAACCAAAATAAAATTATTCTTAACCCAGTTTTGGAAAAACAACGACTTATTTTTATAGATAATATCACAATTATTCCAAATAAAGTACCGGTGAGGACTAAAATTGTGTTTATAAATTAGGTGCCAGGCCAAAAGCGCTTGTTTATGAAAATTTGACAATTTAAGGGGCAATTTGGTGATATTGTAATTACATAACAATAGGAAAGGGAGACCACCCACCTTAGAGAAAACAAGACTAGGAAGAGTATTCCAGAATGAATCAGGGTTAGTTAAATACTGTTTTAACCAATTTATCTTGAAAGTATTATTTAAAGAAGTAAAATCTAGAAAGTTTAGACCACCACATTCATAATTATTAATAACCACAGACTTTTTAATATAGTGCCTCTTATGCTTCCACATGTGGTGAAGTGAGTGACTCGTTGCCACGTCACCCTCATTACATATATGGCCAATAGGGTTCTGTATGGAAGGCCAAAAGGGCCAAAACGTGTGAAACTGTCGCGTTAACGCGTATTTACGTGTTAACGCGTACCTAAATTTGGGACATTAGCACCACCTACTGGTTTGGTGCTGCTCTTGCTCAAACACAGAGAACCTAAATTAAGCTTGTAAATAGCAGTTTTTAATTAACACTAGAACTCCCAAGACGGTCATTTTGACCGTTTTTAAATTTTACAGTGTAATAACTTTGTTAAAATAAAATCAATTTGGCTGTAGGACTCTGACTTTTCCTAAATATGTGTATATTTTATTCTGACACTGTTATTTTATTAAAATCACAAAACAAAAAACAGTTCTGACTATTTCTACCTAGAATGGCCATAGCGGTCATTTTGACCGCACGCATTATTGATACATAAATCCGCTACATTTCCCGCCTATTGGTACCCGTAGCATAGCAACGATCTGTCCTTTTTTGTTAAAGCTATTCCAACACTAGCTGCTATAAGTTATACATTTGAGCTAACGAAAATGTCATCAAAAAGAACAATGACAGCCACAGAGGTTTTAGCCATGCTTAGGAGGCTTGACGATGAGGAGTCTGATGGAGGAGCAGGTTCGGATCAGGACAGCGATGTCTCTTGGTCCCTGGACAGTTCATTCAGCTCTGAGAGTGATTCAGATAATGAATTAATTCCCCGTCGAAAAAAGAGCCGGCTGGACATCTCCAATCCTGGAACTGACCTTGTTCCATCGGATAATATTCCAGGTATGTTTCTCTTCTTCTCTAGCTATATTTTTATACTTTGTGAGGCAGACAAGCCATATTATCAATAATACGTTACTTCAAAGTAACGTTATAGTTATCCGTCTCTAACTATCTAAGGTAGGCTATGCCGATCAGATCTGCTATCGAAAATGTTTGTCCTATTATTTTTCCTCTCACACACCCACCGCTGTTACCGACGCACCTTTCCTGACGACCGATCCATTCATTCACTTTTTTACCTCAGGCACCCTGAGGTAAAATTGTGAATGAATGCACACATCTTTTCATTATTATTATTCTATTGCTAGTATTATACTATATTGTCAGGCTAGTAGAAATCATATGGGCTAATTAGTCCTAACAAGATTACGATTTCATGAACTAAAAAAGTAATTAGTCTGTTCTGTTCTTTTTTTTTTTTTTTTTTTTTTTTTTTTGCCAATAGTGCAAAATCCTGATCCATCAGATATGCCTGCTGTGTCAAGACAACACAGTCCACCACGAGATGAGGAAGCTGGCCTAATAAACCCACTTACAGCCGAAAGGCGTGAAACGGCGAAAGACGGCACAGTGTGGACCTATATAGAGCTGGGTGAAGACAGAGGAAGGCGACAATGCCAAAATGTAATAACTGAAGCCGCAGGCCCGACAGCGCACGCCAAGCGCAATATTGAAGATGCCCTTACAGCCTTTTTGTGTTTAGTGGATGATGGCATGCTGAAACACATAAGGGACTGCACCGTGGCTGAGGCCCACCGAGTCAAGGAGGACGAAATATGGGACATAACAGTTGAAGAGCTAAAAGCCTTCATTGGTTTAATTTACATTCGAGGCGCGCAAGGTGGAAAAGGGATGGATTTGGCAAGCTTTTGGTCAGCCGAGTGGGGATGCGCTTTTTTCAAGGAGACCATGTCCCGAAACAGGTTTCAGGAAATAATGCGATTCCTGCGTTTCGACAGAAGGGAAACCCGACGCACACGCCTGCGAGATAACAAGTTTGCCCTTATGAGTGATGTTTGGGACAGATTTGTCCAAAACTGCATCGCCTGCTACAAGCCTGGTGCCGACATCACTGTGGATGAGCAGTTATTCCCTACTAAGTCAAGGTGCAGCTTCATCCAGTATATTGCAAACAAACCGGACAAATTCGGAATCAAATTCTGGCTTGCTGCGGATGTCGACACCAAATATATGGTAAACGGTGCGCCTTATCTGGGCAAAGACGTGACGAGGAGGCCAGGTCAACGACTTGGAGACAGTGTGGTGCTGAAAATGGTCGACCCATACCTGGGGAAGGGAAGAAACATCACCACCGACAATTTTTTTACTTCATTTGTACTGGCCAAGGCACTTCAGGCCAAGAAAACTAGCTTGGTTGGCACGGTAAACAAAAGCAGACGAGAGCTCCCCCCGTGCGTAAAGGTGCAAATGCCGCTGTTCAGCACAGTGGTGCTGAAAAGTGGCGATGCAACACTGACCGTGTATCAGTGCAAAAAGAACAGAAATGTCTGCATGCTCAGCACTGTCCACACTGCTGTTGGCATCACAAGTGGCCCGAAAAGCAAGCCAGAGACGGTCACCTACTACAACAAGACCAAGGTAGGAGTAGACGTTCTAGATCAAATGGCTAGAAAATACTCGGTAAAAGCTCCCTCCCGTAGATGGCCAGTAGCTGTTTTCTATAACATCCTCGACCTGGCTGCAATCAACGCGCACATATTGTACAAGAAGTGCACAAATGAGCAAGTTTCAAGGAGGGACTTCATCACGCGACTGGCGAGCGAACTTCGCTCCGACCACATTAAATCCAAAGCCACACAACTGGTGGTGCGAGAGCCAGAACCCGGGCAGGAGCAGCAGCAGATGGAGAGAAGAAGGCAGTGCCAAGTAAAGAGAAACTGCAAACAAAATAAAACAAAGGAGACATGTGCCAAATGTCACAAAGTAGTGTGTGGGAGTTGCACACGAAAGGCGGTGTTTACCTGTGTGGACTGTGCGTAAGCGTCAGTGAATGATGCGGGGTGTTTGCGCCGTTCAGATGAGCCCACTTGGAGGAAAACGTGTTAACCTTTTGTTCGTTAATATTTTTTTGTTCACTGAAAATCGTTCTAAAGCAGTTCGTTTTCTTGTTTAGCTAATGTTCATGTTTTTTCTTAGCCAGTTTTTGACTGCGGTCACGCCATCTGTGCTTTTGAGAAACGCGGTCGCGCCATCTACGCTTAAAAACATATTGCGCGTCTACACGAGGTTGCGTGGTAGGCTCAATGTGTATGCGGTTAAAAACTATTCATAATAAAATTAAATTGTTTTCTGCAAATTCCACCAGATTCTTGTTCTACATCTCTCAGACTACCACTGTGGTGATTTTCATGTGGTTTTACTGTTTTATTATTTAATAATTAACTGTCAAAGTTCTATACTGTATACCTGGCTATATAGCAATTATTTAATAAATTCATAAAAAAATGCAAATCAAATTGTTTTCTGCAAACTCCACCAGATTCTTGTCCTACATCTCTCAGACTACCACTGTGGTGATTTTCATGCAGTTTTACTGTTTTATTATTTAATAATTAACTGTCAAAGTCATATACTTTATACCTGGCATATAGCAATATTTAATAAATTCATAAAAAATGCAAATCAAATTGTTTTCTGCAAACTCCACCAGATTCTTGTCCTACATCTCACAGACTACCACTGTGGTGATTTTCATGCAGTTTTACTGTTTTATTATTTAATAATTAACTGTCAAAGTCATATACTTTATACCTGGCATATAGCAATATTTAATAAATTCATAAAAAATGCAAATCAAATTGTTTTCTGCAAACTCCACCAGATTCTTGTTCTACATCTCTCAGACTACCACTGTGGTGATTTTCATGTTGTTTTACTGTTTTATTATTTAATAATTAACTGTCAAAGTCATATACTTTATACCTGGCATATAGCAATATTTAATAAATTCATAAAAAATGCAAATCAAATTGTTTTCTACAAACTCCACCAGATTCTTGTCCTACATCTCTCAGACTACCACTGTGGTGATTTTCATGTTGTTTTACTGTTTTATTATTTAATAATTAACTGCCAAAGTCATATACTGTACACCTGGCATTTAGCAATATTTAATACATTCATAAAAAAATGCAAATCAAATTGTTTTCTACAAAATCCACCAGATTCTTGTCCTACATCTCACAGACTACCACTGTGGTGATTTTCATGTTGTTTTACTGTTTTATTATTTAATAATTACCTGTCAAAGTCATATACTGTATACCTGGCATATAGCAATTAATAAATTCATAAAAATTGCAAATCAAATTGTTTTCTGCAAACTCCACCAGATTCTTGTCCTACATCTCACAGACTACCACTGTGGTGATTTTCATGTTGTTTTACTGTTTTATTATTTAATAATTACCTGTCAAAGTCATATACTGTATACCTAGCATATAGCAATATTTCATAAATTCATAAAAAAATGCAAATCAAATTGTTTTCTACAAAATCCACCAGATTCTTGTCCTACATCTCACAGACTACCACTGTGGTGATTTTCATGTTGTTTTACTGTTTTATTATTTAATAATTAACTGCCAAAGTCATATACTTTATACCTGGCATATAGCAATATTTAATAAATTCATAAAAAAATGCAAATCAAATTGTTTTCTACAAACTCCACCAGATTCTTGTTCTACATCTCACAGACTACCACTGTGGTGATTTTCATGTTGTTTTACTGTTTTATTATTTAATAATTAACTGCCAAAGTCATATACTTTATACCTGGCATATAGCAATATTTAATAAATTCATAAAAAAATGCAAATCAAATTGTTTTCTACAAACTCCACCAGATTCTTGTCCTACATCTCTCAGACTACCACTGTGGTGATTTTCATGTAGTTTTACTGTTTTATTATTTAATAATTACCTGTCAAAGTCATATACTGTATACCTGGCATATAGCAATTAATAAATTCATAAAAATTGCAAATCAAATTGTTTTCTGCAAACTCCACCAGATTCTTGTCCTACATCTCACAGACTACCACTGTGGTGATTTTCATGTTGTTTTACTGTTTTATTATTTAATAATTAACTGCCAAAGTCATATACTGTATACCTAGCATTTAGCAATATTTAATACATTCATAAAAAAATGCAAATCAAATTGTTTTCTACAAACTCCACCAGATTCTTGTCCTACATCTCACAGACTACCACTGTGGTGATTTTCATGTTGTTTTACTGTTTTATTATTTAATAATTAACTGCCAAAGTCATATACTGTATACCTGGCATTTAGCAATATTTAATACATTCATAAAAAAATGCAAATCAAATTGTTTTCTACAAACTCCACCAGATTCTTGTTCTACATCTCACAGACTACCACTGTGGTGATTTTCATGTTGTTTTACTGTTTTATTATTTAATAATTACCTGTCAAAGTCATATACTGTATACCTGGCATATAGCAATTAATAAATTCATAAAAATTGCAAATCAAATTGTTTTCTGCAAACTCCACCAGATTCTTGTTCTACATCTCACAGACTACCACTGTGGTGATTTTCATGTTGTTTTACTGTTTTATTATTTAATAATTACCTGTCAAAGTCATATACTGTATACCTGGCATATAGCAATTAATAAATTCATAAAAATTGCAAATCAAATTGTTTTCTGCAAACTCCACCAGATTCTTGTCCTACATCTCTCAGACTACCACTGTGGTGATTTTCATGTTGTTTTACTGTTTTATTATTTAATAATTACCTGTCAAAGTCATATACTGTATACCTGGCATATAGCAATTAATAAATTCATAAAAATTGCAAATCAAATTGTTTTCTGCAAACTCCACCAGATTCTTGTTCTACATCTCACAGACTACCACTGTGGTGATTTTCATGTTGTTTTACTGTTTTATTATTTAATAATTACCTGTCAAAGTCATATACTGTATACCTGGCATATAGCAATTAATAAATTCATAAAAATTGCAAATCAAATTGTTTTCTGCAAACTCCACCAGATTCTTGTTCTACATCTCACAGACTACCACTGTGGTGATTTTCATGTTGTTTTACTGTTTTATTATTTAATAATTACCTGTCAAAGTCATATACTGTATACCTGGCTATATAGCAATATTTAATACATTCATAAAAAAATGCAAATCAAACTGTTTTCTACAAACTCCACCAGATTCTTGTCCTACATCTCACAGACTACCACTGTGGTGATTTTCATGTTGTTTTACTGTTTTATTATTTAATAATTAACTGCCAAAGTCATATACTGTATACCTGGCATTTAGCAATATTTAATACATTCATAAAAAAATGCAAATCAAACTGTTTTCTACAAACTCCACCAGATTCTTGTCCTACATCTCTCAGACTACCACTGTGGTGATTTTCATGTTGTTTTACTGTTTTATTATTTATTAATTAACTGTCAAAGTCATATACTGTATACCTGGCTATATAGCAATATTTAATAAATTCATAATTTTTTTAAATCAAATTTTTTCTGCAAACTCCACCAGATTCTTGTCCTACATCTCACAGACTACCACTGTGGTGATTTTCATGTTGTTTTACTGTTTTATTATTTAATAATTAACTGTCAAAGTCATATACTGTATACCTGGCATTTAGCAATATTTAATACATTCATAAAAAAATGCAAATCAAATTGTTTTCTACAAAATCCACCAGATTCTTGTCCTACATCTCACAGACTACCACTGTGGTGATTTTCATGTTGTTTTACTGTTTTATTATTTAATAATTAACTGTCAAAGTCATATACTTTATACCTGGCATATAGCAATATTTAATACATTCATAAAAAAATGCAAATCAAATTGTTTTCTGCAAACTCCACCAGATTCTTGTCCTACATCTCACAGACTACCACTGTGGTGATTTTCATGTTGTTTTACTGTTTTATTATTTAATAATTAACTGTCAAAGTCATATACTGTATACCTGGCATTTAGCAATATTTAATAAATTCATAAAAAAATGCAAATCAAATTGTTTTCTACAAACTCCACCAGATTCTTGTTCTACATCTCTCAGACTACCACTGTGGTGATTTTCATGTTGTTTTACTGTTTTATTATTTATTAATTAACTGTCAAAGTCATATACTGTATACCTGGCTATATAGCAATATTTAATAAATTCATAATTTTTTTAAATCAAATTGTTTTCTACAAACTCCACCAGATTCTTGTTCTACATCTCACAGACTACCACTGTGGTGATTTTCATGTTGTTTTACTGTTTTATTATTTATTAATTAACTGTCAAAGTCATATAATGTATACCTGGCTATATAGCAATATTTAATAAATTCATAATTTTTTTTAATCAAATTGTTTTCTACAAACTCCACCAGATTCTTGTTCTACATCTCTCAGACTACCACTGTGGTGATTTTCATGTTGTTTTACTGTTTTATTATTTAATAATTAACTGTCAAAGTCATATACTGTATACCTGGCATTTAGCAATATTTAATACATTCATAAAAAAATGCAAATCAAATTGTTTTCTACAAAATCCACCAGATTCTTGTCCTACATCTCACAGACTACCACTGTGGTGATTTTCATGTTGTTTTACTGTTTTATTATTTAATAATTAACTGTCAAAGTTCTATACTGTATACCTGGCATTTAGCAATATTTAATACATTCATAAAAAATGCAAATCAAATTGTTTTCTGCAAACTCCACCAGATTCTTGTTCTACATCTCACAGACTACCACTGTGGTGATTTTCATGTTGTTTTACTGTTTTATTATTTAATAATTAACTGTCAAAGTTCTATACTGTATACCTGGCATTTAGCAATATTTAATACATTCATAAAAAATGCAAATCAAATTGTTTTCTGCAAACTCCACCAGATTCTTGTCCTACATCTCTCAGACTACCACTGTGGTGATTTTCATGTTGTTTTACTGTTTTATTATTTAATAATTAACTGTCAAAGTTCTATACTGTATACCTGGCATTTAGCAATATTTAATACATTCATAAAAAATGCAAATCAAATTGTTTTCTACAAACTCCACCAGATTCTTGTTCTACATCTCACAGACTACCACTGTGGTGATTTTCATGTTGTTTTACTGTTTTATTATTTAATAATTAACTGCCAAAGTCATATACTGTATACCTGGCATTTAGCAATATTTAATACATTCATAAAAAAATGCAAATCAAATTGTTTTCTGCAAACTCCACCAGATTCTTGTCCTACATCTCACAGACTACCACTGTGGTGATTTTCATGTTGTTTTACTGTTTTATTATTTAATAATTAACTGCCAAAGTCATATACTGTATACCTGGCATTTAGCAATATTTAATACATTCATAAAAAAATGCAAATCAAATTGTTTTCTGCAAACTCCACCAGATTCTTGTTCTACATCTCACAGACTACCACTGTGGTGATTTTCATGTTGTTTTACTGTTTTATTATTTAATAATTAACTGTCAAAGTTCTATACTGTATACCTGGCATTTAGCAATATTTAATACATTCATAAAAAAATGCAAATCAAATTGTTTTCTGCAAACTCCACCAGATTCTTGTCCTACATCTCTCAGACTACCACTGTGGTGATTTTCATGTTGTTTTACTGTTTTATTATTTAATAATTAACTGTCAAAGTTCTATACTGTATACCTGGCATTTAGCAATATTTAATACATTCATAAAAAATGCAAATCAAATTGTTTTCTACAAACTCCACCAGATTCTTGTTCCACATCTCACAGACTACCACTGTGGTGATTTTCATGTTGTTTTACTGTTTTATTATTTAATAATTAACTGCCAAAGTCATATACTGTATACCTGGCATTTAGCAATATTTAATACATTCATAAAAAAATGCAAATCAAATTGTTTTCTACAAACTCCACCAGATTCTTGTTCTACATCTCTCAGACTACCACTGTGTTGATTTTCATGTTGTTTTACTGTTTTATTATTTAATAATTAACTGCCAAAGTCATATACTGTATACCTGGCATATAGCAATATTTAATAAATTCATAAAAAAATGCAAATCAAATTGTTTTCTGCAAACTCCACCAGATTCTTGTTCTACATCTCACAGACTACCACTGTGGTGATTTTCATGTTGTTTTACTGTTTTATTATTTAATAATTAACTGCCAAAGCCATATACTGTATACCTGGCATTTAGCAATATTTAATACATTCATAAAAAAATGCAAATCAAATTGTTTTCTGCAAACTCCACCAGATTCTTGTTCTACATCTCACAGACTACCACTGTGGTGATTATCATGTTGTTTTACTGTTTTATTATTTAATAATGAACTGCCAAAGTCCTATACTGTATACCTGGCTGTATAGGCATATTTAATAAATTCATAAAAAATGCAAATCAAATTGTTTTCTGCAAACTCCACCAGATTCTTGTTCTACATCTCACAGACTACCACTGTGGTGATTATCATGTTGTTTTACTGTTTTATTATTTAATAATTAACTGCCAAAGTCCTATACTGTATACCTGGCTATATAGCAATATTTAATAAATTCATAAAAAATGCAAATCAAATTGTTTTCTGCAAACTCCACCAGATTCTTGTTCTACATCTCACAGACTACCACTGTGGTGATTCTCATGTTGTTTTACTGTTTTATTATTTAATAATTAACTGCCAAAGTCCTATACTGTATACCTTGTTATACAGCAATATTTAATAAATTCATAAAAAATGCAAATCAAATTGTTTTCTGCAAACTCCACCAGATTCTTGTTCTACATCTCACAGACTACCACTGTGGTGATTCTCATGTTGTTTTACTGTTTTATTATTTAATAATTAACTGCCAAAGTCCTATACTGTATACCTTGTTATACAGCAATATTTAATAAATTCATAAAAAATTGAAATCAAATTGTTTTCTGCAAACTCCACCATATTCTTGTTCTACATCTCACAGACTACCACTGTGGTGATTTTCATGTTGTTTTACTGTTTTATTATTTAATAATTAACTGCCAAAGTCCTATACTGTATACCTGGCATATAGGCATATTTAATAAATTCATAAAAAATGCTAATCAAATTGTTTTCTGCAAACTCCACCAGATTCTTGTTCTACATCTCTCAGACTACCACTGTGGTGATTCTCATGTTGTTTTACTGTTTTATTATTTAATAATTAACTGCCAAAGTCCTATACTGTATACCTTGTTATACAGCAATATTTAATAAATTCATAAAAAATGCAAATCAAATTGTTTTCTGCAAACTCCACCAGATTCTTGTTCTACATCTCTCAGACTACCACTGTGGTGATTCTCATGTTGTTTTACTGTTTTATTATTTAATAATTAACTGCCAAAGTCCTATACTGTATACCTTGTTATACAGCAATATTTAATAAATTCATAAAAAATGCAAATCAAATTGTTTTCTGCAAACTCCACCAGATTCTTGTTCTTCATATCACTGTCTACCACTGTGGTGATTCTCATGTTGTTTTACTGTTTTATTATTTAATAATTAACTGCCAAAGTCCTATACTGTATACCTGGCTGTATAGGCATATTTAATAAATTCATAAAAAATGCAAATCAAATTGTTTTCTGCAAACTCCACCAGATTCTTGTTCTACATCTCACAGACTACCACTCTGGTGATTATCATGTTGTTTTACTGTTTTATTATTTAATAATGAACTGCCAAAGTCCTATACTGTATACCTGGCATATAGGCATATTTAATAAATTCATAAAAAATGCAAATCAAATTGTTTTCTGCAAACTCCACCAGATTCTTGTTCTACATCTCACAGACTACCACTGTGGTGATTATCATGTTGTTTTACTGTTTTATTATTTAATAATGAACTGCCAAAGTCATATACTGTATACCTGGCTGTATAGGCATATTTAATAAATTCATAAAAAATGCAAATCAAATTGTTTTCTGCAAACTCCACCAGATTCTTGTTCTACATCTCACAGACTACCACTGTGGTGATTATCATGTTGTTTTACTGTTTTATTATTTAATAATTAACTGCCAAAGTCCTATACTGTATACCTGGCATATAGCAATATTTAATAAATTCATAAAAAATGCTAATCAAATTGTTTTCTGCAAACTCCACCAGGTTCTTGTTCTACATCTCACAGACTATCACTGTGGTGATTTACATGTTGTTTTACTGTTTTATTATTTAATAATTAACTGCCAAAGTCCTATACTGTATACCTGGCATATAGGCATATTTAATAAATTCATAAAAAAAAAAAATCAAATTGTTTTCTGCAAACTCCACCAGATTCTTGTTCTACATCTCACAGACTACCACTGTGGTGATTATCATGTTGTTTTACTGTTTTATTATTTAATAATTAACTGCCAAAGTCCTATACTGTATACCTTGTTAAACAGCAATATTTAATAAATTCATAAAAAAATGCAAATCAAATTGTTTTCTGCAAACTCCACCAGATTCTTGTCCTACATCTCTCAGACTACCACTGTGGTGATTCTCATGTTGTTTTACTGTTTTATTATTTAATAATTAACTGCCAAAGTCCTATACTGTATACCTGGCATATAGGCATATTTAATAAATTCATATAAAATGCAAATCAAATTGTTTTCTGCAAACTCCACCAGATTCTTGTTCTACATCTCACAGACTACCACTGTGGTGATTATCATGTTGTTTTACTGTTTTATTATTTAATAATTAACTGCCAAAGTCCTATACTGTATACCTGGCATATAGGCATATTTAATAAATTCATAAAAAATGCTAATCAAATTGTTTTCTGCAAACTCCACCAGATTCTTGTTCTACATCTCACAGACTATCACTGTGGTGATTTACATGTTGTTTTACTGTTTTATTATTTAATAATTAACTGCCAAAGTCCTATACTGTATACCTGGCATATAGGCATATTTAATAAATTCATAAAAAAAAAAAATCAAATTGTTTTCTGCAAACTCCACCAGATTCTTGTTCTACATCTCACAGACTACCACTGTGGTGATTTTCATGTTGTTTTACTGTTTTATTATTTAATAATTAACTGCCAAAGTCCTATACTGTATACCTGGCATATAGGCATATTTAATAAATTCATAAAAAATGCTAATCAAATTGTTTTCTGCAAACTCCACCAGATTCTTGTTCTACATCTCACAGACTACCACTGTGGTGATTTTCATGTTGTTTTACTGTTTTATTATTTAATAATTAACTGCCAAAGTCATATACTGTATACCTTGTTATACAGCAATATTTAATAAATTCATAAAAAATTGAAATCAAATTGTTTTCTGCAAACTCCACCATATTCTTGTTCTACATCTCACAGACTACCACTGTGGTGATTTTCATGTTGTTTTACTGTTTTATTATTTAATAATTAACTGCCAAAGTCATATACTGTATACCTGGCATTTAGCAATATTTAATACATTCATAAAAAATGCAAATCAAATTGTTTTCTACAAACTCCACCAGATTCTTGTCCTACATCTCTCAGACTACCACTGTGGTGATTTTCATGTTGTTTTACTGTTTTATTATTTAATAATTAACTGCCAAAGTCATATACTGTATACCTGGCATATAGGCATATTTAATACATTCATAAAAAAATGCAAATCAAATTGTTTTCTACAAAATCCACCAGATTCTTGTCCTACATCTCACAGACTACCACTGTGGTGATTTTCATGTTGTTTTACTGTTTTATTATTTAATAATTAACTGCCAAAGTCATATACTGTATACCTGGCATTTAGCAATATTTAATACATTCATAAAAAAATGCAAATCAAATTGTTTTCTACAAACTCCACCAGATTCTTGTCCTACATCTCACAGACTACCACTGTGGTGATTTTCATGTTGTTTTACTGTTTTATTATTTAATAATTAACTGCCAAAGTCATATACTGTATACCTGGCATTTAGCAATATTTAATACATTCATAAAAAATGCTAATCAAATTGTTTTCTGCAAACTCCACCAGATTCTTGTTCTACATCTCACAGACTACCACTGTGGTGATTTTCATGTTGTTTTACTGTTTTATTATTTAATAATTAACTGCCAAAGTCCTATACTGTATACCTTGTTATACAGCAATATTTAATAAATTCATAAAAAATTGAAATCAAATTGTTTTCTGCAAACTCCACCATATTCTTGTTCTACATCTCACAGACTACCACTGTGGTGATTTTCATGTTGTTTTACTGTTTTATTATTTAATAATTAACTGCCAAAGTCATATACTGTATACCTGGCATTTAGCAATATTTAATACATTCATAAAAAATGCAAATCAAATTGTTTTCTACAAACTCCACCAGATTCTTGTCCTACATCTCTCAGACTACCACTGTGGTGATTTTCATGTTGTTTTACTGTTTTATTATTTAATAATTAACTGCCAAAGTCATATACTGTATACCTGGCATTTAGCAATATTTAATACATTCATAAAAAATGCAAATCAAATTGTTTTCTACAAACTCCACCAGATTCTTGTCCTACATCTCTCAGACTACCACTGTGGTGATTTTCATGTTGTTTTACTGTTTTATTATTTAATAATTACCTGTCAAAGTCCTATACTGTATACCTGGCATTTAGCAATATTTAATACATTCATAAAAAAATGCAAATCAAATTGTTTTCTACAAACTCCACCAGATTCTTGTTCTACATCTCTCAGACTACCACTGTGGTGATTTTCATGTTGTTTTACTGTTTTATTATTTAATAATTACCTGTCAAAGTCCTATACTGTATACCTGGCATTTAGCAATATTTAATACATTCATAAAAAAATGCAAATCAAATTGTTTTCTACAAACTCCACCAGATTCTTGTCCTACATCTCTCAGACTACCACTGTGGTGATTTTCATGTTGTTTTACTGTTTTATTATTTAATAATTAACTGCCAAAGTCATATACTGTATACCTGGCATTTAGCAATATTTAATACATTCATAAAAAAATGCAAATCAAATTGTTTTCTACAAACTCCACCAGATTCTTGTTCTACATCTCACAGACTACCACTGTGGTGATTCTCATGTTGTTTTACTGTTTTATTATTTAATAATTAACTGTCAAAGTTCTATACTGTATACCTGGCATTTAGCAATATTTAATACATTCATAAAAAATTCAAATCAAATTGTTTTCTGCAAACTCCACCAGATTCTTGTCCTACATCTCTCAGACTACCACTGTGGTGATTTTCATGTTGTTCTTCTGTTTTATTATTTAATAATTAACTGTCAAAGTCATATACTGTATACCTGGCTATATAGGCAATATTTAATACATTCATAAAAAAATGCAAATCAAATTGTTTTCTGCAAACTCCACCAGATTCTTGTCCTACATCTCACAGACTACCACTGTGGTGATTTTCATGCAGTTTTACTGTTTTATTATTTAATAATTAACTGTCAAAGTCATATACTGTATACCTGGCTATATAGGCAATATTTAATAAATTCATAAAAAATGCAAATCAAATTGTTTTCTACAAACTCCACCAGATTCTTGTCCTACATCTCACAGACTACCACTGTGGTGATTTTCATGTTGTTTTACTGTTTTATTATTTAATAATTAACTGTCAAAGTCATATACTGTATACCTAGCTATATAGCAATATTTCATAAATTCATAATTTTTTTAAATCAAATTGTTTTCTGCAAACTCCACCAGATTCTTGTCCTACATCTCTCAGACTACCACTGTGGTGATTTTCATGTTGTTTTACTGTTTTATTATTTAATAATTAACTGTCAAAGTCATATACTGTATACCTAGCTATATAGCAATATTTCATAAATTCATAATTTTTTTAAATCAAATTGTTTTCTGCAAACTCCACCAGATTCTTGTCCTACATCTCACAGACTACCACTGTGGTGATTTTCATGTTGTTTTACTGTTTTATTATTTAATAATTAACTGTCAAAGTCATATACTGTATACCTAGCTATATAGCAATATTTAATAAATTCATAATTTTTTTAAATCAAATTGTTTTCTGCAAACTCCACCAGATTCTTGTTCTACATCTCTCAGACTACCACTGTGGTGATTTTCATGTTGTTTTACTGTTTTATTATTTAATAATTAACTGTCAAAGTCATATACTGTATACCTAGCTATATAGCAATATTTCATAAATTCATAATTTTTTTAAATCAAATTGTTTTCTGCAAACTCCACCAGATTCTTGTCCTACATCTCTCAGACTACCACTGTGGTGATTTTCATGCAGTTTTACTGTTTTATTATTTAATAATTAACTGTCAAAGTCATATACTGTATACCTGGCATATAGCAATATTTAATAAATTCATAAAAAATGCAAATCAAATTGTTTTCTACAAACTCCACCAGATTCTTGTTCTACATCTCACAGACTACCACTGTGGTGATTTTCATGTTGTTTTACTGTTTTATTATTTAATAATTAACTGTCAAAGTTCTATACTGTATACCTGGCATTTAGCAATATTTAATACATTCATAAAAAATGCAAATCAAATTGTTTTCTGCAAACTCCACCAGATTCTTGTTCTACATCTCACAGACTACCACTGTGGTGATTTTCATGTTGTTCTTCTGTTTTATTATTTAATAATTAACTGTCAAAGTTCTATACTGTATACCTGGCATTTAGCAATATTTAATACATTCATAAAAAATGCAAATCAAATTGTTTTCTGCAAACTCCACCAGATTCTTGTTCTACATCTCACAGACTACCACTGTGGTGATTTTCATGTTGTTCTTCTGTTTTATTATTTAATAATTAACTGCCAAAGTCATGACCAATACTGTTTGTGTTGCTGCATATTGCAAAAGCAATAAAGAAAACAATTCACCAGCCAGAATTTCTGTGAACCAAAACTTAGCTTAATTTATTCTTTAGAAGCTTATGGTAAAGGGAAATCAGTGAACTCCATTACTCCATTACATGAACATGTATTTTTCAGCATACTGTACTCCAAAGTACCTATGACAACGTATGTAAGATCACACATAATTAGTGCAGATTTCACAGATCCACTCTTCTGCGGTGGTGTCCAGCGCTTTGTGTGGGACAGACACACAATTGGGGTGGTACCAATTATTGCAGTTGCTGCACTGCACCATCACCTCGTTGTAGTGTGAGGTCCTGCAGATGCAGTGAACCTCCACTTGAATTGTTTCCCTTTCAGGTTTTGCTGGGGTTTTTTTGTAAGCAAATACTGGAGCCTTTTTGTTTTGGAATGCTCTGTATAGTGTTTGTCTCATGTTCCTTTCCACAAACTGGCACTCCTCTGGTTTGACACCATCGCCCAATACTGTTGCAAAAGCCAATGCAAAAAGTCCGCAATTGCTTGATGACCGCTGTATTTGTACGGCAGGTGTTTGAATGTTGAAATGGGGTGTTTGTGGACGAATCAACCAAGATAGTTTTTGTTTGGTCTGCTGGTTTATGATGGTGTTGAGGCTGTCGTAAAGACACAGCTCATTGGGTCCACAGAAAAGGTTACTTGCTGTTATCCAGTGGTTGTCATTTATATTTAGTATTTGGACAAATGGTGCCTGTGGTGTCCCAACCACACCTCCTTGGTGAAGACTCTGATACAGAAGGCTCGACTGAAACCCATCTATATGGGGGAACTTCTGCGAAATGTAAAAAGAAGCTGCATCCACTTCATCAGTGCTGAGCCAAGTGTCTGGGTGCAGGATGCTTAGCATTTGTCTCTGTTTAAGAACTACCTCTCTCACCAATTTAGTGGCTTGGATCACGTCCTTTGGTGAGTGCCGTATCCAAAGGGGTCCATGGGACTTTTGCCTTTGTGCTCGTTGTGGTTTCCACCCATTCTATGAGATAAACACCATAAAGAAACATTTATTTTAATGTGAATTATTTGACGTCAATAGGCAGCTCCAAATTATTTTTTTTAACAAAGTTCAGATAATTAACAGAAGTGAAGAGCACTCAGCAATCAACGATAAAAGGGTATACGGTATATAGATTCAGCAGTCTCACCTCATTTCGTTGACAGTTTAACAGCATCCCTCCACCACCCCTTCTCCACACTTCTAGTCATAACCACTTACATACGGGGGGAGTACTCTGGATTGGGGCCAAACTCGGAGCCCTCCCCCCGGACAGCATGCTAAATACGCATTAAACTTTACTCCCTATAATTGAATGTGAGTGTGAACTCGTGAACTCCCCTTTCACTTAGTATATTCAGTTCTCCCTCACAACATTGTTTTGTCAGTGTCTTTTTACTTTAGGACTGTGGATGAGATCAATTGAGTTTTCTTTTGATAAATCTGTGTTTAGCTTATTATTAGTAATTTCACAAAGATGGAAATCACAATATTTAAATTCACAAGCTTATTAATATATTTTAACTTATTTTGTGAATTGTTGCCATAAATAACTTTTGATTGTCAAACTATTGTGATTGTAAGTGCACACTATTAATGACAGTACAGTCAAGTTCACCTCAAAAGCATCTTCGTCTTGGCTGACTGTCTTCAAGTCCTGTGCTGCCACTGATGGTGTTTGGCTGTCAGAAGAAGGTGTGCTGGTTGTCCCTAGAGCTGTAGGCATCTGCTTTATTAAAAAAAAAAATATATAGATTTTTTTTTTTGTTGAAAGTTGTTAATTGTTAAGTAATATATCCAAATGTGCTTAATGTTACCGCTGTTTTTTTAAATTGAAATGGCTTGTTGATGGAGGTAACATAGACTCCTCTTCTGTTTTGCTTTCTCTGCCTCCATTTCTCCTTCAGGATGCGGTGCTACGGACAGTTGGACAGATGCAGAGATGTAAAATGCATCCTCAGATAAGCAATTTCTTATGTGTCTGTATTTTGTGAATTTTCTTTTTCGAAGAAGAATAACATTTACCAAGAGACATTTAAATATAACATAATGTGATTGTTTTACCTTTCTTTTAGTGATACGTTCTGCATCGCTAAATTCCCTTAAAAGTGCGGTGTGCGTGTCTTTGTAGGTCGTTATGAAGTCATCAAGTCTGGTCAGTCGTCTTCCTTTAAAGCGAATTTTTTTCAAATCCCACTGACTCTTCTCCATAATTCCTTGAGTCTTATTGTCCTGAGTGAAATTCTGATAATACAATAAAAGGGCTATAGTATCTTAACTAAGGACTCAGAGTAAAGTAATAGGTTCAGACATTTAAACATTAGATTGCATATATTCATCCAAATTATTCCACACCTGGCATTTTTTCTTTGAAATCTTTGAAAAATTCTTTGAGAATAGATTGTATGGAGGTCCTTCACCATGCCTGCCCAGGTCCCCTGAAGATACAGTATAACATATTATTTTTACATCTTGTTTGGTCATCTTTTAGGGAAACTTTTCTGCATACTCTAGATTGTATCTACACAGTACTTAAAACAACATTTGTAAAAAGCTGAAAGTTATCATGATGGTGAAAGCAGAGGAACTATAATGAGACCACAATTGAGAAGATCCACACCCCATGAATAATGACTTTGCATAACAAATTTTTTTTTTTTTTTTTACATTTATTTTGGTATAGCAGCATGTACATCACAATTTATTACAGAACTGTAATAGTTGCATTTTTCTGCTGTTCAATTTTCTCTTTTAAGCTAATACAACAATAAAATAAAGGATACACAATTACACATACAACAATTAATATAAAATAATAAAATAATAACAAATATTTTTACAACTTGAGTGAGGCAAGGTTTACCAAATGCTCCGACTATGTGTTGAGGGTGATTATTGTGAAATCTCTGTACATGTAAGGGATTATAGGAGAAAGCATAATATAGTTTCCAATATGTAAAAGGGGAGAGTTGTAGGGAAGATTACAATGACATTCTTCATTCCCTAGGAAAGAGTCTTTTGCTCTATACCACTACAAAGTCTGGCCTTAACGGCCTTACATATTCTACCCACTTAGACCAAAATTTAATGAACACATTTTTCTGAAGACGGAGGGAAAAAGTAATTCTTTCCATAACAAATATATCATTTACTATGTCCATCCATTCTTGTATTGTGGGGGGTTCAGGAAGCAACCAACGCCTTGTGAGTGCTTTTTTACCAGCAGATGTTAATATGCCAAATAGATATTCATCCTGCCATCTTGCCTGTAAATCCACATTTCCTAAAAACATTGTGGAAAAATGCAAGGGAAGGGTAATGTTAAGTATGTTTTCCAATGCTTTATGGAGCTCTGTCCAGAAAGGTTTTATCACTGGACACTCCCAGAATATGTGCCAGTGATTGGCTTCCTGAAACCCACATTGTCTCCAACATTTGGAGTGTCCCTTTTCAATATGCGCTTTTTGTTTCGGAGTAATAAAAAATCGGACAAGACATTTCCACCCGAACTCCCGCCACATATGCGAATTAGTACATTTCCAGGGGAATTTACACATTCCAAGCCATTCCTCCTTTGATATTGAAAAATTTCCTTCTTTTTCCCATTTTTCTTTAATATACTCCGTGGAGTTATATTTTTTTATTCTGAGTCCTTTATAGAATCTAGATATGACACCCTTTTTTAAATCGTTTTGGTAGGTAGCCACAAATATCCTCAATATTGGATCATCTAAGTCTGTTTTATTTTTAATGTTATGTTCAAAGTGATTACGTATTTGAAGGTATCTATAAAAGTCTGATTTCTCAAGGCAATATTCTTTCTTTAGGCTTTCAAAATCTTTTAAGTGTCCTTTTTCTGTAAGGGAGTAAAATGTTGTTATCCCTTTTGAAACCCAAGACTTGAATCTATTATCCATTCGATTAGGTTTGAATTCAGGATCATAGGCACACCATTGAATTATTTGTAATTTGTGATTCAATTTATATTCTTCTCTTATCGTATTCCAAATTTTTAACTGGGCTTTAATGAATGGATTTTGCACTGTATCTATACATTTTCCCAAGTTTTTATATGTTAATAGTGCCTGAATTGGAGGGTCAGTTATTATTGATATTTCAATATCTTTCCACCTAGCATGATATTTTGGATTGCATATGTTAATTAAAGGCTTACTTTGGGCAGAATAAAAATAATTCCTAAAATGGGGTAATGCCATACCTCCTTCCTCTGTTGAGAGCTGTAATGTTTTGAATTTAATCCTGGGTTTTTTCCCTTGCCAAATATATCTGGAAATTATCTTATTCAATTCAGACCATTGTTTTGAAGAAATTTCTACAGGGAGTGCTTGAAATAAATAAAGATAACGTGGAAGGATGTTCATCCTTACAGAGTCGATTCTTTGACTAAGGCCAATGAAAGAGATGGAGTTCCATCTATGCATGTCACTTTTAATTTTTGTTAAGAGTGGATCAAAATTTATTTCTGCCAATGTTAAGATTTCTTTCGGTAAATATATCCCTAAATATTTCAACGAGTTCTGACTCCAATTAAGGTGAAATTTCTCTCTAATATGTTTTGGAGGCATATAATTAAAGGACAAAGTTTGTGTCTTCTGAATATTTAATTTATATCCTGCATATCTGCCAAATTGTTCTAGAGTGTTCATTAGTTCAGGAAATGAGATAGTGGGTTTACTTAAATAAATCAAAATATCATCAGCATATAGGGCCAGTTTGTGATCTTCTCCATTTATGTTGATACCTTCAATATTTTCGTTATTCCTTATCCACTGCGCAAGAGGCTCGATATAAACCGCAAAGAGCAGTGGTGAAATTGGACACCCCTGTCTTGTTCCACGTTCTAATATAATGGTGTCTGAAAGATACCCATTTATTTTTATCCGGGCTGATGGTTTACTATACAGCGTACGGATGGCCCTGACAAAATTCGGATGCATGCCAAATCTTTCAAGAACCTTATATAGGAAAGACCAGCTCACCGAGTCAAAAGCCTTTTCAGCATCTAAACTGATAAATAGGGCTTCAAGTTTGTTTTGTTGGATATGATTTAATATGTGCAATGACCTTCTAATGTTATCATGGGTTTGTCTTTGAGATATAAACCCAGTTTGGTCATTATGTATAAGCTGAGGGAGAATCTTTTCCAGTCTTTTGGCAAGGATGGCTGTGTATAGTTTGTAATCAACGTTCAAAACTGAAATGGGTCTATATGAACTGCATTCTAATTGGTCCTTTCCTTCTTTTGGGATAACTGAGATCACTGCCTCATTCCATGATGGAGGCATTTTAGCTTCCAATAAAGATGTATTACATGCCCGAAGAAGATTTGGTGTTAATAGAGTTTGGAAAGCCTTATACCACTCTGACGGAAATCCGTCTGGGCCAGCAGACTTATTCGCCTTGAGCCTGGAGATGGCATTGTTTAACTCTGTCTCAGTTATTTCATTTGTTAATGTTTGATTTTGTTCCTCTGACATGACTGGTAAATTGAGGGAATCAAGGAATTTTCCAATCTTTTGCTCATCCTCTAGATGTGGTTGTGTGTATAGTAGCTTGTAGTACCTTTTAAAAGTATTTTGTATTTCAACCTGTTTATATTGTACTTTTTTAGAGTTTAGGGTCCTTATTTTATATACTGTCTTATCTGTTTGTTGTTTTTGCAGTTTCCTTGCCAAAAGTTTAGTTGATTTAGAGCCTGATTCATAGTATTTCTGTTTTGTAAATATCATCTTTTTTTCAATTTCCTGTGAATACAATATATTTATTTCATTTCTTATTTTCTTTATTTTAGTCATCAGATTAAGTTTTTGTTCCCTTTTGTGTTGTATCTCGAGATCTTTTAATTCCTTGTTGAGATTCTTTAGTCTTAATTGTTTCATTTTCTTTTCATAAGCACAAAATGATATAATTCTCCCCCTTATGACTGCTTTTAAGGTATCCCATACTATAGCGGGGTTAACTTCCCCATTATCATTTTCTTCAAGAAAGACTTTTATGTCATCCTTCATTTGGGTTTGAAATTGTGGGTTATTTAGGATGCTTGTATTTAGCCTCCACAATGTTCTTCCCGGGTTATCACTAATTTGTATAGAACAAGACAGAGGTGCATGATCAGACAGATCAATAGAACCAATATCACAGCTCTGTATTCTATCGCGATCTCTCTTTAGTACAAAAAAATAGTCTAACCTTGAATATACGTCATGAGGGTGTGAATAAAAAGTATAATCACGTCCTAATGGATAAAAATCTCTCCAAAGATCTAGTATGCCCAGCTCTGCCATTAAGACATTCATTTTTCTATGCAATGATGTGGCGGCTGTATTTTTTGATGAATCTAACTTTGGGTTGAGACGAATGTTCCAATCTCCGCCACATATGACAATTCCTTTGGCTCCTATCATTAAATCAAATATTTTCCTATAAAAAACAAAATCACTTCCAGGGGGGGCATAAATGCTACACAGTGTTATGGTAATATCATCTATTTTCCCTGAGATTAGTATATATCTCCCTTCCTTGTCTGAGACCTCTGAAAGAAATTCAAATGGTACTTTTTGTGAAATTAAAATTGCTACACCCCTTCTATGTCCTGACTTATATGATGAATAATACACCCTTGAAAACCCCATTCTCTTTAGTTTTTCATGTTCTGCTGATGTGAGATGCGTCTCTTGTAAGAACACAATCTGTGCGTTCTCCTTTTTCATTTTTGAAAGTATTTGACTTCTTTTAGCTGGGTTCAAAATCCCATTCACATTAAATGTGATAACTTTAACCCAAATAACAAATAATAAACAAGAACAAAACTGGAACCATTTTAAACAAAACGCCACCGTTAACGATTAGGAACAGTTGTTTCCGGTGTTGAGGCTCGTTTCAAAAGAGCCTTGTGGGGCTTTACACAGTCCAAACCCCAGTAAGGGAAAATCCCACGTTGAAAGTGGGGCCCTAAACTAGTACTTTAATAAAAATAAAATAAATCGTGGACAACTCGCCAAATTACCAGTCCCGACTCTTTAAAATAACTGGAGAGTAGAACTGTACGTTAAAGTTCACATCGATGTATAAAGTTGCATGGCAATCGAAAGGTGAAGATTAGCAGTAGGCATCAATTGAAACTTATCTACATTTGGTGGATGATCATTTTCTGAATTTCTGGAGTTTTTCTTTATATTGGGAATGGAAGGTTTTCTTGGTTTGTGAGCAGCTGTCCTCAGCGCCAGATTCTCGATCAGCACCCCGGACTTGACCGTGACCGCGACGTCTTCTCACTAGCTGCCAGGTATTTATGAGCTCGATCCCCTCTTGGTCCATAGTACTGGAGGACTTCACCACAGTAACTGGAAAACCACGTGAAACCATGTCCCTCGTTGCCTCCGTAGCATCCTGATACAGCCGGGTGCCGTCATCATAGAAGACACGCATCTTTGCTGGGTACGGTGTCTGAAATTTTATTTGTTTTTCTTTTAACAATTTCCTGACCTCAGCGTACTCCCCGCGTTTCTTAAGGACTTCAGGAGGGAAATCATGGTCAACATAAAAGCGGGTGTCGTTGCAAAACACTTCCTTTTTCTGCCAAGCTCTTCGAAGCACCTCTTCTTTCGTGCGATAACTCCCGAACTTGATTACAATAGACCGTGGCTTTGCTTGCGGGTTGTTGGGCTTCGGTGCTAGTGCACGGTGTGCTCGCTCAATACCGAGTTCTCTGTCACTGGGAATGTCCAATGCATTTTTCAATATGTTGTCCAAAAAGCCAACCATATCGGTGCCTTCTTGATCTTCTGGTATGCTATAAATCCTTAAGTTGTCTCTCCGCGCACGGCCCTCTTGGTCTATTAACCTGGCTTCCAGGTTAGCCTGGCGCTGTGTTAGCTGCTTGATTAGCGTTGATGCTGCCTGAAGCGCGTTCTCCGTTTCATCGATTCTCCCTTCTGCTTCCTCTAGTCTGTCATTTGTTCTCTTCAATTCTTGTTTAATATCGGAAAGTTGTACCTTATTGTCCCTTCTAAACTCCCGGAGTTCGTTGAGAATACATTGCAGGCTAACTTCAGCGCCAACTTCACCATGTGGAGGTGAACTCCACATCAGCGATACCTTGCCTCACTTCAGGGTCAATTTCGATCACATTCATCGTTGTCCTACTTCTAGTAGTAACCCCTTTCTCCATTATTACATAAGGTATGCACCAGGGTTTGCAAAATAGGGTTTTTTGGGGTTTATTTCACAAAACCGTCGGGAGCTCGAAAATTAGGCTGTCATCCTCTTGGTGGCGTAACCGGAAAACGCATAACAAATTTAATGTGAATGTGATTAGTAGATTTGGAAAATTTCCTTGAAGGAAGACTATGTCCATGCCTGGCAATGGGGCCAGAAAACTACACGGTCATGTCAAGAACAACTTGACTGCTAAATTATTGTATTAACCAAAGATATCTTTACGTTTTTCTCTGAGTGACTCTTTCAATAACAAAAGTGTAACTGACCCAGCATCATGCTTGTCCAAAGAGCTGCATGAGGCAAGAAGTAGGCAGCCAAAGTGGAGATGAATGTCTCACTGTAGTACACATTTGGATCCCCTTTTTTATCGAGGGGTGCAGTGCCTATGACCTCCATGAAATGTCTGTGAAAAGACGTCTGACTGAAGGTGTCCTAAAATATGAATTTTGACATGATGTCCACATGAGTGATTTTAATCAGGTTAACAGAAGACATGATTTCAAGACATTTTTCATGTTTACTGTGTACCTCAAGGTCCTCAGGAACAATGCTGCTGTCATCAACAGCTGATTCCCCAATGGTGGTCAACAAAGTCTGGATGTTGTTGAAGTGCTTCTCAACATTTTCAGAGCTGCATGGGCTTGAGAAGATGACAGTGCTACTAAGGAGCATTTCATCAAACTCAACAATGGAACTTGCTGTGGTCAAAAGTCCAAAAACATGCATGGCCAGCTTGTAGTTCTTGGGTGCACTGAGAGAGAAATAAAAATAACAACATTGTCATAAATCATCATGAATAATTTGTTGCCATCAATTTGATTATCTGTTTTATGAAAAAAAGTTTCATAGGCATAGGTTCAGTATAAGATATTATAATTAAAGGTTTTACTTACTGCTTCTTACACAGGGATTTAGCATTTTTCATTATATGGCTTAAACAGCGGTGGACAATAGGAAGACTGAAGTCTTCAGTGGTGCCTTTCCCTGTCAATATTTGAAAATAACTTTGGAGCAAGGCATTGAGGTTAGTTTGGCAGAAGACGAGTGAGATTGATTGCATGAGGACCATGGATCCATCACATATGATCATGAGTGGACTGATGTTTTTGTGTCCATATTGCTTGGCATGATCTGTCTGGAAAGCACTAAGAAAATACATTACATATGAGGTGGTGTGGTCACAGGTCACATACGTAGCTACTGGAAAAGGAGAGGAACCCTTATTTGGGTTTCGGACCACCAGCTCGTAAACATAAAAAGGACCTGTGCTGTGTTTACTTTTCTTCACAATGCTTCCTGTTGCATCAAGATAGACTATGTCTTCTTTACATCTTTGGTGGAATATCTTAATGCTTTTCTTCGACCAAAGCATCACACCCTTAGGATGGAGGATCACTTTCTGGATAACCTCATCTGGCTCATCTCTTTTTTCGTCTACCATCATCTGGAGACTAAGTGTTTCATTTTTATGTTTCCTGTCTTTCATTCTTTGTCTCCAGGAAATGGATTTCAGAACACCTGGCGATGGTGCCTCATCTCGACAGCCAGACTCTACCACAGATTCTTTAAAGTCCCTGTAAAGGCAATTCTACAAAAAAATTCTAAACACATTATAAGTGCTAGAAATGTATTGCTAAAACATATTACAAAGACTGAGAACTGTGAAGTACTAAATTGTGGAGTTAGACCGTTAAACAGTTTTTCACCATTGCTGTGAGCCGGATTTTTTGGGCGGTGCTAAAACGGGGGATTGATGACGCACTGCGGCCCCCTGAGCTTGATTGGGCCCCTACTTGATGACGCACGGCGTCACTAAGCCTATCGGCGCTCAATCGCGAGTTACTATAGACAGCCTACAGTTTGCTAGCTACTATGCCCACGGCTCTGGCTATACCTTCGTCATGTAAATGCGTATTTCCTGGATGCAATCACTTAGAAAACAGATCGGTGTCCTTATTTCAATTTCCGAAAAATGATCATATCAAGAAGAGGTGGATTAATCTTGTGAAGAGCTAACGTTACCTTGATGGAGAGCTGATGATCACCACCACACCCGCCTCTGTAGAGATCAGGATAGTTTACTTTCGTCGGAGACAACTGGAATTCACTGATAATCCGCTGTTCCTGGTGAATGGGGCCGAACCGACTATCTCCCGCTGTCCGCCTCGGCCTTCATCCTCCCGTCGCGCCGACATGCGCGAGTCATATTTCCCGCGAGTGGGCGTGGTTTCAGCGCAGCCAGCGGACACGCCCCCAGCGTTTGAGAGCTGAGACTGCTGCTAATTTTTTCGAGATTTTGATAGCTTATTTTATTTACTTGGCGGCTTTTTTAATCATTAAAATTGGGCTGGGTGGCTAATAACACATTTTTCGGTGGTATGACAAACTCAGAACACATACTTAATTTTGACTTTACAGGGACTTTAAGGTTTTCCATTTTTTTAAGATAGAGTGCCCTTGGTAGTGTTGTTTGCAATTGCTGATGTATTTCCTTTTGGTCATCAGCTCTAACCGGTCGCCTTTGCAGCTCTGTTTTACTGTGAACTACCATGTCACCACTGAACAACACCTGTGCTTTAAGTGTCTTCTCACTGTGCACAACAACATCAACTTCTACAGGGCAGTCAGTGAACAAGCAATAGCCAGAGCATTTAAAAGCAGGTGTGTTCCTGGTTGATCCTTGTATTTTAACCCTGTGGCCTCTAAAAGCAAAACTGCAATGTGGATGGATTGTGCGAATGCCTGAAGAGATAATGTTAGTCCACTGCAATCCCTTGAAGTGATCCTTTTTTTGTTTTTTTCTTAGTTTTTTCCAGGCAGTTTGAGGAATAAAAAAAAAAGAAGGTGGTGCAGGAACACTCTCTGTAAAGAATTCATCTTCTTTGTCAAGATTGACTTCATCGTCAGTATCACTCCAACTGTCACTGTCTTCCACCTTGGGATATTTGTTTTGGATCTACAAGAGAATAAACAGTAATAATAGAAAGTCATACAATATATCATTTCAAATCATTTAATTTGTGTTTCAACATCTGTGTTATTTTTCTAATAGTAAATGTGTATAAGTTTAAATGTAAATAAAATAATCTCATCACTTACATCTTCCTCCAGCTGACCTTCCTGTGCAGTGTCTACTGTTAAATCTTCACATTCTTGTATTAAGTCCTTCTCCCTCTTATGGTCTTTTTCATCTTCCTTTTGAAATGTAGTCATCTCTTGTGTAACTTCTTCCTCCTTTGCGCCTTCTATCTTTTGTACATCTTCCTCTCCATCGTCCTCTTTTAGCGCTGTCTTCACCTCATTTGAGTCCTCTATCTTTACATCCACCGGCCCAAACTCTTTATTTTTTTCAGATTCTTTCTTTCCCTCTTCTGCTTTTAAATCGTCCTCGTCTTGTATGATGTCCTTCTCTTTAATTTTTTCTTTTTCATCTTTCTTTTGAAAATCACTCATGTCTTCTTCTGCTTGTGCAACTTCAGTCTCTGGTGCATCTTCCTTTACATTTTTGTCCGCCTTAACATTTTTCACACTTTCATTTTTGTATGCCCTTTTTAGTTGATATCTATTTGTGGATGTATTTGATACACCCAAATATTTGCAGAGTTCTGTCCAGAACTTGTGGTCTTGCAGAAGACATTCCCCTGTTTTTTGCTCAGATAATGACTCCTGAAGCTCCTTGTTTGAAAATATCTTCAAAAGATATGTATCGTTTTCTGGACTGTAAAAGCAAATGTCTTTGTGTTTTACATACATAATGTCAATAACATAGCAGAAATAAAATTTTAACCTTATAATTTAATATAGGCCTAATGCTACAAATGCTAAATTACTTCCATTAAACTAAAAACATTATACTATAGTTCATTATACTTACCTTTCCAAATGTTTTGAAGACAATTCTGTATATACAATTGAAATAAAACACACAATTAATGTTTTTTCTTTACTTGAGGATTGAGGATTTTTTACATTTTAAAATATAATGTGGTTTAGTTGGGGAGCTATTTGATATAGTGCTTGTAGTTACAATAGGCTATACTGTACGTTCTTGCACCAGTAGGCTCAGGAAGACCTTCTTCCCTGGGCCTGTGACCCTGCTGAACTCCACACCACAACTCAAATTGCACCTATACCTCTTACAGAACTGCTTCAGTACTTTACTGGACATATTATTTGCACTATTTGTATTTTGCACAGACAACACCTGTTTAATATTGCTCTATATAAGCAACTGTATATGTTGCTATACTATGCAAAATGCATGTTTCATTACTTGTGTGTCTTGTGTGTCTTTAATGACAATAAAGTTAAATGAAATTAAATATGATATGTACTCATATTCTCAGGAAACTAATGATAAAAATCATATTAATTAACAAAGAAGCACTAAACATTATTCAAAACAACCACCGAAATAAGCAAAAACGAACTCACCCATTTTTTCGTCCCTTTGTCATTACTATCTTCTGATCAAGTATTTTTCGCTCGGTAACTTTTAGGCCACAATAGCCTTAGGTTTCAAAACTAATAGTTTTAACAAAATGTAGATTTGAAAAGACAATTGTTTTAAATAAAAGCTAGGCCTATTCGTATCTTAAAAGAAAAAGTGAAAAGTAACGAGGAGCTGTCGTTCAAGTAACTTTACTTACACCGTTTGTCAAATTAGCTAAACTACATGAGTTATGGCTTATAAAATAAAAAAACAACCGTACACTTTTCTCTCTCCAGCAGATGGCGGTATATATATATTCACCTAACGCCTATATATTCAGAAACAACTCATATTTAAAACATAAACATAACCAAAACATATTTAATTTTGATCATCATTAGCGTTTTTTCCCCCCAATAAAAATAATATTTCATATATTCTAAGGGTGTAGTTAAGTAAGTTGGTAAAAAATTATAATAATTAATATCCCCCAAAACACAGCATAGATAGATAGATAGATAGATAGATAGATAGATAGATAGATAGATAGATAGATAGATAGATAGATTTGATTTGCATTTTTTATGAATTTATTAAATATTGCTATATAGCCAGGTATACAGTATATGACTTTGACAGTTAATTATTAAATAATAAAACAGTAAAACAACATGAAAATCACCACAGTGGTAGTCTGAGAGATGTAGGACAAGAATCTGGTGGAGTTTGCAGAAAACAATTTGATTTAAAAAAATTATGAATTTATTAAATATTGCCTATATAGCCAGGTATACAGTATATGACTTTGACAGTTAATTATTAAATAATAAAACAGTAAAACAACATGAAAATCACCACAGTGGTAGTCTGTGAGATGTAGGACAAGAATCTGGTGGATTTTGTAGAAAACAATTTGATTAAAAAAAATTATGAATTTATTAAATATTGCTATTTAGCCAGGTATACAGTATATGACTTTGGCAGTTAATTATTAAATAATAAAACAGTAAAACAACATGAAAATCACCACAGTGGTAGTCTGAGAGATGTAGGACAAGAATCTGGTGGAGTTTGTAGAAAACAATTTGATTTGCATTTTTTATGAATTTATTAAATATGCCTATATGCCAGGTATACAGTATATGACTTTGACAGTTAATTATTAAATAATAAAACAGTAAAACAACATGAAAATCACCACAGTGGTAGTCTGAGAGATGTAGGACAAGAATCTGGTGGAGTTTGCAGAAAACAATTTGATTTGCATTTTTTATGAATTTATTAAATATTGCTAAATGCCAGGTATACAGTATATGACTTTGACAGTTAATTATTAAATAATAAAACAGTAAAACAACATGAAAATCACCACAGTGGTAGTCTGAGAGATGTAGAACAAGAATCTGGTGGAGTTTGCAGAAAACAATTTGATTTGCATTGTTTATGAATTTATTAAATATGCCTATATGCCAGGTATACTGTATATGGCTTTGACAGTTAATTATTAAATAATAAAACAGTAAAACAACATGAAAATCAACACAGTGGTAGTCTGTGAGATGTAGAACAAGAATCTGGTGGAGTTTGTAGAAAACAATTTGATTTGCATTTTTTATGAATTTATTAAATATTGCTATATAGCCAGGTATACAGTATATGACTTTGACAGTTAATTATTAAATAATAAAACAGTAAAACAACATGAAAATCAACACAGTGGTAGTCTGTGAGATGTAGAACAAGAATCTGGTGGAGTTTGTAGAAAACAATTTGATTTGCATTTTTTATGAATTTATGAAATATTGCTATATAGCCAGGTATACAGTATATGGCTTTGACAGTTAATTATTAAATAATAAAACAGTAAAACAACATGAAAATCACCACAGTGGTAGTATGTGAGATGTAGGACAAGAATCTGGTGGAGTTTGCAGAAAACAATTTGATTTGCATTTTTTATGAATTTATTAAATATTGCTAAATGCCAGGTATACAGTATATGACTTTGACAGTTAATTATTAAATAATAAAACAGTAAAACAACATGAAAATCACCACAGTGGTAGTCTGAGAGATGTAGGACAAGAATCTGGTGGAGTTTGCAGAAAACAATTTGATTAAAAAAAATTATGAATTTATTAAATATTGCTAGATAGCCAGGTATACAGTATATGACTTTGACAGTTAATTATTAAATAATAAAACAGTAAAACAACATGAAAATCACCACAGTGGTAGTCTGTGAGATGTGGAACAAGAATCTGGTGGATTTTGCAGAAAACAATTTGATTTGCAATTTTTATGAATTTATTAATTATTGCTGTATAGCCAGGTATACAGTATATGTCTTTAGCAGTTAATTATTAAATAATAAAACAGTAAAACAACATGAAAATCACCACAGTGGTAGTCTGAGAGATGTAGGACAAGAATCTGGTGGAGTTTGCAGAAAACAATTTAATTTTATTATGAATATTTTTTTTTAAATCTGCAGACACCAACCGCATACACATTGAGCCTACCACGCAACCTCGTGTAGACGCGCAATATGTTTTTAAGCGTAGATGGCGCGACCGCGTTTCTCAAAAGCACAGATGGCGTGACCGCAGTAGTACAGACCACGCAGAGAAGAGCAGTCTGTGGATACTGTAAACACGATGGCAGCGCTGGTAGGAACGGTGAGCCCTTTTGACGGCGAGACATCAACCCATATTTGCAAATATACTATGTTAACAGTTGTAGGACTCCCTATTGCCTCTCTTAGGCCCCGATCACACCTAACGCGTTTTTCAGGTTCGAAAACGCGAGGTGCACAGCACTGCCCAATCACACAGAACGAGCAGTGCGCTGCGTTTTTTATGTTGCTTGGCAACCACTGAAACAACTGTCCTGTCAGTCAAGTAAACGTCAAATCAGCCTTTTATTAACTTTATTTACTTTCTGTTCACATTGTGGTAGTTACGGTTCGTGAACTCGTTAAGCTCCTGGTAACCCACGAGAGCACCAAAAGTTTATCCTCCATCATCGCACTCTCCGGGCGTTCAAGCAACTGTAGCTTTCATCACTAAAACGGAAATCCCGCCTCACCATTCATTCGATTGGACAGTGAAAAAAACCGCGATGACGTCGGGCGCTTTTTCCGCTTGGAGTTGCTTTTTTTTTTTTCTTCAAAAACGCGAGGCGCAGCAGGCGCTTAAACAGCGCGCAGAACGCTCGCTGCCATAGGAAACCCATTGAAAATAGGCGCCTCGCACTGCCAAAAACGCGTCAGGTGTGATCCCTATATTTGTCCTGACGTAGATGCTCTCCCTGACATAGATTGAGAAATGCCAGTCTGAGTTGTAGGTTGTAAATCGTTTTTTTTTTTTTTTTTACACTGGTGGCTCATCCGATTTTGTTGTGTTATCCTCTTCATCCGTCTCTCCCCCCATTTCACAAAACTGAGTAAATAGAAAGTTTTAAAAAAGCTAGCTACAGTAGCAACTGAACTCACGCTGTTTCATCCTGGATGTGTGTGGATGCGTGCGACCGATCGACAGCACAGGCAGTTGCTAGGCGATGGGCGATAAGTTGAGCTTCCAATCAAATAAACGCCTGGCATTGGCCAATCCACTGTTTAACCGTTTTTACCTGTTTATGGACACAGGATTGGATGTACACAACCATGAAGAAAACACAGTAACAGTAGAAGGAAACGGTTTAATTTGAAACCAGGAAATTCTACTTTAGAAGTGCATTTTCAAAAAAAAAAAAAAAAAAAAAAAAAAAAAAAAAACGGGACAATTCGTGTCCCGGGAAAGAATATAAATTTTCCGGGACTGTCGTTCAAAAAAGAGAACAATCCCTGGAAAACCGGGACGGGTGGCAACGCTAGGTGTCACAATCATCAGCAAGGAGCAATTCTCCAAGCTTTGGAAAAGAACAGACATGCCCGAGTGGAGATCATGCACTCTGAACTTGAAGACATATACAGGTGAGAAGATGGGGGTGCTGGGACAACTAGTCTCAGGAAGAGTGACATGCCAGGAAGTAGAAACAAACTGGCGATGGTCGTAGTAGAAGGGGCAGGGCCAAACTTGTTGGGTCGCGGCTGGCTGAGTGACTTAGGGCTGCTGCCACAGCTGGTAAATAAAGTTAAAACGACTCCAGCTCAGCTGTTGTTGACGCTGTGTGTGTCATGGTGTGTGTGCTTCAAGATTATGACGCAAGTGCTAAGATTCCGATTGGCCAAGAGAAAAAGTGCTAAGATTCCGATTGGCCCAGAGAAATGTAAATTATAAGAATTATCCAATAATGTTTCGCAATTCTAGCCTGCATGGCAGTTTTTTTTAGAATTTGTTTGCACAGTTAGCTGGAGGGCAGAAATACTCCAAGCTGGACATGAGCCATGCGTATCAGCAGATCATGCTTGACACAAGTGCAAAGAAATATGTCACTATCAATACACACAAAGGACTGTACACGTACTGTAGGCTACCATTCGGAGTAGCGTCAAGCCCAGCCATCTTCCAACGCACCACGGAAGGAATCTTGCAAAACATGCCACACGTCACAGTTTATTTGGATGACATTTTAGTCACAGGGACTAGTGAGGAAGAACATCTAAGAAACCTGGACGAGGTATTGTCTCGGCCAGAGCCATAGAGAGAGAGAGTTGCGACACTCTTTGATGTCGCCGCTATGACTGTCACGTGGTTCATGTAAGCCCCAATAGTTCCAAACATACGCTGGCTGTCATGCTCTTCTATGGGACAGACAGCAGCGATTGCATTATTGAACGGTAAATATAAAATAAAACACACACCCAAGTACTTTTTCAGCTGTTATTGCATTGTTGCATTTTGTTAATGTCAGTTTTGCATTTGGAGATAAGTTTTAAGCTATATTTTTAAGCTACACCACTTGTGCTTGGTAACCTAAGACGTGGCTAAATATCTAATTTTAATATTTAATTAAATATTCTGTGTAGCTTACAAAAACAAACAAACAACAACAAAAAAACATTCTGTGTAGCCCTACCATGAAAACGAGTCCACTTTAAACCGCAGCATTTTCTGTCAGCAATGTATGACAAGTAGCCTAACGTTAGTGCATGTCATAAACGCATGCGATTCATTTTTGTCCAGCTTTAACGTGTTAAAATATTTATCGCAGCTTCCGTTCTTTCTGTCATCCTTTGGGTTATATTTACATTTACATTTACATTTAGTCATTTAGCAGACGCCTTTCTCCAAAGCGACTTACAGATTAGGACAAAATTCAGCGAGTCATCATAAAGAGGCAAAAGCAACAACAACGCAAGAAGTGCTCAAAGTACGAAGTTCAGGTATTATTCAGAGTAGCATAAGCCTGATAAGTGATGTTACAAAGGGAAAGGAAAACTTTTTTTTTTTTTTTTTTTTTTTTTTTTTTTTTTCTATAAGGTTAAGTGCTCACGGAAGAGATTGGTTTTCAGCTGTCTTTTGAATGTTGTCAGGGATTCTGCATTCCGGATGAGGGTGGGGAGAGCGTTCCACCAGCATGGAACTGTGAATGAGAATGTTCTGGAAAGTGATTTTGTGGCTTTCTGTGATGGAACCACGAGACGTCGCTCGTTGACCGATCGTAGGTGTCTGGTAGGGATGTAGACTCGTAGGAGTGAGTGAAAGTAGGAGGGAGCTGAGCCTGTGATAGTTCTGTAAGCAAGCGTCAGTGCCTTGAACTTGATGCGAGCAGCGAGAGGTAGCCAGTGCAGAGAGATGAACAGAGGAGTGACGTGGGCCCTCTTGGGCTCGTTGAAGATAAGACGAGCTGCAGCATTCTGAATCATCTGTAGGGTTTTGGTTGCACATGCTGGAAGTCCAGCCAGAAGAGCATTGCAGTAGTCAAGCCTAGAGATGACCAGGGCCTGGACGATGAGTTGTGTTGCATGCTCAGTTAGGAAAGGCCTGATTTTCCTGATGTTGTGCAGTGCAAACCTGCATGATCGAGCTGTCTTTGAAATGTGATCTGTGAAGGTCAGCTGGTCATCAAACGTTACTCCAAGATTTCTGACCGATCTTGATGGGGTGATTAATGATGACTCTAGCTGGATGGTGAAGTCGTGCTGTAGAGACGGATTGGCAGGGAGGACGAGAAGCTCAGTCTTTGCCAGGTTGAGCTGCAGGTGATGTTCCTTCATCCATGTGGAGATGTCCGCCAGACAGCTTGAGACCCGTGCAGCTACTGTGGGATCATCTGGTTGAAAGGAGAGGAAGAGCTGCGTGTCATCAGCATAGCAGTGGTAGGAAAAACCGTGTGCCTGTATGATGTGTCCCAGTGATGTGGTGTAGATGGAGAAGAGGAGGGGACCAAGAACTGAACCCTGGGGAACCCCTGTGGTCAGCTGATGTGCTCTGGATACCTCACCTCTCCATGCGACCTTGAAGGACCTACCTGTGAGATAGGACTCAAACCAGTGGAGTGAAGTTCCTGTGATGCCCAGTGATGAGAGGGTGGACATAAGGATCTGATGATTCACCGTGTCGAAGGCAGCAGACAGATCCAGGAGAATGAGGACTGAAGATTTGGAAGCAGCTTTTGCGATCCGTAGGGCTTCTGTGACTGACAGTAATGCAGTCTCAGTTGAGTGTCCTTTCTTGAAGCCAGATTGGTTGACATCCAGCTGGTTGTTTAGAGACAAGAAGGATGTTAGTTGGTTGAAGACAGCTCTTTCAAGTGTCTTCGCAATGAATGGTAGGAGAGAGATAGGTCTGTAATTGTCTACAAATGATGTGTTTAGCGTTGGTTTTTTGAGCAGTGGAGTAACCCGAGCCTGCTTGAATGCTGTAGGGAAGGTGCCAGTATGGAGGGATGAGTTGATGATGTGTGTGAGTGATGGTAGAAGTGTGGGAGAGATGGCTTGTAGAAGGTGTGAGGGGATGGGGTCAAGCGGGCAGGTGGTAGGGTGACTGGAGAGGAGAAGTGTAGATACTTCTTCCTCGGTTAGCGAAGAAAAGGAGGACAGAGGGATATTGGCTGTGGAAGGGGTCGGTCTGGGTTCCTGTGTGTGTGGAGCTGAGAACTGACTGCTGATAGCTGTTGTTTTGTTGGTGAAGAAGGTCGCAAAATCGTCAGCAGTTAAGGAGGAGGCGGGAGGTGGTGGAGGTGGACAGAGGAGAGAGTTGAATGTCTTGAAGAGTAATCGTGTGTTGGAGGAGCTGTTGATCTTGTTGTGGAAGTATGAAGATTTTGCAGCATGAACATCAACAGAAAAGGAGGAGAGGAGGGATTGATACATACTCAGGTCAGATGCGTCTTTTGATTTGTGCCATTTCCTCTCCGCTGCCCTGAGTTTGGTCCGGTGTTCCCGAAGAACCTCAGATAACCAGGGGTTAGAGGGAGTAGTGCGTGCTGGCCTGGAGGAGAGAGGGCAGATAATGTCTAGAGAAGAGATTAGAGTGGAGCATAAGGTGTCCGTTGCGGTATTCACATCCAGAGATGAGAATTGTGAGGGTGGGGGAAGAGAGGATGACACGGCAGAGGAGAGATGGGAGGGGGAAAGTGAGCGCAGGTTTCGTCTGAAAGTGACTGGTGGTGGGGGTGGGGGTGCAGGGGTAGAGAGTTGTAGACTGAAAGTAATGAGGAAATGATCTGAAACGTGGAGAGGTGTCACCAGGATGTTTTCTGTGGTGCAGTTGCGTGTGTAAACCAGGTCCAGTTGGTTGCCTGATTTGTGAGTAGCTGTGGTGATGAGTCGTTTGAGATCGAAAGAGGCTAGGAGAGAGGTGAAGTCTGTTGCATGTGGCTTTTCGAGATGAATGTTGAAGTCACCGAAGACTAGAAGTGGGGTGCCGTCCTCAGGGAAAGTGGACAGCAGCACATCCAGCTCATCTACAAAGTTACCCAGCTGACCTGGGGGGCGATAAATGACTACAATATGGATTTTAATGGGGGTTGTAAGTGTAATAGCATGATATTCAAATGAGTTGTTGTTGCATAGAGAAGAGAGCGTGGAGTATTTGCAATTGTTAGAAACGAGAAGCCCTGTACCCCCACCTCTCCCAGACTGGCGAGGGGAGTGGGAGAAGGAGAAATTGCTAGAGAGAGCAGCAGGGGTTGCTGAGTCTTCTGGACGAATCCAGGTCTCAGTCAGCCCCAAGATACTAAGAGTAGAATGAGATGCAAAGGCTGGAATGAAGTCAGCTTTATTGACTGCTGACTGACAATTCCATAGACCCACGGAAAGAGAGAGAGGAGTATGTGAGGATGTGAGGATGGGACGCAGATTGGCAGTATTGCGCTGCCTATTGCGCGTGATGAAAGGACGGTGCCGAGAGATAACAGGAATGTATTGAAAGCACATGTTGATGAAGGTGAACAATAAGATAAGTAGAGGGAAGAAAAAAAAAGGGGAAGAGGAGATACGCAAGTGCCTTTCTGGTGTCCTTGCTCGGTGGAGTCGCGCAGGTAGAGTCGCTGGTCTTTACCCGAGTCGGTCTTCACACGAGAGCTGAATGCTTCCGCTGACGCTTCCGCGGCAGCGTGCAAATTACACAGATATACAGATAATGCTCTCACCGCTTGAGTGAGTACAGCTGTTTCGTTCGGGCAATTAAGTCAATAACGGCAAAATGTGTCAAATCTAAAGTGCTAGGAGCAACGGCTTAAGTTACGTGCAAATTAGGTTGCTATAAACAGTTACATGTGTTTCGTTCGCGGCTATTTCTCTAAAGTGCCAATGCGTCTAACTGAAATACAGGATTATGTCAAATTAAAATTACAAAAGAACAAGAAAATCGAAGATGGCCTTACCTTGACTAAAATACAGCACTGAAAAATCAGGAGAACAAGGTATTCTATATGATCATGCTCTCCTTCACGCAAATGTTTTAAACTATCAATGCGCGAGAAGACAAAAGAGAACGCGCTGTCAGTGAATGTCCTCCTGAAACACACACACACACACACACACACACACACACAGAAAGACGCGTGCCAGTATCGCAGTCGACAGCGCGCCATCGAGTTCTCATAACACACACACATTTATGCCAAAATGTCAGTTTTGTCGAGTATCTTCACAAGAACAGTCAAATGAGTTAAATACAATCTTAAATGGAAGTAAAGAGTAGAGAATGAGATGCGTGAGATCCTGTCCGCAGCGGCAGGTATTAAAGTGACAGCAATTCTCTCTGTTAGTAAAGTTAACCAAAGAACAATGGGAACAGAGAAAATTACTAACTGCTCAATGCTTAAGGATTAATCTATTTTTCATTTATAATTTATGCAGTGCGGACTGTTTTATAAACGTATTCAATTTCTATATAATTCACATCGGTTAGACAGGTAAGGTACAGGTAAATATGACATTTATTATGGGTTTAAGTGAGGATTGTTTTAAGTTCACTTAAATTAAAAGTTGTTATATTTTTTTAGCCTAATAAATGTTTCAAATTTTGGAAAAATTAATTTTCATCGAGACATAAGTAGCTATATCAGTGATACTGGTCTTCATTCATAAAAATATGCCATTAACATGCTTGAAAATAAATGGTGCCAATGAGTGTGTGTGTGTGTGTGTGTGTGTGTGTGTGTGTGTGTGTGTGTGTGTGTGTGTGTGTGTGTGGACAGAGAGAGAGCAGAGGATCTGTAGACACTGTGAGGCCATCCTTAAAAATATGTTGGTTTGCAGTAACAGCAAAAAAAAAAAGAAAAAAAGGGACGGTAGGTCTATATTTTTTATATATATAAAAAAAATAATATAAAAAAGTATATATTTTAAATTTTTTGGTAAAAAAATCGGGGTCGGGTCGGGATACATTTTTCACCTATGTCTAGGGGCTGTTCACACCAGGCCACTTCATGCGTTTTCTCAGATCGGATTCCAATCTGATTTATCAAAACGATTCCATTTACACCTGGTTACATAAATGTGTGTTGTTGTTTTTTTGCTGATATAAATCTGATCTTCAATTCCCGCTATATGCAGATTTAATGGAGTGCACGTCACCGAAAGCCACGAGATGCATTATTTTATTGATCATTAGCTAAAATTTCTGAATCAAACCCCGCAATAAGAGAAAGCGGAAACAGCCCTGGTAAAATCATTTCGTTTCTTTACATTTAATGATGATGATTGTGTGTTAAGCGTCTGCGACTTACTTTCACTTTGATTTGCGATAGTTTGCACGTTGATGCAGCTTCTCATCTGCGGCGAGTGTGTTGCAGTAGCGTCGTCATATCTGACTAAAACATGACATATAGCCTATAACACGCTCTCGCATGTTTATTTTTTAATAAACCATATTCAACAACATATAAAAATGAAATAATCTTTAGAGTAAAGCCGCAGCCATCATTACCAAGCGCGAACCATTGACAGTGCGAACGAACGAAGCGAACTTAGCTTGCAGGCTGTAGTGTGATGCGTTAACCAATGGTGTAAACATAATCATAGATGACGCGCCACGGGTTTTTATTTAAAAGAAAGAACGTAGCTTATGTTTGTATGTAGGTCTAGGCAATTTATATTCACAATACTTAATAACTAATATTATTTTATTGCATTTGTATTAGTTGTTTTAAGAGTAAAAAAAATAATAATTGGGTCGGTACTAAATTGACAGAGTCGGTCGGGTTACGGCAAACAAGAATATTTTTAAGGATGGCCTGACCTACAGCACATCGAGATGAGTGTGTGTGTGTGTGTGTGTGTGTGTGTGTGTGTGTGTGTGTGTGTGTGTGTGTGTGTGTGTGGACAGAGAGAGAGCAGAGGATCTGTAGACACTGTGACCTACAGCACATCAAGGATGAGTGTGTGTGTGTGTGTGTGTGTGTGTGTGTGTGTGTGTGGACAGAGAGAGAGCAGAGGATCTGTAGACACTGTGACCTACAGCACATCAAGGATGAGTGTGTGTGTGTGTGTGTGTGTGTGTGTGTGTGTGTGTGTGTGTGTGTGTGTGTGTGTGTGTGTGTGTGTGGACAGAGAGAGAGCAGAGGATCTGTAGACACTGTGACCTACAGCACATCAAGGATGAGTGTGTGTGTGTGTGTGTGTGTGTGTGTGTGTGTGTGTGTGTGTGTGTGTGTGTGTGTGTGTGGACAGAGAGAGAGCAGAGGATCTGTAGACACTGTGACCTACAGCACATCAAGGATGAGTGTGTGTGTGTGTGTGTGTGTGTGTGTGTGTGTGTGTGTGTGTGTGTGTGTGTGTGTGTGTGTGTGTGTGTGTGTGTGTGTGTGTGTGTGTGTGTGTGTGTGTGGACAGAGAGAGAGCAGAGGATCTGTAGACACTGTGACCTACAGCACATCAAGGATGAGTGTGTGTGTGTGTGTGTGTGTGTGTGTGTGTGTGTGTGTGTGTGTGTGTGTGTGTGTGTGTGTGTGTGTGTGTGTGTGTGTGGACAGAGAGAGAGCAGAGGATCTGTAGACACTGTGATCTACAGCACATCGAGGATGAGGAACACTTTCTGCTCTTCTGCTCCAGATACTCCAGTGTAAGAGAAACCTTTCTGCCCAGATTTGAAACCTTGATTCCATCGTTCTTTGAACTGAGCGACACTGAGAAAATGTTCTTCTTACTGGGAGAAGATGATATTACAGCTGCACTAGCGGCTAAATATGTGTTAGCTATTCACAACGCCAGAGTCAGCTAATTCTCTAGAGAGACCCACTGTATATATTCATTTATTAGGTTAGATTGTGTTTATTTATCTATTTATTTATATTTACTATGCTACATATGACATGATCTATACATATATGTTTTGTTTGTTTGTTTTATTATTTATATATAATATGTTGATGCTTTGGCAACATTGTGTTACACAGTCATGCTAATAAAGCTCATTTGAATTGAAAAATTGAGAGAGAGAGAGAGAGAGAAAGAGAAAGAGAGAGTAAAGAGTAGAGAGAGACTAACATATGGTGTCTGTGACAGTTAGATTTGTGTATGAGAGGTAGATGGAGTGAATGTGTGAGTGAATGCGGGGATGAGTGAGAGTGAAGGGGATGGAGAACTCTTATTTGTACAGGAACTTTGCTCGTCTATCTTTCTGTGTGGCAAATCTCTCAATGACCCTTGTGTTGAAATCTGGAATGTCCCGTGTGAGTTTTGTCTCTATAGAGAGCATAGCCAGAGCGTTGAGGCGATCTTGTGCCATCGTGTTCCTAAGGAAAGTTTTTATCCTCTTTAAAGTAGAGAAGCACCTCTCTGATTCTGCTGTTGTCATTGGTGTGGTGATGAGGATCTTGAGAAGACTTACAGTTTCAGTGAATGTGTCTTGAAGGTTATTTTCCATTAACAACCTGAAAGAGAGCCAGTGCACCACTGCAATGCTGGAAGTCCTCATTTTCATAGATCAGGGACAGTTCTGTTTTAAGTCTGGCTTTGTCCAACATGGGATAGGCATCCACCGTGGTTCCTAGTGCTGAATCTGGGAACTTTCTGCTGTCTTGTGGGAACAAGTCTCCTTGCAACAGAGTGGCACTGATGAGATGATTGGTGAAAGAAAACCTCTCCTTGGCATGGCTCATAATGGTATCACATACCTATGTAATGATACATAATTGTAGAAAAGTAAGCACAGAAAACATTAAGTTTTCACATTTCTCAGTTCAACAATACAATAAAATCAGCATATTCATAGCAGTTACAATTTTGTTATTAATAAGTAAGTTTAAGTAAGCTTAAGTAAGTTTTATTAATTATAATTATAATACACAGGGCTGCAACAACTAATCGATAAAATCGATAATAATCGATTATGAAAATCGTTGTCAACGAATGTCATTGTCGATTAGTTGGTCTGCTCACGTCACGGGAAGCGTTAATGATGACGTCACTTTTATGACAACACAGTCACACGCGAAATGCCAGAGTAATCGGAGAGAAATGACAGTTCAGTCGGCGGCAGAAAAAGTCATCTAAGGCATGGGAGCATTTTACATTAACTCTGGAATCTGGAAGTTATGCAAAGCTGAGCTTGTGTGGCATGGAAGCACCACAATGATGCACGAACACATGAAGAGGAAACACGTTGGTGTCACGGATGAAGGTGAAACATCAGCACGGCGAGCAAAAACTGTATATCCTCATTATATGAAGATGTGAAAATTGTATAGTCTAGTTTAATTCAATACTACAGTGTAAACAGCTTTGTTTACTAACTTCGGGACAGTCACACTAGATCTATTTTGCATCGAGCATCAGGTTGCGCAATCAGTTCGCTCGGAACATAAGTGATGGATTATAATAGCGCTACTGCAGAAATAGGTTAAATTAAATGGTGTTTACAAAGTGAAGCACTAAATATAAAGACAGTTAATAACAGCAGCAGTAAAATATTGTTTTTTAGTCACTGTAGTCAGTGGTTTTCAGCGAATGCTTGTGCACTAATGCATAATTTTTCTTGTCCTTTTAATCAAGCCTATTAGCTTGTTGCGTAAGTTAACGTTACAGTACCTCCATTCTGCTCTCTTTTTATAGCATTAATGTTACTATGTAAGGGATAACGTTAATGTAGAGCTTCGCGTCAGGGTCCCGATCAGCCTGTCGGGGTTGTATTCGCTATTTCAACCGCCTCGCTCTACATTATCCCGCTTATTGCATGGCTACCCACCAAATAATTCAATAATTTGACACAAAATATTGATTTAAAAATTAGTTTATTGATTTAAAAATGATTGTATTGCTTCCGCTAAAGAAAATAGTCCGTTCCGTCTCTACAGTTAGAATCCTTCGTCCATAGCAACGCTCTGTTTTTCATGGCAACGGTGTGTTATAACGTTACTTCGCAGCGTCTGATATCAAGAAATAACAGACCGCGTTCTACATTGGAATTCAAAATCTGCTGCTTAATATCTTATTACAAACATGTTTGTGTCCTAATTTCATAATGTGAAGTTTATATGAGCAGCACAACTCAATATTTTGTTTAGTTTATTTATATTTTGGATATTTAAATAAGTTTTACTGTTTAAAAACTGGACAAACTTTTGTGTTTTTTAAGGTTTAAAATGTAAAAATTAAAGATTATATTAGTAAAACTCAATGTGTGGCTTTTGCACTTTTTAAAGTACACTTTTACACATAAATACCCTGATTTAGGGTTTTATTTAGTTATAATAAGCAAAAAATCTAATTGAATTGTAAAAAAAAAGTTTTTATCCGATTCATCGAAAAAATAATCGTCCGATTAATCGATTATCAAAATAATCGTTAGTTGCAGCCCTATTTCTAAAGTTTTCTTTACTTTACTCTGAGGTTGGTTGAGGTCAGCTGGCTCAATTTTTTGGTACAGATTTTCAAAGTAAGATTTCCAAATTGTGCCATTCTGGAGCGATATCTCTAATTTGGGTTTTTCGAGTTTTTTATATAAGTTCCAGAAAGTGTTTTGATCTATTGAATCGTCAATTTCTTCAATTTTAGTTTGAAAATATTTTTCTCTTTTTTTCCACAGAAGAGTTTTGTAGTTTTGCAGACAGTCTGAGTAAGAAAGCCGTAATGTCTGGCTGGACGGATCTTTGTGCTTTTTGTTAGAAAGTCTCCTGAGTTCGTGTCTGAGACCGGCACATTCATCATCAAACCAGACATCCTTTCTCTTTCTCTGTTGATTGGTTCTGTGTTTGGTTTGCTGTTTAATATTAGATAGAGTTATCAATGTTAGGAATATGTCATTTAATTTTTTTGTTGCTAAATTTATTCCATTAATATCTAAGGTGAAATCAGTGGACATAAATTCATCTAGCATTTTTAATATAGTAGGATTGTTCATATTTTCTTTGAATTGTTCTGAGTTGGATTGAGTTTATGTTTCAGAGGAAACAGTTTTTCAGATTCAGGTGGAGCAGGTTTGGTTATTTGACATGGGGCTTCAGATAAAGCACAGTTTGGCAGTGATCGGACATCGGGAGCTGAGGTCTGACTGTGAAGGCATTAATAAAGCTTTGATCAATATCTGTTATTGAATAATCAACCACACTGGTTCCTAATCTGGAGCAATAAGTGAATCTACCTAATGTATCTCCACGAGTTCTGCCGTTCACGAGTCTGCTCTCTCTCTCTCTCTCTCTCTCTCTCTCTCTCTTTCTCCCTCTCTCTCTCTCTCTCTCTCTCTCTCTCTCTCTCTCTCTCTCTCTCTCTCTCTCTCTGTCTCTCTCTCCTCTCTCTCTCTCTCTCTCTCTCTCTCTGTCTCTCTCTCTCTGTCTCTCTCTCTGTCTCTCTCTCTCTCTCTCTCTCTCTCTCTCTCTCTCTCTCTCTCTGTCTCTCTCTCTCTCTCTCTCTCTCTCTCTCTCTCTGTCTCTCTCTCTCTCTCTCTCTCTCTCTCTCTCTTTAGAGCACTGAGTTCATCTATTAATAAACATGTTTACAACATTTGATATGTCAAAATGTGGTCACGGGGTCAACAGTGATCGACTGACCGTCAGTGACGAGACTCTGATCATTAATGAGTTTACAGTCACTGTGAAGTAGAAACCTTGATCACAGTCTCAGTCACAGGTGAGAGAACATCAGTGGATGAGGAGAGATATTATGAGCTGATTTTACAGCTGAGGTTTATTCATCATGATTTGAACAGCAAATGCTAAACTGTGAGTAACCTCTGATATTCTCTACAGAATCTGGTACAGGATCAGACTCAAAGATGGCAGGAAATAGTAAGTAAAACAGGAGAGACATTGAGAGCTTTACAAAATCTTTAAGCAGAGAGTTTAAAAAAAAATGTGTTCTCTTCCTCCTTTCTGCTGTAGTGATGTGGATTATTGCACTGTGTTTGTGTGGAGCTCTGCTGCCTCCGCTGGGTCTGGCTGTGATTATATGTGTTGTCTGCAATAAGAAATCCGAAGATTAGCACAGAAACACTGATCATGATCACTACCAGGATGTCCGAATGCAAGACATCGGACAGTAGTCCAGAACATCTAGTGACGACACTGGTTAGTTGTAATTCACCGTCAGATCAACAGATCTACAGAGGATTCTGTCAACATACTGTGTGTGTGTGTGTGTGTGTGTGTGTGTGTTGTAATGGTGTTGGTGGTGTTTGAGGAGATTCCCCCCCTTCTGTGTAAAGCGATGTGAGTGCAGAGAAAAGCTCTATATAAATGCATCGAATTATTATTTATCATCTACAATAATATCAGAATTGTTGTTTTGATGTGGAATCTCACATTATTGAGTCACTCAAATTGCAAATTGTTCGATTTTCCTGTAATTTGTTTCTGTCTGTCTGACTCTCTGTACAAAAGGAAAAGTGCGTCTAAAGTTGAGTCTATGTTCTTGCCGAGGTGTTTTTCCAATATTAATCATCTTAATATTAATAAATGAATCATCTTTAGAGAGATTTCTCCTTGCCGCTGTTGCCTTTATCTACAGGAGATTATACGGTGCTTCTCTTTGTTAACTGAACTGAATCCTCTCTTGCTCGGAATGATCCGGCATCAAGATAAACTTCTCTCCTTTTATCACTGATGTTCCCTTCTTCAAAATGTCAGTGTAAGCTTCATGTCTTACGTCACATTAGTGATGGACTTCCTCCTTTAGTTTTTAAAGACAACAGAAACACATGCGGACTGTTCTCAAAGTTTAACCAGAACACTTAAACATTACATGTGTTACTGAGATCAAGTTATATTCACTCTTTAGCTCATATTGTGACATGTGAACCAGGAAGAAACAGGATTCATAACTGAATAATTAAATAATTAAATGTATCATGATGTACATGAAATTAATTTACATTTACATTTATGCATTTGGCAGACGCTTTTATCCAAAGCGACTTGCATTGAATTTCAAGGTACACATTTTTTTACATTCTTATCAATTCTTGCTTCCGAATTTAAAAAAATGCTAGGAAATGAGGATTTTAACACATCTCTGCACATAGTGGTTTGATGCAATGAATCTAAGTGGGAATGAACTGCTGTAGTAAAAGACAGTGTATGCACATATGCATGAATTGTAAAATATTGTTTTTAAATATGTATGTTTAATATGGCCTTTGGAAGAGCCTTAGCTTCTCCTTAAGTGTCTTCATCATCATCTATAGACCTTTCCACTGTTGTTTTTGTCTGCATAATAGGGGATCTGCATTATTTGTAAATCTGCATGTATTGTGAAAAACTCAATAAATTAAACCACTTTTGTAAGAAACATTTTTGTTGGTGTATTTTTGTATGAATTAAATATTTTGACTATTTTTTTATGTAATATGTTACTATGTTTTTTTACTATGTTAATATACAATGATATATGAAGGGGATGTTTAAATATTTTACATCTTACTGCATCTCAGATTCAGACACAATCAGACTGAAATCATCAGCGATCTTGTTCAGAAATAAACTTCCACACATCATACAGCAGTTTGTGGAACCACACAACAGACAGAAGAAATGTTTGATGGACCCGTTTTACTAGTAATCCTCTTATTACCTCAGGTTAGGGATGGGCAGATGAAGCCTCAGGAAGCACCGAGGCTTTCCTCTGATTGTTCCAGGAAAAGATTCAAAGCATCAAGAGTGTCGAAAACAGCGCCATCTTGTGGCAGCTCAAATGTATAGCAGCCATAAACACGAGTGCGCCGTTGAATCTATTAAGCACAAATTAAAGCCTGACTATGCTAAATGTTCAGTTTTCAGATAATATAATTCACATATTAAAGTGTGCCAATAAATTAAATGTAACAACTATATTGATAGCCAACTGATTATAAAAATACCAACATTTGCTTGATGCAAGCAAATGGTTTAATTATTTTATGATTTCTATGCTGTTTAAATGGCAGATTATATGATCATGTAACATAGGCTATAGGCGTATTTATAAAAAAATACATTTTTTTTTTTTTTAATGGACTTAAACTTCCAGAAACCTTTAGAGTAGTGGCCTGGGTTCAAACTCTCCGACACACAAAGTGAAGCATTCACGAGACTGGAAAGAAAGTGAGGCTTCGTTTTCCGTTGATCAGTTTCTCTGAAAACAATCCGCGCTCCTCATACTCGATACACGCTTCGAAGCTTCAGTGTCATGTGAAACATCACTACCTCACGTTACTGATCATAAACGTGCTTAGAGTCATGCTAAAGTGTTCTGGTTTATAAGGTCAGCAACTATTTTTGAAGCTTTGTTTCACTGAATGATTTGTTTTGTACCAGAGAGAGCTGAAACAGTTTTACACTCATGCAGTAACACATTATTCTGAAAGTTTAACCAGAACACTTAAACATTCACCCCTGGTTTCACAGACGATGCTTAATCTATTCTCAGACTAAAATACATGTTTGAGCTGTTTTAACTGAAAGCATCTCTTAAAATACATCAGTGTCATTGTTTTGTCTCAAGATTCACAGCATTAATGTTTCTAAGGCATGTTTATAAAAGCTACTCACATGTCCTAATTGAACTAAGGTCTAATCCTGGCTTAATCTAAACCCAGTCTGTGAAACAGGGCCTACAAAATTTCGTGACTATGTCACGAACTGCCGTGAGACTGGGTTGTATACTCGATTGCAACCTGTCTTTTGAAAATCATATATCATATGTTACAAAAACAGCCTTTTTCCACCTTAGAAACATTGCTAAGCTACGTAATATGCTATCAGTTTCTGATGCAGAAAAGTTAGTTCATGCATTCATGACCTCGAGACTGGATTACTGTAATGCTTTATTAGCTGGTTGTCCTGCATCCTCAATAAACAAGCTACAGTTAGTCCAAAATGCCGCCGCTAGAGTTCTTACGAGATCAAGAAAATATGATCATATAACACAGATTTTATCATCACTGCATTGGTTACCTATAAAGCTCCGTATTAATTACAAGGTATTGCTACTGACTTATAAAGCCCTAAACGGCTTAGCTCCAGTCTATTTAACCGATCTTCTATCACCCTATAATCCATCGCGCTCTTTAAGATCACTAAATTCAAGGCTTTTGGTCATACCTAGGATATCCAGAACCACCAAAGGAGGGAGAGCATTTTCACATTTGGCTCCAAAACTCTGGAATAGTCTTCCTGATACTGCAGTTTAAAGCTAGATTAAAGTCGCATCTCTTCAGCCAGGCATTCATATAATCCTACAGTTCAAACTACAATCCGGCCTCTAGCTCATAAATGCCAGAGGAGAACTGGCCCCCGACTGAGCCTGGGTTCTCCCATGGTTTTTTTTTCTCCATTAGGTCACCTGATGGAGTTTTAGGACACCATTAGGTCACTTGATGGAGTTTTTCGGTTCCTTGCCACTGTTGCCTTTGGCTTGCTCAGTTGGGGATATTTTGGGGATATTTAATTTAATTTTATCAATCAATAAATTCCTCTTGAAACAAACTTTGTTGTATTATTTTAATTTAATACTGTGAAGCTGCTTTGATACAATCTGTATTGTGAAAAGCGCTATACAAATAAACTTGACTTGACTTGAATAGTACTGTTTTTTTTTATCAAATCAATGCAGCTTTGAGCAAAAGAGACTTCTTTTAAAAACATTTTAAATCTTATCGATCTCAACTTCTGAACAGTAGTGTATATTTCATTTTATGTAGGCTATATTTATTAAAAAAAAAATATTGAAACCAAAACATGGCATTGTCTAGTGTGCAGGTAAAGTGGACCTCCACATGCTTTTACGGGTCTTCAAGTGCCTTATGTAGTGCCCTGGTATTTGCAGAGGTGGGTAGAGTACCCAAAAACTGTACTCAAGTAAAAGTAGGCCTACAAGTACTTATAGAAATATTTACTCAAAGTAAAAGTAAAAGTAATAATCTTAATAGTTACTTGAGTAAGAGTAAAAAAGTATCCAATGAAAAAACTACTCAAGTAGCGAGTAACTTACTTCGGATCATATAGGCCTCTATTTTATATATATATATATATATATATATATATATATATATATATATATATATATATATACATACATACAGGTCCTTCTCAATAAATTAGCATATTGTGATAAAGTTCATTATTTTCCATAATGTAATGATAAAAATTAAACTTTCATATATTTTAGATTCATTGCACACCAACTGAAATATTTCAGGTCTTTTATTGTTTTAATACTGATGATTTTGGCATACAGCTCATGAAAACCCAAAATTCCTGTCTCAAAAAATTAGCATATCATGAAAAGGTTCACTAAACGAGCTATTAACCTAATCATCTGAATCAACTAATTACCTCTAAACACCTGCAAAAGATTCCTGAGGCTTTTAAAAACTCCCAGCCTGGTTCATATCTCAAAACCGCAATCATGGGTAAGACTGCTGACCAGAAGGCCATCATTGACACCCTCAAGCAAGAGGGTAAGACACAGAAAGAAATTTCTGAACGAATAGGCTGTTCCCAGAGTGCTGTATCAAGGCACCTCAGTGGGAAGTCTGTGGGAAGGAAAAAGTGTGGCAAAAAACGCTGCACAACGAGAAGAGGTGACCTGACCCTGAGGAAGATTGTGGAGAAGGACCGATTCCAGACCTTGGGGGACCTGCGGAAGCAGTGGACTGAGTCTGGAGTAGAAACATCCAGAGCCACCGTGCACAGGCGTGTGCAGGAAATGGGCTACAGGTGCCGCATTCCCAAGGTCAAGCCACTTTTGAACCAGAAACAGCGGCAGAAGCGCCTGACCTGGGCTACAGAGAAGCAGCACTGGACTGTTGCTCAGTGGTTGCTCAAATTTTGCATGTCATTCGGAAATCAAGGTGCCAGAGTCTGGAGGAAGACTGGGGAGAAGGAAATGCCAAAATGCCTGAAGTCCAGTGTCAAGTACCCACAGTCAGTGATGGTCTGGGGTGCCATGTCAGCTGCTGGTGTTGGTCCACTGTGTTTTATCAAGGGCAGGGTCAATGCAGCTAGCTATCAGGAGATTTTGGAGCACTCCATGCTTCCATCTGCTGAAAAGCTTTATGGAGATGAAGATTTCATTCTTCAGCATGACCTGGCACCTGCTCACAGTGCCAAAACCACTGGTAAATGGTTTACTGACCATGGTATTACTGTGCTCAATTGGCCTGCCAACTCTTCTGACCTGAACCCCATAGAGAATCTGTGGGATATTGTGAAGAGAAAGTTGAGAGACGCAAGACCCAACACTCTGGATGAGCTTAAGGCCGCTATCGAAGCATCCTGGGCCTCCATAACACCTCAGCAGTGCCACAGGCTGATTACGGCCATGCCACGCCGCATTGAAGCAGTCATTTCTGCAAAAAGGATTCCCGACCAAGTATTGAGTGCATAACTGAACATAATTATTTGAAGGTTGACTTTTTTTGTATTAAAAACATTTTTCTTTTATTGGTCGGATGAAATATGCTAATTTATTGAGACAGGAATTTTGGGTTTTCATGAGCTGTATGCCAAAATCATCAGTATTAAAACAATAAAAGACCTGAAATATTTCAGTTGGTGTGCAATGAATCTAAAATATATGAAAGTTTAATTTTTATCATTACATTAGGGAAAATAATGAACTTTATCACAATATGCTAATTTATTGAGAAGGACCTGTATATATATATATAGGCTACAGTATATATATATATATGAAGACTTCAGATGCAAAAGCCTCTGAGTGCCATCTGAAACTTTCTTCTAAAACAAGCATTTTTATCAAGCTTGTATATTTAAGTTCAGTAATTTCACTTTAATGACAATTAATAGGTACTTTTCATTGCCATTTAAGTGAAATAACTGAACATAAACATACAAACTTGATAAAAATGCTCTTTTAGAAGAAAATTTCAGATGGTACTTAGAGGCTTTTGCATCTGAGGTCGTCATATATATATAAAATAATATTATTTAGATTTTTTTTATTTAAATGACTATTATTTTCATAAGTAGATTGGCTCTCTTTGCAACAAAAAACATTATTTCTGCCATCTGTAGCCCGAAAATCAGTGCCTGTCCTTTGGTTTGTATAATAGTAACCTATACAACTACATTTGGATTATTAGACAATGTCGAAATAAAGTGAATCTGCAGAGTGTTGCTTTCAAAGGCATGTAATTGACACAGAGAAGAAAGAGTTAAAACTCTTCACATGTGCTCGCGCTCATGACTGCTACTGAACATCTGAACACAAAAAAAACAAACACAAGGACATCGACGGATCTTTTTGATCGACGGTCTGTTCTCCAAAATATAATCAAATGTATATTTCTGCAAGCATGTTTAAACTGGTTAACTGTGTGTACGGCAGGCAAAGGCATTCGTTTTCAAGTCGAGTTCGTACGCCACTGCGCAACAATACACACACACTACCGCGGGATGGCGGGTGTTCATAAACTGTGAACAATGGTAGCTTATTTAATGTAGAAATGAATGTATTATGTCCAAAAAACAGGTAATGTCATCCTTTCTAGTAGTGCTATCATGGCATAATAATCTGTTTGGTTGTAAAATGTATTACCTGAGTTAAATGAAATCGAATGTATTGTAGTGTGTCGTCATTGGCCGATCACATGACTGCTTTGATGGCATGCACCTGTGAAGGGAGGACAAAGGGACTTTAAAAAAGAGGTGTGGTGCAACCGGGCGAGGCTGAGTGCGGTGACCCGTTGAGAACGTTTTGGCTGTCTCTCGGGGACAGTAGGTCCTCCGGAGATGAAGATAGCTAGTTAGTTAGTTAGCTAGCTGCCTTGGGGTGAGATAGTTGAGTTGTAGCGGGGGGAAATTAGTGTCACCGACTACCTCAGACTATTGCTCGGCTGACGCCCACACGCTACCGAGATTCTATGAATGAATGCCCACGTGCTACTGAGACTTTATGAATGCCTTGATGCATACGACGGAAGGATTTTATGAATGAACTTTAAGTTCCGCCCCTGGACGGTAGAGTGACGTCTTCGGTGAGAAGACGGGTTGCTGCTCTCACTACTCACCCCCTATAGATGAGTCTTCTCTGCCCCGCGAGAGGGAAGTGTTTTTAATCTATTCCTATATGAATTGTTTGACTGTATTGTGTAACGGACAGCGGGTTAGAGAGGGAGGTTGGGGAATTGAGAACGGAGGAAACACGCCTTACGTGTGTTCACTGTGTGCTGTGCAGGCTGGGGTGCTATGTTGAGTATTAAACACTGTGTGACGTATTGAGCGTGAAAACTCACTGTGTGTATATGAAGTGTTGTGCCTTGCGGAGTTTCCCGTGTTTCTCTTCCCTGGCTCCATATCTTACCTGTACCCGTAGGATGAGTTTTAGCCTCTCTATTTTTGAAATAAAGTGTAAATTCTCTTTGATTAAACCGGCTGGCTGTTCTTTGACCACCGTAGGGCTGTTTTTGAGGTTTATTACAGTATCGTCCTGTGGAATCATTCATTCACAGACAGCTTACGAAGATGTTCAACTAATAAAGATCTTCATCGCTGGCAAATATATGATGCATTTGAAGATTTGCTCTCACTTGACTGTACTGTAGGTCCACTGCCACTTCATCTAACGCTCTTGATGTGCTTAAATCTTCCTGTTACGACTCCGAGTCGAGTGTGAATTGTAATCGCTTCAGACGATTCAGTGCGTGCAGGAACTGAACAGAATCAGGAACTGAATCATTCAAACTGATTCGCGAACCGATTTAGACAGATCTGAACTTGTTTGATGAAGTCTTTGAACAGAATCGACTCAAAAGAGTGATTCATTTGTGAATTGAGCATCGCTCAAGCCCAGAAAAAAAGATACATCGCGCTTGGAATAAACTACGCATTTAACAACACATTGCATTAAAATAAAGTAACGAGAAAGGACGTCGCCCAACGTAACGAAGTAAAAGTACAGTTTTTTCATTAGAAATGTACTCGAGTAAAAGTAATAAGTACCCACATTCAAATCTACTCTTAAAAGTACAATTTTTCCAAAAAAAATACTCAAATAAATGTAACGAAGTAAATGTACTTCGTTACTACCCACCTCTGACAGAGACAATGCAACATTGTTAATTAAATGATTTGCATTATAAATGGTTTTACTGTTAAAAAAATATTGTGATGATTCTTTGATATGTTTAATTTTTTTTATTATTGTTCTTGTACTAGTTGTTGATTAAATAATAATAATACACATCATAATGATTGCAATTAGATTAGATATTACTGCCTGTTTTTAATGAAATAATGCACGTACAGTTTCATGGCTGGTAAACCGCTGTCCTGTCAGTCCTCTGGATCACTGCATTGAGACACACTTTCTATTTAGAATAGTTCATAAACTATAATATAAGCTCAGACTTCATACGAATCATGTAAACTTTATATTATTTCTTATAAAGTCTCAGTTTTCGCTATCTATTAATAGTCTGACTTTGGTAGCCAAATAGTTGTCAAATGAACAATGTTATAATGACCAAATAAAAATGCAACAAATGTTCAGACTTGCATTTAAAAGGTAATTAAATTTGATTCACATTTATTTGTATAGCGCTTTTTATAATACACATCGTTTCAAAGCAGCTTTACAGAAAATACATGAGTCTACAGTTTACAGTGATCTGTTATCAGAGGAAACTGACTAAGTTATGTATTTCAGAAATGTACATATACAAATCACAGTTAGCTAAAAATGTATTAATTTAAACAATGTAATAATTTAATGCAGAAAACATGAGCTCATTGAAGTAATGAATACTTGTTTGTTAAAAAATGATTATGACATTTAGAAAAATGTAGGATTGGTGCATGTTAATTGCCCGATATCTGGTTTGGACTGTACGACGTTTTGTAAAACCTCAAAATAGTAAGGCATCTGTTCTTCAATCTACAAAGGAGAGTAGGGCCGCAACGACGCGTCGACGTCATCGATTACGTCGACTATGAAAATACGTCGACACGCATGAAATACGTCGACGCGTCACATTCATTATTTACGTTTAAATATCGAGTAATGGCGGCTTCTGCTCCCGCTCATGGTGAAAATGACAGACCACGATCATCCAAAGTATGGGAATACTTTAAACTACGTCCGAACAGAAAGGTGCTTTGTTCACTATGCAAACTATTCCCCATTCGGCGACAATAAAATGGACTTTAATTTATAACTTCAACTTAAATCTGTCAACGAAGCTTTCAGTGCATTTGCAAGTTTTTAAAAGTTGTGTATGCACATGTAGACTAGAGACCTGCACTCCCGCGGGACACAACGCAACAGAGTGCGGCGCGGGAACATAGATCTGATGGCCGAGTGCGGGCGCGGGCGGTAATGCACTCGCGTGTGTGTGCTGGTTGCGGGAGAATAAAACGATTCGCGGGACTCCCGCAAAATAGAAATATCTATAAATTGAACATCTAAAAACAAATAAATTGTCATTCATCTGTTGCACAAAAGCAACAAGAAAAACTAAAACAAAATAGAAACGATTTACAGGCCAGAGTCTCTATCTATTTATAACATGTTTGCAGCGTTGAACAATGTAGCCAATCACAGACATATGTGTTGATTTCTTGAACGCAATGGCCAATCAGATGCATTTAAGATAGAATCCCCTCACCGCACAAAATTGACTTTTTGTTCAGTGCTGAATTCTGCATACTGGCAAATCATCTGATTATAGCAAACAAAGTGTAGATATTATGACAGATTCATTGTGCAGCCAGTTTCATTGATAATAACAGAGATTTGTGAGATCACGATGAACTGAGATGTCTTTTTAGGAATTATTAAGGAAGAAATCTGTCCCGCGCAGGTCTCTAATGTAGACTTTAAAAACAAACGACTAACGCTATATTTACATTAACAGTAGCCTAGGCTGCAATCTAGTCAGGGTCCGAAATTAACACCCGCCAAGCGCCAAATGCGGGTAGATTTTCTGTTTGGCGAGTAAATCTCAAAAGGCTATCCGCCACACTGGCGGGTGAATGTTCATACCAAAATATGAAATTTTAAGCGCGCACGCGCTCTTCTGCCTCTAACGAGCAGAGAGCGCGAGAGAGCCCCGGCCGCGCGCGCGAACTCACTATTCAGAGCGGCCAAGCGTCAAGCTTCCCCGTACTTTTTGACAAGCGTCCTTGACAGGGCGGCCAGAGCTTCTTTGCAGCTCAAGTCGACGGCGGTGTGTACACAGTTAACGCTCTATCTGTTGACGGCGCTGAGGAAAAAGCTCCCGCCACTGGAAGAAGCGGTCGCCGCCCATTTGTGTCCTCCTGCGCATCCATCAAAGCCGTGCAGAACGTCTTCAGCACTCGCGGATCGTGCATCTCCGCCGCTGGCCAGGCTGCTTCTGCTTTACACACCATGGTCGTTCTTTTCTCGAGAAAAGGAGTTTTCTCTAGCATTTGCAACGCAATACTCGTTCCCTTATCTCTCAGGGAACCGAGGTTATAAGTAACCGAGTACGTTCTTTCTTCCCTTCCACATGAGTCAGGTAACAAAACTGACAAAAAAATTTTTTTATTTCACCCCAATGATAATATTTCATATATTTCTCACATTTTGATCTATATATATATATATATATATATATATATATATATATATATATATTCTTTTTTTATTATACATTTAAAATTTTGCTCTGGACAATTTTTTATGTTTGTATTCAACATAATAGGCCTACCTTATTATCTCAATTAAAAGTACTGAAATTAATGTATATGTGACAAAAAAAAGGCTGTTTATTATTTTGGCCGGTAAAAAATATGCTTGGCTGGTGGATTTTTTTCATCTACCAGTCCCCATGGCAGGTGAGCCAAAAAGTTAATTTTGGACCCTGAATCTAGTGTATGTGTACCTTTTTGCAAATAAACACAAGTGCATTATCGGACAAGATAATGGACAAGTTAATTGAGTAAATCATTCTCCCACTACGGTAATTAATAACAGACACATTTCCTAAATAGGCCTGTGACTGTATACATCTTACATTTTATGAAATAGTTCCATTAGTTAAAAATAAAGTTTAATATGCTTCTTGTTCGCATATTTCATAATACAATGACAATTACCCTTTCTGAAATATTTTTTTTTTGTCATCATTCATAGATTTCATGTTAAAATAATATACAGATGCACTACCCTCTTCAAAATACAGCTGATATATTGTTGTACTTATTATTTATTGGAAAGTTTGCCAATGGATAAATCAGCTAATCCCAAAAATAACCATTAGATTAATCGGAAAAATAATCGTTAGATTAGTCGACTAATCGAAGAAATAATCGACAGATTAATCGACAACAAAAATAATCGTTAGATGCAGCCCTAAAGGAGAGTCACGGCAAGTTGCCCGGACCAATATGGCGGCGCCGTTGACGTACGATCCAGCGAGTGAGGCGTCTCGTACAGGGCTGATCTGGGCTCGTGTAGCTCGACTGATCTGATTTAGATAAGATTTCTCCAAGTGGTGCTCACTCACTGCAGCGTCGAATGACGTCCAGCTCATCCTCTCTGGACGTTTAATGGGGTGGAGGGATAGAGTTGTGGGTAGGGTCAGAGCCCGTCTACGGAGAGCCTTGGCACTTCCTATTAGCCCCATTGTATCGATCTTGGTTGCAGTTCCACCAGAATTCCACTGGAGGTGATCGCGGGCAAGTGCATACTGAATGGGAGTCTATGGGGCTAGACAGCTAAATGTGTCTCTTTCACCCGATCGCGGGCGAGTGCAGAATGAATGCTAGCGTGTTATGGGCAACAACAACTCAACCTGTAAGAAATCGAAAGGACATAAGTACTCGTTCATTCAACTTTCGACCTATAACCCATGTTGAACTTGCAAAACCTACAATCAAATCTGAGATTTCTCAACGGCAATCGGGTGAAAGAGACACATTTAGCCGTCTAGCCCCATAGACTCCCATTCATTCTGCACTCATGGGCGATCGCCCCCAGTGGAGCTCTGGTGGAACTACTACCAAAATTCGGTACAATAGGACTTAATAGGGAGTGTGCAGGCTCTCCGTAGACGGGCTCTAATGATTCCCAGTTGATCCGTAACACCGGCATCAGGGAGCCGCTATCAATTATGCGGGAGACTCCCAGAACTTCTGGGAGACTTGGGATGTCTGCTATAGAGATATTAAAAACTAGAAACTACTATTTAGTTCCCTTAACTGCTTTTGAATTGGAACCGGTATCGTTCAACATCGCAGCACACGAAGCTACAGGCCTCACTGTTAATATCTAATCACATTAACCCTGTCAGGACCAGACAAAGATACCTACTCACATGTAACCGACTGTTCGAGTTCCAGTGTGATGGCATCGCGTCTGAGGATCGACGTCTGAGGATATCTGCACCCTCCTTCCATTAAGTGGACTTTCTCTGGAATACTTGTTGGGACTTGTTAAGACTGAGTACTCTTATTAACACCACTTCATTACCTTATCTCAACATCATTGTGGCTTTTGAATCAAAGCAGGTTGTTTTATCGTTTGGTTATTTCGCGTAGGCCTACGCTGTTTTATTGTGACATATTTACATTTTGTTGACATTGTGAGAAAATAATTCATTCTTTTATTTGACCAATTAATACATTGAGTGAATTTGACTCGTGACTCTGGCTTTTTTACTCCTCTCCTAGTTACTGGACATTAATGGTGTAAATAATCCTCTAAAGTGATTTAGAACCATAATAGCAACCAGTGCATACTACAGCCTTCACTACACTGGGGTGCGTTTCCCGAAAGCATCGTTGGCCAACTATGGTCGCAAGTTCATCGCAATGTCCATTGAACTCTATTGGTAACGAGGGAACTTGCACCCCTGGCCATGGTCTTGGCTAAGCCAAAAATACATGACCCGGCAGCGCCAGGGTTGAAACATCCCCATGTCCTCCAGTAAAATGTAAAACATAAAAATGACAATAACCATTTCTGGCTCAATAGCGGTTTACTCAATTATATCAAATTAATTATCAGGATGGCAGCTGTCCTCTTGCGCAGTTGCTTGGCGCTAAAGCGGTGATCAGGAACACCTGCTTACGCAATTAGGAGATCCTACGAGGGCTACATGGTTCAGCCTTCGAAGGACGCAGCATTCACATTGGGACACAACTACTTCTAGAACCTTAAAAGGAAATCAGCCATCTTGGTTCAGTTTACTGGAGTTCAAGGACATGAAAAGGTTAAGATTAGAACCTGACTTCAGTGGGAAACAACAGGAGTAGAGCTAAAGACAACAAGCCCAGAGTTGACAACACCTTTGACCCAAAGCGTGATCATCTGCTGTATATATACCTCTTAACTCGTTGATTGGGTTGATTAACTGAATGTGCTCCACACGCATGGGCGTGGTAGTGGGGGGAAAAGTGGACCTGACTACCCAGGGCCCCGTCTAGGGAGAGGGCCCTTTGAAATCCCATCAAATTTTTTTTTTTTTTTTTTTTGGGCCTAATTCAAATTAATTGGGCCCTCCAATTGATGTCATTATTCATTTCAAAATATATTGATAACACCAACTGAGAGAATGAACTCAGTGCCAGACACTCTGGCGAGCTTCCCCCTTGCTTCCTAATTGTGAGTTGTTTACCTTAAATAAGTAAGCCTTTTGATTCAATGTGTGTGCTATTGCCTAGTGCTATTGGAGTGGTGGAAAGAGTGGCAGCACAGTGTAAAGTTACTAGCCCTACTATTGCTTATAATGTGTGATATATTCTCAAACTCCTTAATAAATGATCTGCCTATATTTCTGCCCATGTAGATGTGCCTACCAATATCACTGTGTTCTCAAGTGCACACAGGTAATATTGCTTTGAGCAATAAAGCAAATTATCATTTTTGTTTGGTGAAAAGCCCTAGCATTGCAGCACAGTGCTGTGCTTAAAAGCTATAGTCAATGCTCAATAAATTCATGATGTTATCAAAGCCAATGAATAGGGTTGCAAAATTCTGGGAATTTTCAAAGTTGGAAAATTTCCATGGGAGTTAACAGGAATATAAGGGAATTAATGGGAATTTACAAAACTGAAAGGTTATTCCTTTAACAGGGAACTTAAATATAGTTGAGGAAAATATATTGTAGCATAATCTTGGCTAAAACAAGCAGATTTAATGCAGCACACTTAAATATCTCTGCTATTAAATCACATGCACACTGCAGGGCTACTGAGGCCACGCCCCCTACATGCACTGTGCATTCCTCCATCACATGCACTGATGATTTCTTCAACCCTGGAGTACTGAGGACACACTTGAGCTTGCAAACTACATAAAGTGTAATGAGTAATATTTTACTCAACATTCATGTTTTTGTTATTCCGTGGAAGAATTAATGGTTCAGTACAAGAGTTAAAGTTTTAAAGTTCTACTCTAAAATAAATCTGATAAAAGATCATGTTGTTTACATTGTTTTACTATTTAAAAAACTAATTTTTGATATTTATGTTTGGATATGATAGTTTGTTGAAATTATCACCAAATTCCAGTTAATTTCTATTAATTTCCTTTAATTCCCATCATTTTTGTGGAAAGTTTTCAAATTTGAATATTTCCAAAATTCCCCAGCTTAACTTCCCATGGAAAGTTTCTGGAAATTTACTGGAAGTTTACCGGAAATGTTCCTACCCTTTGCAACCCTACCAATTAATAGTTATGTTATCTTTGTACTTGTTCGTAATGGTAGATTTCAAGCTCTGTTAAGCGCCCTATTGTGGGTACTTGGACACTTGGTTGACAGCCTAAAGCTTAGTCCAAACTGTCAACATAATACGCAATGCTTGATGACATGTTTAATTATTTTTAGTGCTTTATCTTGCACTGAAATGGCTCTTGGAATACAAAGTGAGCTTGCTTTAACAAGTAAGTTGGTTTTTTTGTACGTTAAGAGGCTAATACCTATTTTTTGTGCTTGTTGATGTAGATAGTTCTGCACTTGACGCAGAAGACAAGGCAGGGTGCGAGTCTGATGATGTGAGAGAAGGTGAGCTCATAGAGGCAACTTTAAGTTACAATGGCATGTGTAGGGGGCCCACTGACATTGAGAGTATACAGGGCCCAGAATTTGGTGCTACGCCCCTGTCCACACGTGTTTAATTAGGTTTGATTATCTTAATTATGTTAATGTGCTCCTCCCGAACTTTGTTAATAAAATATAATTTCTTAATATGCCAAATATGGTAGGGGTTGATCTTTGAGTACTTTGGTTAATGATTCTTGTGTATAAATAGGAGGCTTCTTCCTTATGGTATTATATTGTCTCTGCTTTATAATTTTCTGCAGATAGTCTATCTAAAAACTAATATAATTCTCAGTATTCAGGCCAGTGCTGTAGCAATGCATCACTTCTTTTCCATGATGTTTTCACTGCTAGCCGTTATTGGGCATGTGAGCGCCGACCGATCTTACAGATCTGAGCTGACGGTGAAGAATGGGATGAAATGGGGAGATTGGGGGCCTGTGGAAATGTGTCCAAGTGGAACATACGCCACAGGGTTTACTTTAAGGGTAAGTTGGGCATTGTTTGCTAATATGGGTGTTGAGTAGTCTGGAAATCCAGACCTAAATCTAAAAGATTAATAGGTCTGGGGTTGAATAATGAAACTCGGCCAGCTCGAGGGGCGGCACCAAGCCTGCATTTGAAAATCTCACAGCACGCAATAGGATAACACTACGACCAATCACAACAATAAATCCCATACACTTTGCTACCTGCGGAGTTAACTGGTAGATTAGACTCTTACCGTATCTGGTCGGCAAAAACAGCAAAAATTTTCACTCATTTTCACTCAATCTCCTGTTAATCTTGAGTACCTATAGAGTAGTATTGCATCCTTCATATCTCAAAAGTCTTTAGTTTTATTATATTTATAAAAGACAGATAGGCTGTAGCGAGTTTTTCCGGAAAAAAACGGGCGTCTGGAGGCGTGCGTGTGCTATAGAGCTGGTAAGTCCCGCCCCCTCCGTAAAACCCCGCTGGACCTCAAAGTTGAAAAACCGTCAATGCAAGTGAATGGGAGAAAATAATTATTTTCTGGTCCCGTTTGAATTGTGCCATGAATGTGAACATATGTTGTCTGTGAATTTTTTATATAATCTTTCGTGTGAAGAATGCTACAATTTAGCGGGTAGAAGTTTGATACGGGTAGACTTTGTGTGAGAGCACTTTGTGGACTACAACTCTCGACGCGTTTGAAACGTCAACACCACTAGCACACGGCTCTAGCTCACGGATCCCGCTAAACATGGCTGTGTCTTTGGTGCACTTCACCGCCTTCTTTCAGGGAGAGGACAAAATCGTTGAGGTTGGCGAAAACCACGGGTAAGTCAACTTTATGGGGTGACGTCACATAGGCGACATGTAGTCTTTCTCGTTATGTCTTTTCCACAACTGCTAGCCGACGAATCATACCATATACTGTCAAACTTGTAACATGAAAGATTATATAAAAAATTCACAGACAACATATGTTCACATTCATGGCACAATTCAAACGGGACCAGAAAATAATTATTTTCTCCCATTCACTTGCATTGACGGTTTTTCAACTTTGAGGTCCAGCGGGGTTTTACGGAAGGGGCGGGACTTACCAGCTCTATACTGTCTATGGCCGTGTGTGGGCGAAGCTAAAGCTGTGGGCTAACGCGCTGAGCTAACAACAACGCACAGAGACATTTGATTTGAAGCAGTTTTACCAGAGCCCGTCTACGGAGAGCCTTGGCACTTCCTATTAGCCCCATTGTATCGATCTTGGTTGCAGTTCCATTAGAATTCCACTGGAGGTGATCGCGGGCGAGTGCAGACTGAATGGGAGTCTATGGGGCTAGACGGCTAAATTTGTCTCTTTCACCCGATTGCCGTTGAGAAATCTCAGATGTTATTGTAGGTTTTGCAAGTTCAACATGGGTTATAGGTCGAAAGTTGAATGAACGAGTACTTATTTCTTTTCGATTTCTTACAGTTTGAGTTGTTGTTGCCCATAACACGCTAGCATTCTGCTAATGACGTCAGCATTCTGACGTCATTGACATTTTAAAAGACTTTTTAAACCAAATAAGTGACTCTAAAAAATCTAACACCCAGCAATGTGTAATTTCTTTGCATCTCCTTTCGAATACAACATTCAAATTACTAGACAAAAAATTATATCCTGAGAAAAGTGGATTTTGAGGGTTTTTCGCCATAGACCTCCATTCATTCTGCACTCGCCTGCGAGCGCCCCCGCATGGACAGACGTGTTACTGCAGCCAGTCCAGAAACCGGAAGTAAGCAGAGAGTGCCAGTTCTCTTCCTATTAGACATTCTCTGGTTTTACTCACCGCATGCGACTGCGAACCTTTATCATTGTGACTGCTCCATCCTTAAGCATTAGACGATCTGCAAATCCGTCGATCTGGGCTTTGTTTATAAAACATCGTCGCCGAAATGTAGGGAACAGTCTCGCACAACTCCGTTTTTGGCCTGGAAAAACAATCTGCATCCACTTTTACCTTAACGCTGGGTTCTTTAGGAATCTGTGTAGGGTTGTCTTGCCCTGGTGACCAAAAACACACTTCTTTGGTGAGCTGACATAAGGTAACCTCTCTCTCTCTCTCTCTCTCTCTCTCTCTCTCTCTCTCTCTCTCTGTCTCTCTGTCTCTCTGTCTCTCTCTCTGTCTCTCTCTCTCTCTCTCTGGTCTACGAGTGCGCCCGCGAAGAAGTGGACCCATATAAGGAAATTCCGCCCCATCTTACGTGACACAGATCCATACTCGAAAAAAACTTTCCGAAACTTGTGACAAACCGAAAGGACAATTTTTGGCACAGAAATACTCCTTCAAACGTACAATTTAATTTTTGAAACTTTGTCCATGTTTAGCATGGGAATCCAACTCTTTAACAGTGTAAAAAAACTCAGTATGCATGAAATAGCATTTCACGAGATTCGCGAGATTACATGGGGCCTCGTGACGTCAGCTGTCAGTCATGACCGCAGCCGTTGCGCAACAAATCCGGACCTGGTGGGTATTGACGGACGACGGAACACGGAGCTGTCACGCAGCGGAGCCGTTCCGCAGCCGTTACGCATCTGGTGGAAATTAGGGGTCAGACTGACACACTGCAGATCAACTAAATCTGTTTATTCTTTCAGGTTTAAGAGGATGACCACAAGAACCGCAAGAAGATCAAATGTATTGTAATAAACTAACAAACCATGTCATACAACAGTTTTGTTATGTAAATCTGTAAAGTCAGCCGGTCATTATCATAAAAAGATAAAGCCTAACCGGATGATCGGGACATTTGCACCCCGCTTTTTGAAGTTGAAATTATCTTATTCATTCTTGTAGGTTCGTGATTCTTCTGAAGACTCCTGAATTCTGCTGAAACGGTTGTCAAATATCAGCAATAAAGACTTTCTAAACTGAATCTTGTAGTTTCACATTGTTTTGCACAACACTTTACATCAGATTGTTCATTACATTAGTGCATGTGGCAGAGGGTCTAAAGTGACTTCTATTGCATTCAAAGTAGGCCTAATTGTCTTATCCGTTAATGCATTCCCTGAGAATGACCAGCGTAATCTACATGATCACTACATTAAAGTGTAATATTTTCAAGTTACCGTAAACGTTTTATTTCTAAAGGAGGGTCCCCACCTTATTAGTTATGTCTTGCAATATACAATTTATACAATATATTTGATCATAATATATATATATATACTATTTATTAAAAATTGTTGATAAAGAATGACCTATGTATACATATATACTGTATTTAGTCCAATGTTATGCATCAAATAGAGAGAAACAATTTTTTTAAATTACTTACTAAAGTGGATTTAGAGGGAGACAAAGCAGCAGACCCAAAAGGGCAACTATGGCAAATATACCAGGGCACTACATAAGGCACTTGAAGACCCGTAAAAGCATGTGGAGGTCCACTTTACCTGCACACTAGACAATGCCATGTTTTGGTTTCAATATTTTTTTTTTAATAAATATAGCCTACATAAAATGAAATATACACTACTGTTCAGAAGTTGAGATCGATAAGATTTAAAATGTTTTTAAAAGAAGTCTCTTTTGCTCAAAGCTGCATTGATTTGATAAAAAAACAGTACCATTCAGTTTTATTTGTATAGCGCTTTTCACAATACAGATTGTATCAAAGCAGCTTCACAGTATTAAATTAAAATAATACAACAAAGTTTGTTTCAAGAGGAATTTATTGATTGATAAAATTAAATTAAATATCCCCAAAATATCCCCAACTGAGCAAGCCAAAGGCAACAGTGGCAAGGAACCGAAAAACTCCATCAAGTGACCTAATGGTGTCCTAAAACTCCATCAGGTGACCTAATGGAGAAAAAAAACCTTGGGAGAACCCAGGCTCAGTCGGGGGCCAGTTCTCCTCTGGCATTTATGAGCTAGAGGCCGGATTGTAGTTTGAACTGTAGGATTATATGAATGCCTGGCTGAAGAGATGCGACTTTAATCTAGCTTTAAACTGCAGTATCAGGAAGACTATTCCAGAGTTTTGGAGCCAAATGTGAAAATGCTCTCCCTCCTTTGGTGGTTCTGGATATCCTAGGTATGACCAAAAGCCTTGAATTTAGTGATCTTAAAGAGCGCGATGGATTATAGGGCGATAGAAGATCCGTTAAATAGACTGGAGCTAAGCCGTTTAGGGCTTTATAAGTCAGTAGCAATAACTTGTAATTAATACAGAGCTTTATAGGTAACCAATGCAGTGATGATAAAATCTGTGTTATATGATCATATTTTCTTGATCTCGTAAGAACTCTAGCGGCGGCATTTTGGACTAACTGTAGCTTGTTTATTGAGGATGCAGGACAACCAGCTAATAAAGCATTACAGTAATCTAGTCTCGAGGTCATGAATGCATGAACTAACTTTTCTGCATCAGAAACTGATAGCATATTACGTAGCTTAGCAATGTTTCTAAGGTGGAAAAAGGCTGTTTTTGTAACATATGATATATGATTTTCAAAAGACAGGTTGCAATCGAGTATACAACCCAGTCTCACGGCAGTTCGTGACATAGTCACGAAATTTTGTAGGCCCTGTTTCACAGACTGGGTTTAGATTAAGCCAGGATTAGACCTTAGTTCAATTAGGACATGTGAGTAGCTTTTATAAACATGCCTTAGAAACATTAATGCTGTGAATCTTGAGACAAAACAATGACACTGATGTATTTTAAGAGATGCTTTCAGTTAAAACAGCTCAAACATGTATTTTAGTCTGAGACTAGATTAAGCATCGTCTGTGAAACCAGGGGTGAATGTTTAAGTGTTCTGGTTAAACTTTCAGAATAATGTGTTACTGCATGAGTGTAAAACTGTTTCAGCTCTCTCTGGTACAAAACAAATCATTCAGTGAAACAAAGCTTCAAAAATAGTTGCTGACCTTATAAACCAGAACACTTTAGCATGACTCTAAGCACGTTTATGATCAGTAACGTGAGGTAGTGATGTTTCACATGACACTGAAGCTTCGAAGCGTGTATCGAGTATGAGGAGCGCGGATTGTTTTCAGAGAAACTGATCAACGGAAAACGAAGCCTCACTTTCTTTCCAGTCTCGTGAATGCTTCACTTTGTGTGTCGGAGAGTTTGAACCCAGGCCACTACTCTAAAGGTTTCTGGAAGTTTAAGTCCATTAAAAAAAAAAAAAATGTATTTTTTATAAATACGCCTATAGCCTATGTTACATGATCATATAATCTGCCATTTAAACAGCATAGAAATCATAAAATAATTAAACCATTTGCTTGCATCAAGCAAATGTTGGTATTTTTATAATCAGTTGGCTATCAATATAGTTGTTACATTTAATTTATTGGCACACTTTAATATGTGAATTATATTATCTGAAAACTGAACATTTAGCATAGTCAGGCTTTAATTTGTGCTTAATAGATTCAACGGCGCACTCGTGTTTATGGCTGCTATACATTTGAGCTGCCACAAGATGGCGCTGTTTTCGACACTCTTGATGCTTTGAATCTTTTCCTGGAACAATCAGAGGAAAGCCTGAGTGCTTCCTGAGGCTTCATCTGCCCATCCCTAACCTGAGGTAATAAGAGGATTACTAGTAAAACGGGTCCATCAAACATTTCTTCTGTCTGTTGTGTGGTTCCACAAACTGCTGTATGATGTGTGGAAGTTTATTTCTGAACAAGATCGCTGATGATTTCAGTCTGATTGTGTCTGAATCTGAGATGCAGTAAGATGTAAAATATTTAAACATCCCCTTCATATATCATTGTATATTAACATAGTAAAAAACATAGTAACATATTACATTAAAAAATAGTCAAAATATTTAATTCATACAAAAATACACCAACAAAAATGTTTCTTACAAAAGTGGTTTAATTTATTGAGTTTTTCACAATACATGCAGATTTACAAATAATGCAGATCCCCTATTATGCAGACGAAAACAACAGTGGAAAGGTCTATAGATGATGATGAAGACACTTAAGGAGAAGCTAAGGCTCTTCCAAAGGCCATATTAAACATACATATGTAACCTGGGTGAATTTGAGCAATTGAATGTAGTGTAGGTAGACTACTTACTAGGCAGGTTATGTTTAATGTAATTCATGAATCTCAATAAATGCTGACTGTTTCTTTAAAATTCAGTTTTTTTATTTTGTTTGGTGGAAAATGTACTTGCTGGAAAATGTGGTTTTTACAAGCATTTTGATCATTTATTTTGTTATTGGATAAGAGATCGCAGAGCCCACCTCCTAGAGAGGTATTCGTGACGGGGATTGGTTGTTGTGAGGGGGAGACGAGAAAAAAAAAATGACAAGCTAAGTGAGAAGGTGAAACGGAGAACTCCAGATCGGATTGATTTCCTATATTGTGGTTTATTTTACTAACTAACCGTTAGTAAGTGATTCGTGATTACTGTTTAAGATGAGGGTGTGAAAGACAAATGTTTTGTTGAGTTTAATGTGACTTCAAAACGAAGACAGCATTTTTTTTTTTTTTTTGCCGCGATGGTCGCAAAATGTGTGAGAGAACGAGATACGATCTTCGGGGACTAGATGGCAGTTTAACGCTGCGTTTCTGAGGTAACTCGTAAAGTCATAATCATCTTAAAGGCTGATGACTAACCAGATAGCGCTCTGAATTACCGTGAGGTTCAGAGTTCCTCTGGCTACGTGGGACACGCGTAGCGCGCACGTGAGACTGTGTGTGAGAGAGAGAGTGTGTGTGTGTGTGTGTGTGTGTGTGTGGGCCCCACTATTATTTTATTATAACTTTGGTTCATCTGAGTAAGAGGATCCTTTTGTCATTTGTTGTTTTGAAGGGGATAATTTATGTAGTTAAGAAAACCAAACTACATGCAATTTGTAATTTGAGATATTCAAGTGATTTCTTTCGTGTTGCATTGAGTATCATTTCCTCAGTCACATGTGGGAGGTGTTTTGAGACCTTAGGGAAATCGTAATTCTTCTGTTTGCAGATATTTTATTTTCATTCTATATTCAAATACTTTTGTTTTCAAATAAATGTGAAATTGTTTGTGAAATCACAGATTCATTTCCTTACTTTGGCTTTGTATTCTAAGTAGTGGTGTTGTTAAATACTCATTCTGAGTGTTTATTTTCTGTGCTTCATATCAATAAGAGATAAAAATAGTGTGAGTTGAATTTTAAAAAGAGTTCCCAAAATTAGTCGAGAGACAAAATAAAAGAACCCGTGTGATCACTGTAAATATCTCTGAAAAGAAGAATCTTCTGTCTGAGTAGGGTGTTACACATATTTAAAAACAATATTTTACAATTCATGCATATGTGCATACACTGTCTTTTACTACAGCAGTTCATTCCCACTTAGATTCATTGCATCAAACCACTGTGTGCAAACAGGGCTGGACTGGGACAAAAAATCGGCCCGGACATTTTGGCCCAGACTGGCCCACCATATGATCATAAACACCACCCATCTTTGCACGCCCTTAATTATATGCATACCAACTCCTATTTCCTTAAAACCACTAATGCCATGTAAAGAGTGAGTATAGGAACGAGTGAAAATTTGACATTTATTAATTAAAACAGTTGAACTATACTCCACAGTGATGAATCCTAAAACAAGCTATAAACTGCAATGGCATAGCAACACTAGTGTTTCTCACAGGATTTTTGGTAAAACTGTGCTGGGTGGACCTTGGTTCTTCTAGGGGGGTCCGGGGGCATGCCCCCCGTGAGAAAATGTTGTGCATTTTAATGTTAAATTCATCAATCTGGTGCACTTTGAGAGTTCAAAATTAAAAGCTCCAACCCATATTCAGTGTGTAAATTAAACGAAAAATTCAAACCTCTTTTAGTTACAGTGTCTATTTACATTACACCTACTACATAATAATAGTTATAATATTAATCCAATGACAGTAATAGCCATATTTTGTAAAACAAATGCACTAAAAAATAAAGTAAACTTTCATAATTAGTTTTGTACCAATTTCTATACTTGAAAGAGATAAGCACATGATCTTTTATTTTGACGCAAACTGCATAAAGCTTTTATTTTGGCGGAAAACATGGTTTACAAACGCCTCTCATTACATTTCTAGTGAATTGCGGTAATCGTCTTTATACTGTCTATGTAATCGTCAACTATGCAATGTGGAAATAATCTGTAACTGGGTTATGGGTTCCTACACTCGATCATGACATAGCTTAAGTGTTTTGAAAGTAGTTCTGCTTACCGCAGGCTCTACACTTTCTCATCTCTCTCCTGATCCTCCTCACTATCATCATCATCACTGGAGCTGATGAAGGGCAGAAAACATATATTTTGACACATTTTACAGTGTCTGCTTTAAGGGCCAGTTTCTATTGTTTCACGCTATTTCTCAGCACAATCCTTGCGTTTCTTCTCCATCTCGCAGACTATTTTGACAGATACACACTGACACTGCTGCACGCTCGCTCACTCGTTTAAAGTTGTGATTGGGCCAGCCCAGTGTCAATCAAGAAAAGAACCAATGGGCCGCTGATCTACGTGTTTCATGGGCTGGTCTGTCAGAAAAAAAAAAACTAACACTGACTTTTTTTGACCACTGCATTACACCGGCACAAACCCAGCGCCGGCAATTAAGCAAAACAAAACAAAACGAATGGGCCGCCGATGTACAAATTTTATGGGCCGTTAAAAAAAAAAAGAAAAAAAGAAATAATAATAAAAATGATGTATGACTATGAGTATGAGATGTATCGGCCCAAAAAGCACGTCGGCCCACCGGGCAAATGCCCGGTATGCCCGATGGCCAGTCCAGCCCTGTGTGCAAAGATGTGTTAAAATCCTCATTTCCTAGCATTTTTTTAAATTCCCAGGGAAAGCAAGAATTGATAAGAATGTAAAAAAATGTGTACCTTGAAATTCAATGCAAGTCGCTTTGGATAAAAGCGTCTGCCAAATGCATAAATGTAAATTAATTTCATGTACATCATGATACATTTAATTATTTAATTATTCAGTTATAAACAGTGTTGGGGAGGTTACTTTGGAAATGTAATAGATTACAGATTACAAATTACCCTATTTAACATGTAATAAGTAGTGTACCTTTTCAATTACTTTATAAAAGTAAAGTAACTAATTACATCTGATTACTTTTTGATTACTTTTAAGTTTCTAATGGATATTTTCAACTAAATCATTTTCAAGCATTTATACCAAGCAGGTGTGACCGATAACTTTGTGAGTCATAACGTATGCTACAATGCCAAAAAAAAAAACTAAGTTATATTAGATTTGACATTACCAACCTCATTCAAGGAAAAAAAATGCAAGCTATGTATTTTTTTTTTTGTGAAAGGGTTCATAAAAACAAGTGTGTCTGGTAAAGGCAGCTAGCAGGCTAGCTAATTTGTTTTGAATGTTTTTAATATTGGTCTCGAATACACAAAGGGGACGATGAACGCGAGGGTGCGTTTTGGTGATTTTTTTTCACATAGCACCTACAGTAAATCGACTTAAAACTACTCCGTCCGTCACTTTTTATCATACAGAAACGAGTAATATATCATTCGAAGTGAAAGGGTCTGTTTTTATTTCTGTACACTCACAATAAAATAAAGAAAGGCTAGGTCACATACCTGCAGATGCTTCCTCAGGTTCGACATTGAAGCTTTTGATGTCGAAAGTATTTTAACAGCTGGCAAACAAATTTTGCACTGAACTGTTATATTTGGGCCCCTCTCGGATTTCAGGGTGAAATTATTTGTAAATTTCCAGCAATGAAATGCATTTTTATCATTCGCCATGGTGGCAGCTTTCAGACTGGTTGTAGTAGCCTAGCGGCAAAGAGGATTAACGTAATTGGCAGACGTGGTGCGCCGCAAATTCAAACCGATGAACCAATCAAAAGCATCAAAATAGCACCGCTTTAATAAATGGCTTTAGCAGAAGGCATCGTGCATATCAAAAACAGGCAAAGCAACAGATTAATATTATTCAACATATCCAAGATTTTTAAAGAACATTTTTAGATGTAACCCCATTTGTAATCTTTAACATTTTCATAAGTAACTAATTTAATTACATTTTTTTGTCAGTAACTGTAACGAATTACTGTTACATTTATTTTGTAATTAAATTACGTAACGCCGTTACATGTAACTAGTTACTCCCCAACACTGGTTATAAATCATGTTTCTTCCTGGTTCACATGTCACAATATGAGCTAAAGAGTGAATATAACTTGATCTCAGTAACACATGTAATGTTTAAGTGTTCTGGTTAAACTTTGAGAACAGTCTGCATGTGTTTCTGTTGTCTTTAAAAACTAAAGGAGGAAGTCCATCACTAATGTGACGTCAGACATGAAGCTTACACTGACATTTTGAAGAAGGGAACATCAGTGATAAAAGGAGAGAAGTTTATCTTGATGCCGGATCATTCAGAGCAAGAGAGGATTCAGTTCAGTTTACTAAGAGAAGCACCGTATAATCTCCTGTAGATAAAGGCAACAGTGGCAAGGAGAAATCTCTCTAAAGATTATTAATTTATTAATATTAAGATGATTAATATTGGAAAAACACCTCGGCAAGAACATAGACTCAACTTTAGACGCACTTTTCCTTTTGTACAGAGAGTCAGACAGAAACAATGGCTGATTGGGATTATGGCAAAGCCAAAGCTAAGGACTTACTTTCAAATTAAAGATGTATATGAAACAGAGTTGTATGTAAAGGCAAACTTGACAAGGAACCAACGATCTTTGGTGGCTCAGCTGCGAACCGGCATCCTTCCCTTGGCCTTAGAAACTGGCAGGTTCACTCAAACTCCTGAAGAGGACAGACTCTGTAGACTGTGTGAGTTAGGAGAGGTTGAAAATGAAACTCATTTTGTGTTATATTGTCCATGTTACGATGATTTTAGAAATGTATTATTTGGTGAATTGTTTGTTAAAAAGCCTGAAATGTTCTGGATTAGTGATGACGACAAGATGAAATGGTTGTTTAATTTTAATGTGTTTAAATTGGCTACTTTTGTTTGTAAAGCCTGGATGCGGCGGCAGACTTGTTTATTTAAATAAGTTCATGTATGTTGTGCCTACTGTCTTACAACTGGTTTTTTGTTGGTGATATTGGTGTCTTACAAGCCCATTAGGGCTGGGCATACAGTAGTATGCAAGACACAATAATAAAAACTATTCATTCATTCATATTATAACTAAATAAAACCCTAAATCTTTAAATCAGGGTATTTATGTGTAAAAGTGTACTTTAAAAAGTGCAAAAGCCACACATTGAGTTTTACTAATATAATCTTTAATTTTTACATTTTAAACCTTAAAAAACACAAAAGTTTGTCCAGTTTTTAAACAGTAAAACTTATTTAAATATTAAATATTTAATAGATATTTCTTGATATCAGACGCTGCGAAGTAACGTTATAACACACCGTTGCCATGAAAAACAGAGCGTTGCTATGGACGAAGGATTCTAACCGTAGAGACGGAACGGACTATTTTCTTTAGCGGAAGCAATACAATCATTTTTAAATCAATAAACAAATTTTTAAATCAATATTTTGTGTCAAATTATTGAATTATTTGGTGGGTAGCCATGCAATAAGCGGGATAATGTAGAGCGAGGCGGTTGAAATAGCGAATACAACCCCGACAGGCTGATCGGGACCCCGACGCGAAGCTCTACATTAACGTTATCCCTTACATAGTAACGTTAATGCTATAAAAAGAGAGCGGAATGGAGGTAACGTTAACTTACGCAACAAGCTAATAGGCTTGATTAAAAGGACAAGAAAAATTATGCATTAGTGCACAAGCATTCGCTGAAAACCACTGACTACAGTGACTAAAAAACTATATGTTACTGCTGCTGTTATTAACTGTCTTTATATTTAGTGCTTCACTTAGGCTACGTTCACACTGCAGGGCTTAATGCTCAATTCCGATTTTTTGAGAAAATTCGATTTTTTTGCAAGGCCGTTCACATTTCCAATTAAATGCGACCTTTTGTGATCTCCTGTGTGAACGTGAAATGACCCAGAAGTGACCCGCATGCGCAGAAGAGTACTCAACGGTCAACGACGTCACTTGTTGTTTGCGGAAGTAGCTAAACTTTAACTGTGATTCTCTCTCACACACACACATACACACACACGAGCGCGCGCAGCGACCGTTACACAAGAGCCAGACAGCAGCCGCTGACCTATCTAAGGCTACGTTCACACTGCAGGGCTTAATGCTCAATTCCGATTTTTTGAAAAAATTGGATTTTTTTGCAAGGCCGTTCACATTTCCAATTAAATGCGACCTTTTGTGATCTCCTGTGTGAACGTGAAATGACCCAGAAGTGACCCGCATGCGTAGAAGAGTACTCAACGGTCAACGACGTCACTTGTTGTTTGCGGAAGTAGCTAAACTTTAACTGTGATTCTCTCACACACACACACACACACACACACACGAGCGCGCGCAGCGACCGTTACACAAGAGCCAGACAGCAGCCGCTGACCTATCTAATATCAGATTCAGCACAAATAAGTTAACATAACGTATATATAATGGCCGTGGGCTTTTTATTTTTATTTTTTTATTAACGGGCTCGTCAAGGTCGACCCGTTCAGCAGATTTACCTCAGCTCGACGAATATGCAGTCCGTTTTCAAAACGACGACTACTTCAACGCAGAATTATGACGTTTTTCGCGTATCAATGACGTGCGGGTCGGATACATGCGACCTGGCCGTTCAGACTGAAGTCGCATTTCAAAAGATCGGATATGTATCGGATTTGGGACCACATACCCAAGTGGCCTGGGTCGCATTTGAAAAGATCGGATCTGTGTCGTTCAGACTGTCATGAAAAGATCAGATACAGGTCGCATAGGGGCAAACAAATCGGAATTGGGTCGTTTCAGCCTGCAGTGTGAACGTAGCCTTTGTAAACACCATTTAATTTAACCTATTTCTGCAGTAGCGCTATTATAATCCATCACTTATGTTCCGAGCGAACTGATTGCGCAACCTGATGCTCGATGCAAAATAGATCTAGTGTGACTGTCCCGAAGTTAGTAAACAAAGCTGTTTACACTGTAGTATTGAATTAAACTAGACTATACAATTTTCACATCTTCAGATAATGAGGATATACAGTTTTTGCTCGCCGTGCTGATGTTTCACCTTCATCCGTGACACCAACGTGTTTCCTCTTCATGTGTTCGTCCATCATTGTGGTACTTCCATGCCACACAAGCTCAGCTTTGCATAACTTCCAGATTCCAGATTTAATGTAAAATGCTCCCATGCCTTGGATGACTTTTTCTGCCGCCGATTGAACTGTCATTTCTCTCCGATTACTCTGCCATTTCGCGTGACTGTGTTGTCATAAAAGTGACGTCATCATTAACGCTTCCCGTGACGTGAGCAGACCAACTAATCGACAATGACATTCGTTGACAACGATTTTCATAATCGATTATTATCGATTTTATCGATTAGTTGTTGCAGCCCTAGTGTGTATTATAATTATAATTAATAAAACTTACTTAAGCTTACTTAAACTTACTTATTAATAACAAAATTGTAACTGCTATGAATATGTTGATTTTATTGTATTGTTGAACTGAGAAATGTGAAAACTTAAAGGGACTGTGTGTAGGAATTTCTCCCATCTAGTGGTGAAATTGTATTTTGCATTCAAACGAATAATGCTCTCCAGCGCCTCACTTTTTCAAATGCGTGTTGCATCTACGGTTGCCGTTATGTACCAAAAAGCTATGACAGGATGTCTTATAATAGCACTTCGAGTTTTTCATCGGGTGAACAGGTTTGTTATTTAAAACAAACTGAAACTTGAAACAACGAAAACAAGAATGTTACAGTTATCAATTACTGACTGTGAAAAACATTAACTATGGTTATTAGTAGTAATGCCTTCTTTACTCGTTATATTTTTTGAAGTACGTGCATTGTTAGATATCATCATCATCATCAGAGCCTTCTCTAACGTTCCTTTACTCAATAGCTGCTATTCATCAAAGAGCCTGTTTAACTTTTAACTATAAATGTTCGACTGTCTATATAATAAAGTACACAACCAAGCAATGAAAAAAAGCTTGTAATTAAGACCGTAACATTGACTTACCTGTCGAGAAGAAAGCAGGAAACTTCAGGGTCTCTTTTGAAAGCTTTCTCCTGACTCCTGCATTAGCTATCCCGACATTAACCCTTGTTTTTGTAATCTCCGGTCACGTTTCCTTTTATGGTCTATTTTGGACTTTTTCGACGACAAGGACTCCTTATCCTGTGACTCAGCATATGTATGAATGAACGGTGTATAAATAACCGTGCAGTGTGCAGCCTTTTAAACTTGCCGGTGTAGTGACAAGCGCTTCTCACTGCTCTGCTCCTCCGCTTCTGCTGACTTCAGTCACGTGACGCTGGCTCTGAACGAAACGCGTTGTGGAAACGCGTTGGCCTAGTACTTTTTGTCCCTCTCTGCTATTATAGTTTTTCAAGATGGCGGAACTACATGGAAGCCTCCGTGGACCTACCCGTCCCATGTATATAAAGATAATAAATTCTTCATTTACGAGGATTAGTCTGATCATTGGCATAGGTATTTGTACACCATTGAGGGCATATTTATGAATAAAAATATTGATTTTAGATAATAAAATACCTAAAAAGCTACACATAGTACCTTTAATGTTTTCTGTGCTTACTTTTCTACAATTATGTATCATTACATAAGTATGTGATACCATTATGAGCCATGCCAAGGAGAGGTTTTCTTTCACCAATCATCTCATCAGTGCCACTCTGTTGCAAGGAGACTTGTTCCCACAACACAGCAGAAAGTTCCCAGATTCAGCACTAGGAACCACGGTGGATGCCTATCCCATGTTGGACAAAGCCAGACTTAAAACAGAACTGTCCCTGATCTATGAAAATGAGGACTTCCAGGGTTGTAGTGGTGCACTGGCTCTCTTTCAGGTTGTAATGGAAAATAACCTTCAAGACACATTCACCGAAACTGTAAGTCTTCTCAAGATCCTGATCACCACACCAGACATGGGGACTTGTGACTTGGTGACTTGGACTCGAGTCGACTCGAGTCGCTATTTTTATGACTTGTGACTTGACTTGACAAAAAATAAAATACTTGAGACTTGACTCGGACTTGGAAGTTAAAGACTCGGGACTTGACTTGACTTGAGACACGATGACTTGAATGACTTGAGTGTTAATCACATCATGTTTTCAATTTGAATATAAAATATATAAATTATTTTTAAAAATCAAGTTGATTACCCAGCTGGAGCGCAGGCTGAGAATAGCGTTGTCATGACTGGATCATGAAACTATCATCAGTCATGCCCTCTCGTACCTTACGCACACCACGCCCACTTAGATCAGATATCACATCAACATGTCAGCCGGAGGGGTACCGAGGGTCATCGCTTTCGGCTTCAAGAATTATTCACAAGATGGCAAAAGACGAACAGCGCTTTGCAAGACATGCAACATTAACAGCCATTCTGCCCAGTAAGTGCGTGTCAATTTGTTAATGTTATCTGGTTAGTTGGTAGTTAGCTAATGTAATAATAGCTAAAGTAGCCATTAAGGTTTTATCTGCGATTTCAGGCCCAAAAAAGGCCCAAATATAAATGATCACATTCATCTAATCTTTCCTAACGATCCGCTAGCTGCCCGCCCCATAAGCAGGCGGTCAAAAAAACGCGTCTCTGTAGGCCCGCGAAAAAAAAAAGAGAGAGAGAGAGAGAGAGAGAGAGAGAGAGAGAGAGAATGAGTGAGTGAGTGAGTGAGTGAGTGTGTGTGTGTGAGAGAATGAGTGAGTGAGTGAGTGTGTGTGTGTGTGTGTGTGTGTGTGTGTGTGTGTGAGAGAGAGATAGAGAGAGAGAGAGAGAGAGGAGAAATGTAACAAAGTTTAATGTTGTACGTAAACTGTGTTTGAGAGAGAGAGAGGGAGGTGTTCAGAGAGGAGTCTGTTGGATGTTAAGCTGTTATTTGTTTTATGGACTCAATGTTGACAATTAAAAACATTTCAAACACTGTTGGCAGAAGTGAAAAATAAATAATTTTATGAAGTTACAATTTTGTTTGATTCCATGATGTATTTTACTGAACATGAGTATTTACAATAAATCCAAATTATTGTAATTTACTGACAGTTAGGCTACTTATATCTTGTCTTTTCACTTTATTAAGATCAGATTCTGCAGGTAAAATTACAATAATAAGGTGACTTGACTTGGACTTGACTTGACCTACTTCAGGACTTGACTTGACTTGACATAGCCTGTGACTTGACTTGACTTGCCCAAGAAAAAAATACTTGGGACTTACTTGAGACTTGAAGGTTAAGACTTGAGACTTACTTGAGACTTGCACATGTGTGACTTGGTCCCATCTCTGCACCACACCAATGACAACAGCAGAATCAGAAAGGTGCTTCTCTACTTTAAAGAGGATAAAAACTTTCCTTAGGAACACGATGGCACAAGATCGCCTCAACGCTCTGGCTATGCTCTCTATAGAGAAAAAACTCACACGGGACATTCCAGATTTCAACACAAGGGTCATTGAGAGATTTGCCACACAGAAAGATAGACGAGCAAAGTTCCTGTACAAATAAGAGTTCTCCATCCCCTTCACTCTCACTCACCCCCGCATTCACTCACACATTCACTCCATCTACCTCTCATACACAAATCTAATGGCGCTTTTCCACTACACAGTACCAGCTCGCCTCGACTCGGCTCGACTCGGCTCGGCTCGGCTCGGCTCGCTTTTCGCTCCGTTTTCCATTGCAGATAGTACCTCCACAATAGTACCTGGTCGTCATAGCGACGCCGCAGGAAACTGCCGTGACTTAATCTTTTACGCGAGACGCGCGAGACACACCCGCTACCCACACACACAGGACAATGGAGGAAATCGAGTGTATGCTGTTTTTGGATGTTTTTGTTTTTGCTGTTTTTTATTCAGGATACTCCGTCTGGCGCGTGCAATGATGACGCAGTGAATAGTGACTATTCTCTCTGACCAATCAGCAGTCTGCTGTGTTTCCACGTCACATTTTAGTATCGCCTCAGCTCGCCTCAGCTCGCTTTAGAACCTCGCCGGAGGTGGTACGAAAAAAAGTACCTGGAAGCGGGTAGAGGTACAACTTTTACACAGTGGAAAACCAAACAGAGCCGAGTCGAGTCGAGTCGAGGCGAGCCGAGGCGAGCTGGTACTGTGTAGTGGAAAAGCGCCATAACTGTCACAGACACCTTGGGCCCTATCTTGCACCCAGCGCAAGTGACTTTGTACACCGACGCATGTATCATTCCTATTTTGCACCCGCGCAAAGCGGACTTTTCCCTCCACAGAAGCACGTCGGTAAGTTAGGAAATACACTTGCGCTCCCGGGGGCGGTTCAGCGCAAAGAGGAGGCGTGTTCCGGCGCAAACGTTCCTTCTTGCTATTTTGCAGGTTTAGAAAACAATTGCGCAACTAACCAGGAAAAAATAGTTTAAAGTCAGTGGTGCGTTGCGCATGTTATTCATATGCTATTTTAAGGGCGCATGCTTGGCCATGATCAATGTAGCGTGTGCACAACGCGCACTTTGATTCTCTCATCTACACAGAAGCAGCAGTTTTCATTTTTGCAAATCATACATTATTACGATAGATAGATAGATAGATAGATAGATAGATAGACAATTTATTATAAAAGCATACATCTAGCTTACACATTTACCCAAATTATCATACGCCTGTTTAACCGAAGTTAATTTGGGTGGGTTTCTCCATTTCAATGTAACTTCTCTCTTTTACGGCCGTGACGAGAGCGTTGCTCTCCTCGGCTGTGAACCGCTCCTGGCAAATCCGCCGTTACAATAGCAATCCGCTATGGAAAAAGCGCATCTGCTCTTAAAGGGAATGTGAGATGACGCTCTGATTGGTTTATTTCACGTTACGCCCAAACCACACCTATGAATAATGAAGCTACTTCAGACCAACCCATTTTAGATTTGCGCCTGGCGCAAGAGTCATTTATCCCGCCGGGAAAATAGCAACAGCGCCGAGACCCGCCCACAAAGTGACTTGCGCTTTGCGCTTTGACACTTGCGTTTCAGATCGTTAAAATAGGGCCCCTTATGTTAGTCTCTCTCTACTCTTTACTCTCTCTTTCTCTTTCTCTCTCTCTCTCTCTCTCTCAATTTTAAATTTTTCAATTCAAATTAGCTTTATTAGCATGACTGTGTAACACAATGTTGCCAAAGCATCAACATATTATATATAAATAATAAAACAAACAAACAAAATATATATGTATAGATCATGTCATATGTAGCATAGTAAATATAAATAAATAGATAAACACAATCTATCCTAATAAATGAATAAATACAGTGGGTCTCTCTAGCTGACTCTGGCGTTGTGAATAGCTAACACATATTTAGCCGCTAGTGCAGCTGTAATATCATCTTCTCCCAGTAAGAAGAACATTTTCTCAGTGTCGCTCAGTTCAAAGAACGATGGAATCAAGATTTCAAATCTGGGCAGAAAGGTTTCTCTTATACTGGAGTATCTGGAGCAGAAGAGCAGAAAGTGTTCCTCATCCTCGATGTGCTGTAGGTCACAGTGTCTACAGATCCTCTGCTCTCTCTCTGTCCACACACACACACACACACACACACACACACACACACACACACACACACACACACACACACACACACACACACACACACACACACACACACACACACACACACACACTCATCCTCGATGTGCTGTAGATCACAGTGTCTACAGATCCTCTGCTCTCTCTCTGTCCACACACACACACACACACACACACACACACACACACACACACACACACACACACTCATCCTCGATGTGCTGTAGGTCACAGTGTCTACAGATCCTCTGCTCTCTCTCTGTCCACACACACACACACACACACACACACACACACACACACACACACACACACACACTCATCCTCGATGTGCTGTAGGTCACAGTGTCTACAGATCCTCTGCTCTCTCTCTGTCCACACACACACACACACACACACACACACACACACACACGCACACACACACTCATCCTCGATGTGCTGTAGGTCACAGTGTCTACAGATCCTCTGCTCTCTCTCTGTCCACACACACACACACACACACACACACACACACACACACTCATCCTCGATGTGCTGTAGGTCACAGTGTCTACAGATCCTCTGCTCTCTCTCTGTCCACACACACACACACACACACACACACACACACACACACACACACACACACACTCATCCTCGATGTGCTGTAGGTCACAGTGTCTACAGATCCTCTGCTCTCTCTCTGTCCACACACACACACACACACACACACACACACACACACACACACACACACACACACACACACACACACACACACACTCCTCCTCGATGTGCTGTAGGTCACAGTGTCTACAGATCCTCTGCTCTCTCTCTGTCCACACACACACACACACACACACACACACACACACACACACACACACACACACACACACACACACACACACACACACACACACACACACACACACACACACACTCATCCTCGATGTGCTGTAGGTCACAGTGTCTACAGATCCTCTGCTCTCTCTCTGTCCACACACACACACACACACACACACACACACTCATCCTCGATGTGCTGTAGGTCACAGTGTCTACAGATCCTCTGCTCTCTCTCTGTCCACACACACACACACACACACACACACACACACACACACACACACACACACACACACACACACACACACACACACACACACTCATCCTCGATGTGCTGTAGGTCACAGTGTCTACAGATCCTCTGCTCTCTCTCTGTCCACACACACACACACACACACACACACACACGCACGCACACACACACACACACACACACACACACACACACTCCTCCTCGATGTGCTGTAGGTCACAGTGTACAGATCCTCTGCTCTCTCTCTGTCCACACACACACACACACACACACACACACACACACACACACACACACACTCATCCTCGATGTGCTGTAGGTCACAGTGTCTACAGATCCTCTGCTCTCTCTCTGTCCACACACACACACACACACACACACACACACGCACGCACACACACACACACACACACACACACACACACACTCCTCCTCGATGTGCTGTAGGTCACAGTGTACAGATCCTCTGCTCTCTCTCTGTCCACACACACACACACACACACACACACACACACACACACACAGAAAGACGCGCGCCAGTATCGCAGTCGACAGCGCGCCATCGAGTTCTCTTTCGCTTGAACGAACCATAACACACACATTTATGCCAAAATGTCAGTTTTGTCGAGTATCTTCACAAGAACAGTCAAATGAGTTAAATACAATCTTAAATGGAAGTAAAGAGTAGAGAATGAGATGCGTGAGATCCTGTCAGCAGCGGCAGGTATTAAAGTGACAGCAATTCTCTCTGTTAGTAAAGTTAACCAAAGAACAATGGGAACAGAGAAAATTACTAAGTGCTCAATGCTTAAGGATTAATCTATTTTTCATTTATAATTTATGCAGTGCGGACTGTTTTATAAACGTATTCAATTTCTATATAATTCACATCGGTTAGACAGGTAAGGTACAGGTAAATATGACATTTATTATGGGTTTAAGTGAGGATTGTTTTAAGTTCACTTAAATTAAAAGTTGTTATATTTTTTTTAGCCTAATAAATGTTTCAAATTTTGGAAAAATAAATTTGCATCGAGACATAAGTAGCTATATGAGTGATACTGGTCTTCATTCATAAAAATATGCCATTAACATGCTTGAAAATAAATGGTGCCAATGAAGCCCCCCTCCTGTGTGTGTGTGTGTGTGTGTGTGTGTGTGTGTGTGTGTGTGTGTGTACTCGTCTATCTATCTAACTGGGGACCTTGGTGTCGTTACACACTCACTAACAGGGGACCGTCGAGCCAAGTGGGGACATTTTTCAAGTCCCCTGTTGGTCATGCTTTAAAACATGTTAAAATCAGCCAAAACACGCTCTGGTGAATTTTGTAAATTTTTGACCAAGTGGGGACTTACATGTGTGTGTGTGTTTAAGTCCATACTCAGCAGCGCTCCTGTAGGCTGGAGCAGGAACTGCAGTGGCCCATTAACACACGTCGTTCACACTTCTCTATTGTCTGAATGGCTGCTGTCCTAGAGAGGCTCTGAGACTGTAGAGCTGCTGTTTAACTGCTTAGTTCAGGAGCTTTCAGTAACACTTTATAATAACTCCACGCTATTAATCATTAGTTAAGCATTAGTAAACAGTTTAATTATTTTATAAAGTTTTATAAATTAATAGACATTAATAAGCAGCATATAAATACAGATATAAATGCTTTATTCTTGTTTTAAAACATATCTATAATGTGTTTAATAATTGTATTTTCATACTTTATTAATGATCAATTTATCATTTCTAAATAAAGTATAGGATCATTTACAAAGCAGTTATTAAGGAGTTGTCAGTGGTTCATAAGATCACTTTGAAAGTGTGAGTAAATGATTAAACTATTTCAATGTACATTCATACATCTTATTATTCAGACATAGTAATAGTTACTTAGTGTGTTAATACATGGTTTATTAACATGTATTTCTACTGTAATTCAGGTAGTTATAAAGCATTTAGTAGTGGTCAGTTCACTATGTGTGTGAGCTCATCTAAAGTGAGGACTAGTTATGCCTTGTAAAGCATTTATAAAGGAGATTTAAAGGCTGTTAATATTTCTATGTTCTCTATCGCTGTGTTGTGTTTGTTTCCTTTTTCTGTTTAGAAGATAACTGAGTCTTTAAATCTCCTTTATAAATTATTTACAAAGCATAACTAGTCCTCACTTTAGATGAGCTCGCAAAATAGTGAACTGACCACTACTAAATGCTTTATAACTCCCTGAATCTACTACATTTACTCACACTTTCTAAGTGATCTTATTAATCACTGTAAACACCTGAATAACTGATTTGTAAATAATGCTACACTTCATTTAGAAATGATAAATTGATCATTAATAAAAAATGAAAATACAATTATTAAACACATTATAGATATGCTTCTAAATCAATAATACAGCGTTTAAAGGTGTATTTATAAACTGATTATTAATGTCTGCTTTATGAATTATGATTTATCTGTTTACCAATGCTTAACTAATGATTAATAGGATGCAGTTATTATAAAGGGTTACCATATATATTATATTTCTCATAATATAACTTCAAATTTGCTTCTTTTTTTTATATAAAAAAAGCATGCCAAGAGGGGATCTGCAACTAAATGTCATAATTATAATGTAATTATTATTATATTAAGATATTAATAATGCGACTGATAGTATTGGCTGCCTATTAATTAAAACATAATTTCTACTCTTAAAAAAAATCAATAGACATGTCCTTATTTTTCTGTTTCCTTTGTTTCAAGGATGTTGATGTACAGAGATAGTCAGTGTTTGAAATATTGCTCAATTTAAATGCAACCAAACATATGTCGTTCGTTACCATCCAACAGTGGACCTTTCTTTAAGATCTAATTCAAAACTTTTGAGTTGACTTGCTGCATCTGGTCATTTTGAAGAAACAAAAATGAAATACACAATTTTCTTTTAATGTCCTTTTTCATAATATAACTTCAAATATGCAAAAATAAATAAATAATTAAACATGCCAAGATGGAATCTCAACTCTGAACGATCTCTACCTATACAACAGTGGACTCACAATAGCCTGCAATGGAACTGTGTGTGTGTGTGTGTGTGTGTGTGAACAGTCTGTCTTTATTTTGTAACTATAAGTTATATATATTTATATATAGGCCTTCATAGATACTTTATTTGCTTGGTTATGCAGTCCCTAACAATTTACTTGCCATTGTTATGTGCCATTGCACTCACACATACATATCTATATTACTAACAGACCAATGTCGCTCTACACTGACCGAGTGGGGACTTGGAGCTGTGTGTGTGAACAGTGAAGTGAACTGGCAGTGAAGTCTGTCTTCATTATGTATATATAGTATATTATATAGTATATTATATATTATGCCTTTTATCATTCATAATATTTGTTTATTTTATTTAACACTTATTTTCTCTCTTCATAGATACTTTCTATGCTTGGTTATGCAGTCCCTTTAGGGTTTATAGGATTAATCAAACAGAAATAGCTCTTTAAGGTAACGATTTCAGGTCATATAGTGAGCTATATTTAGTATAGCGTAAACCATACTTTATACAGTGAATAATGATTTTATTAATCAAAATGAACTTCGCGTCCCCAGTTGGATGGTAAAGAACGATACGTGTTTGGCTGCTTTGTACATTTCTTGCCATCACAAACACACTGTAAAGATTTTGGAGGTCAATCTCAAAATGTTTTGTCGACTTGCTGCACTGAACACTTTTAGTTGGTTCAGTTGAAATATGTGAAATAGGGATGTTCATTTAACATTTTGTTTTCTGACTGAAAGCTGATGGTTGTTAACCACTCATCATCAGTTAACTGACATGATTTGAAGGTTAGATTAGAATTAAATGGACTTAGAATAGATAATAGTCTATGACCGATTCAAATACCTCAAAAATGTAGATTTACATGTGCAAATAGCAGCATAAACAACAGAACATGAGGATTCACACATCAAGCACCCGCAGTGCTTCTGTGAACACAGTAAACCAGAATAAAACTGTATATATAACTGTATATATAGTAAATAGGCCAACTTAAATGAACAGTTAACAAAACTAAAGTGCAATAAATAATACACGCTTTAGGGTCTGTTTACACGACATCATTTTCAACTGAAAACGTTTTGGCCGTTCATTTCAACGAAAATGCCATTTTGGGGGCCTGACAATGAAAGCTTTTGAAAACGAGTTTTTGTGAGCTCATCTAAAGTGAGGACTAGTTATGCCTTGTAAAGCATTTATAAAGGAGATTTAAAGGCTGTTAATATTTCTATGTTCTCTATCGCTGTGTTGTGTTGTGTTGTGTTGTGTTGTGTTGTGTTGTGTTGTGTTTGTTTCCTTTTTCTGTTTAGAAGATAACTGAATCTTTAAATCTCCTTTATAAATTATTTACAAAGCATAACTAGTCCTCACTTTAGATGAGCTCGCAAAATAGTGAACTGACCACTACTAAATGCTTTATAACTCCCTGAATCTACTACATTTACTCACACTTTCTAAGTGATCTTATTAATCACTGTAAACACCTGAATAACTGATTTGTAAATAATGCTACACTTCATTTAGAAATGATAAATTGATAATTAATAAAGTATGAAAATACAATTATTAAACACATTATAGATATGCTTCTAACTCAATAATACAGCGTTTAAAGGTTTATTTATAAACTGCTTATTAATGTCTGCTTTATGAATTATGATTTATCTGTTTACCAATGCTTAACTAATGATTAATAGGATGCAGTTATTATAAAGGGTTACCATATATATTATATTTCTCATAATATAACTTCAAATTTGCTTCTTTTTTTTTATAAAAAAAAAGCATGCCAAGAGGGGATCTGCAACTAAATGTCATAATTATAATGTAATTATTATTATATTAAGATATTAATAATGCGACTGATAGTATTGGCTGCCTATTAATTAAAACATAATTTCTACTCTTAAAAAAAATCAATAGACATGTCCTTATTTTTCTGTTTCCTTTGTTTCAAGGATGTTGATGTACAGAGATAGTCAGTGTTTGAAATATTGCTCAATTTAAATGCAACCAAACATATGTCGTTCGTTACCATCCAACAGTGGACCTTTCTTTAAGATCTAATTCAAAACTTTTGAGTTGACTTGCTGCATCTGATCATTTTGAAGAAACAAAAATGAAATACACAATTTTCTTTTAATGTCCTTTTTCATAATATAACTTCAAATATGCAAAAATAAATAAATAATTAAACATGCCAAGATGGAATCTCAACTCTGAACGATCTCTACCTACACTGTAAAAAATTTAACGTAAAATCAACAGTAACTTACTGGCAACAAATATCCAGCAAGCTTCAGTATTTTATTCCACGGTAAAATTACTGTAAATCTGACAACAGTACTTCACAGCATACCGTATAATAACTTACAGTATATTTATACTGTAAAATTTATTACAGTTCTTGTTTTTGCACTGTATTTTAAAATACAATAGTTAACAGCATACTGTATAATAACTTACAGCATTTTTATACTGTAAAATTAATTACAGTGCTTGTTTTTGCACTGTATTTTAAAATACTGTAAAGTTACTATGCAGTATAATTGATTATGGTATTTTTATATATATACACACAACATATAACCAACTACAATCTGTTACATGAAAGAATGAAAGCTAAAGGCGTGTATGCAAAAACTATTTCACACAGTTATATTACTGATTATTAGATGTTACGTCAATTATGACAACACACAGAAGTCAGTTTAAAATTCTTTATTAAAATTTAATTCATTAAACTAGAAAAATTCCAGACTAGGCAGGGCCAAGCAAAGAGCGAAACTCATCCTCAGCACGCTGCAATCTCGAACAACTGTACACGCTGAAAGAAATGAAAAACATATTCAACACTGCATAGATGTACACAGAGAGATTACTTTCACAATGAATATTCTTTCTGAATGACCCTGATCTCCTCGACCCGTTACAAATCTAAAACCGCTCTAATTTTATGAATTTTAGTGCATTATTCAATAACTGAAATGACTTACCTCTGTTTATAATGAAGGAGCAAAACTCATCCTCAGCACGCTGCAATCTCGAACAACTGTACATGCTGAAAGAAATGAAAAACATATTCAACACTGCATAGACGTACACAGAGAGATTACTTTTATGAATTTTAGTGCATTATTCAATAACTGAAATGACTTACCTCTATTTACAATGAAGGAGCGAAACATCCTCAGCACGCTGCAATCTCGAACAACTGTACACAATGAAAGAAATGAAAAACATATTCAACACTGCATAGATGTACACAGAGAGATTACTTTTATGAATTTTAGTGCATTATTCAATAACTGAAATGACTTACCTCTGTTTTTAATGGAGCAAAACTCATCCTCAGCACGCTGCAATCTCGAACAACTGTACACAATGAAAGAAATGAAAAACATATTCAACACTGCATAGACGTACACAGAGAGATTACTTTCACAATGAATATTCTTTCTGAATGACCCTGATCTCCTCGACCCGTTACAAATCTAAAACCGCTCTAATTTTATGAATTTTAGTGCATTATTCAATAACTGAAATGACTTACCTCTGTTTTTAATGAAGGAGCAAAACTCATCCTCAGCACGCTGCAATCTCGAACAACTGTACATGCTGAAAGAAATGAAAAACATATTCAACACTGCATAGACGTACACAGAGAGATTACTTTTATGAATTTTAGTGCATTATTCAATAACTGAAATGACTTACCTCTATTTACAATGAAGGAGCGAAACATCCTCAGCACGCTGCAATCTCGAACAACTGTACACAATGAAAGAAATGAAAAACATATTCAACACTGCATAGATGTACACAGAGAGATTACTTTTATGAATTTTAGTGCATTATTCAATAACTGAAATGACTTACCTCTGTTTTTAATGGAGCAAAACTCATCCTCAGCACGCTGCAATCTCGAACAACTGTACACAATGAAAGAAATGAAAAACATATTCAACACTGCATAGACGTACACAGAGAGATTACTTTCACAATGAATATTCTTTCTGAATGACCCTGATCTCCTCGACCCGTTACAAATCTAAAACCGCTCTAATTTTATGAATTTTAGTGCATTATTCAATAACTGAAATGACTTACCTCTGTTTTTAATGAAGGAGCAAAACTCATCCTCAGCACGCTGCAATCTCGAACAACTGTACATGCTGAAAGAAATGAAAAACATATTCAACACTGCATAGACGTACACAGAGAGATTACTTTTATGAATTTTAGTGCATTATTCAATAACTGAAATGACTTACCTCTATTTACAATGAAGGAGCGAAACATCCTCAGCACGCTGCAATCTCGAACAACTGTACACAATGAAAGAAATGAAAAACATATTCAACACTGCATAGATGTACACAGAGAGATTACTTTTATGAATTTTAGTGCATTATTCAATAACTGAAATTACTTACCTCTGTTTTTAATGGAGCAAAACTCATCCTCAGCACGCTGCAATCTCGAACAACTGTACACAATGAAAGAAATGAAAAACATATTCAACACTGCATAGACGTACACAGAGAGATTACTTTTATGAATTTTAGTGCATTATTCAATAACTGAAATTACTTACCTCTGTTTTTAATGGAGCAAAACTCATCCTCAGCACGCTGCAATCTCGAACAACTGTACACAATGAAAGAAATGAAAAACATATTCAACACTGCATAGATGTACACAGAGAGATTACTTTTATGAATTTTAGTGCATTATTCAATAACTGAAATGACTTACCTCTATTTACAATGAAGGAGCAAAACATCCTCAGCACGCTGCAATCTCGAACAACTGTACACAATGAAAGAAATGAAAAACATATTCAACACTGCATAGATGTACACAGAGAGATTACTTTTATGAATTTTAGTGCATTATTCAATAACTGAAATGACTTACCTCTGTTTATAATGAAGGAGCGAAACTCATCCTCAGCACGCTGCAATCTCGAACAACTGTACATGCTGAAAGAAATGAAAAACATATTCAACACTGCATAGATGTACACAGAGAGATTACTTTTATGAATTTTAGTGCATTATTCAATAACTGAAATGACTTACCTCTGTTTATAATGAAGGAGCGAAACTCATCCTCAGCACGCTGCAATCTCGAACAACTGTACATGCTGAAAGAAATGAAAAACATATTCAACACTGCATAGATGTACACAGAGAGATTACTTTCACAATGAATATTCTTTCTGAATTACCCTGATTGATACAATTAAGGTAAAAATGCTCCTGATTAAATGTAATGCTGGTATTTCCCATTAAAAGCAAATGAAATATTAAAATTAGACTTTTGTTTGTTGATACCTTAATTACACTGACTAATCTTTTCTCTTTACTGAATAAGTACTTAAAAGTCTTACCTAACTCTAATAATTCTGCCAGTCATAATTGGTGAATTCCTTGATGAAGTTGGCAACATGTGGATTCAGGGCCCTGCTTTTACGTTGCACCATCCTGCCACTGTTATGGCTCTGCTGAAATTTGGCTCTGCATTTTGTGTTCTCTGGATTTATCCTCACCAAAAACCTGTAAATAGAATATTTTTAAATATACTGAATAAGCAATTTGCTAAAAAAGCCAAGTTTAACACAAACAGTGTTTGCTACATCCCAGCTTTGGAACATAAAAATAAACTTCTAACGTTAGTATGGGTTTGAATGACCATAGTACTTTCACTGTAGATATGGACATGCAATTATAGCATTACTTACAAAATCTTGCATGAAAATCAGTCATAAGTTGGTAACACTGGATAAAGTGTTCACTTTTCCAGTACTCAACATGATCTGCTGATGCCAAACAGTATGATTTTTTTATGGATTCACCAATAGTTACCTCTGGATGAATTCCAAGGTTGATGCAGCCTCAGCTTGGTACTCCAGGTTGAAAATATAGAAAGAAGCGAAGAAGACAGCCAGGGCAGATGTGAAGTCATCCTGAGGGTTAACTGACTGGATGACCACCTTTCCTTCTACGCAGAGCATCCATTTTTCCGAGGTCAGGATGGAATCTCCTAAAAAACAAATTTGAAAACTTAGAGCCAAATCATAAACGGTCGCATTAAATTATCTGGTATAAGTCTGAATGACAACCTCACCCAGCATGATTATCCTTGGTGTAGTGGGAAGAGACAACTGAGCTTCAGCATCTGCATGGGTGCTAGTGACCTGCATTCAAAAGGTCAGACAGAAGGAGTGCTTATGAGGGAGACAGCAATACATCTTTACACATCTAAAAAAGTATATTCATTGGCCATTATATTAATCCAGTATAATAATTACATCAGCAAGAAGGAAAATGGCATCATCTTTCTCTCTAAAGAAGGTCATCATCAGCAAAATGACAGCGATTGTTGAGTCCATGTTTTCGCCTTGGAGACGTTCAATGTCGGCAAGAACAGTCTTCACTTCTTTTGTCCAGCGAAGAAGCTGAGTTTTGAAGAACTGGAGCACCCTCCTTCCTTTTCCAGCAATGCATTCTCTCAGCCTTTCGTCAAGCTCGATCCCAGTAAGTGAAGTGAAGTGCTGCATTAAAAACTTCTTCACAAACAGGAAAGGCCATTCTCTTTTCAATTCATGTACACTAAGTGAAGGTGTGGCGTTTATTGTACTGCGCTGACTTGCATAAGTTAAGACCATCAAATCATTCACCCTAACACGGTCTGCTCCACTTGGTCCTTCCTGAGAGAAAATTAATTTAAGTTCTTCTTTTTTATGATGTAGAGAGTCTATTGTCTCTCCTTCTGGTAATTGAGATGGCTGCCAGTTTATGCATCCATAACTGTCAGTTTTTGCAACTTTTTCTGGCTGTGCTGGCTGAACATCATTAGTATCAGCAGGTCTTTTTGGCTTTCTGAGACGTGCAAGGGTATTGTTTCTGTTAAGATTATCCACTCTATTTTTCAGTTGTGAGGACAACGTGAAGTATCCATTGCCCATTCTGTCACCTTCATCTGTCCTGTCTTCAAAGCTATCAGGGTATTTGTTAACTACACTTTTAGCAATTACTGTACACTGACTCCAAGTTGGGTTTAAGCATTTTTCTCTCATGGCATCTACAGTGATCCTAACCATGTGCCGTCTGTCTGTGTCTTCTGGGATTGTGTTCTGAGAGAGACATCTTTGTAGAGTGGGCCTAGTCTTCTCCCATGGAATTTTAAATGTCGAAGTCCAGGTTTTATTTTGCAAAGGAACACTGCACTGTGGTGAAGTCATTACTGAGGAGACTTCCAATTCAGTTACTGGAGTTAATGTCAGTGTAATTGTGTCGCTTGCTGCATTGTCACTCTGCTCACTGAGCTGTGTACCACCACCACCTAAAAATAAAAACATAAAAAGGACCAAAAAAAGGGGAGAGCACAGACAGAGTCTACTAAAGACGGAGTACAAATTTAAATGAGACAAATAAAGTTACCATAATAAAAGAACACAAACTGCAAAATGTTAAAGGGTTAGTTCACCCAAAAATGAAAACTCTGTCAGTAATTACTCACCCTCATGTTGTTCCAACCCCGTAAAACCTTTGTTCCTCTTCGGAACACAAATTAAGATATTTTTTATTAAATCTGAGAGCTGTCTCACTCCTCCATAGGCTTCTAAGTTATTATAACTTGCTGGCCCAGAAAATGTTTTAAAGACATCGTTAATATAGTCCAAGTGACTACAGTGGCTCAATCTTAAGTTTATAAAGCGACGAGAATACTTTTTGTGCGCAAAAAAAAAAAAACAGAAATAACAACTTTATTCCACTTTTCATTTCCTTCTCTGTGGACCTCGAGTGAGTTCACGTAGTATAACTGCGCAGTGCTTCTGTGTTATACGTCACACGTAGGCTCACTATTGGCCAATGCTGGTCATTTGTGTGATGCGTGTGATGCACAACACAGAAGCGCTGCGCAGTTATACTACGTGAACTCACTCGAGGTCCACAGAGAAGGAAATTAATAGTGGAATAAAGTCGTTATTTCTGTTGTTTTTTTGCGCACAAAAAGTATTCTCGTCGCTTGATATACTTAAGATTGAGCCACTGTAGTCATTTGGACTATATTAACGATCTCTTTAAAACATTTTCTGGGCCAGCAAGTTATAATAACTTAGAAGCCTATGGAGGAGTGATCCAGCTCTCAGATTTAATAAAAAATATCTTAATTTGTGTTCCGAAGAGGAACGAAGGTCTTACGGGGTTGGAACAACATGAGGGTGAGTAATTACTGACAGAATTTTCATTTTTCGGTGAACTAACCCTTTAAGTAACATTTAAACTCTGAAAATCAAGTTATTTACAACATTTACAAAATATATATGCAAAATGTTTTACCTCTGTTGTTAAATGCATGTAGAAGTTTTCTGCTATCAATCAATGAAATAATTTGTTTTAAATCATCTTCTGCTAGAAATCTGAAGTCATCTGAGGCCCTTATACCAATGTTAGAGAGATGTTCAAGAAGACATGTCAGCCTCTCCTCACTCAAGTGGGCAAGAGTGCCCTTTATGATTGACTCCATGTCGTCTTGCCACCTAAACAGATAGAATGATGAAGCACAACAAGTTCGAGATCCAAATGTCTATAAACAGACACTGGGTGATAGTCTGCAAGCTCGTCAACACAAACACACACATAACGAGTCTCACTGTCATGCTGTACACAGTGCACACCAAGATCCAACACTGGCACTGACTGATGTCTCTCTGAAACAAAATACACCTTTTCCTGGCAGACTATTATCAGAGCAATCTTCCCCAGCACATATCCACCATCACTAACATCAAGTACAACACCCATTCCCTTCTTATATGTTGTACCTTTGTATGTGACCATGGCTGTCTCCATGATGCTACCAGTCAAATTACTGAGTCGTACAGCTTCTTGAATGGCGAAATTATACATGTGGGCAGTCAATTCATTAGCCTGACCTACTTGAAGTACAGGAGGAAAGATATTACCAGCATGAAGATACGCCTGAAGCAACTGGTGCCTTTCTGCCAGAGAACTGGAGAGATTTTTGAAGTTGTGAAGCTTCCGTGCACACTGTTTAAAATATGTGTGCTTACTCTCAAACCGCATTGTCCAAAGACGAATGAGAGGACCACATTTAAGGATTAGGTCTGGATAGTGGAGAAGGAAGTGGTGTTTTGGTTTGATAGGGGTATCTGGGAAAATATCCACTCGCATCTGAACATACTCCCTGATGAGAACCTTGAGATAGGCTACCTGATTGGTGTGAATCTTGGGTGCACAAACAAGCTCTACAATTTCCCTGAGCCTTAAACACAACTGCCACACTTGGTCATCAAGGGCATTTTTGATCCGATCACCAATAAAAAGCGGGAGAAGGCGCAAAAAACACCAATTCTGGGCTGCACTCCCCCCCAACTTCTTTCCATCTTGCACAACTTCACATGGCCGGTTGCTTGCATCACTGCCAACAAGCTTTATCTGAGATATACTCCTGTTTAACTGAGTGTATGTGAAATGCTTTACCGATACAAAGTGCTTGATGTACAAAGCAAGATCTGTCGACACAATCCCCTCGAAAAGATCATGCCCTAAACATGGTGGAAGGCCTGGCTGGCATACATGAAAGTGTCTCAAACGATTGAAAACAGAATCAAATTTCACACCATCTATAAGGCTGTGACCCAGTGACAACTCTCTCACACTGTTCTTATAGGCCTCTTGAGTCCTCAGAGGACCAATTTTTGTAGGCTCCCTTTCAAAGTCGTCTCTATTTATCGTACAGTACCGACAGAAGTGCTTGCTTTTGCTGAAATTTTCTGTAAATCCTCCCAAAGAATGGGATCCCAAGTTGTCACCTACAATTGCTATGAGAGCTCCTTGCAGTTTCTCACCATCATCCAAAACAATTCCAGATTCCTCAATATCCCTCAAATCATTAACAAGTCGAGAGAATACCAAGTCTTGGCCAAAAAATTTTAAATCCTGTTCCCTGCAAAGCATCACTAACTGCATGGGATCAATAGAGGACCTATTATATGGCAGAATTTCACCCAAGGTAAGGTATACAGCCAGAAGTTTATGGATTTTTTTGCCAGATCCAAGGGGATTTGCAACCTCTAATGCATCCTGGTACAAAATTATGGAGAAAGAAGATGGACACTGCTGAAGAAGAGTGTTTTTTCTCCAATTCTTTCCATCCTGGACATCTTCCAGTATATCTGAATCTACAGCTTGCTGCATTTTAGTGGTGTTGTACTGTTGTCTAACTGAATGGTGACTTAAAAAGGCTTTAAGAGTATCTTTGACAGGCACATACTGACAGAAACACTCATTTCCTTTGGCATTAATGCCTAGATACATCCGAGTAGGCTCAACATAAGAGAAATTCCTCTTAAAAAAAGTCTTTCTTGTTTGATCTGACCTAAACACACCCTGATTATACATCTTCAACAAATTTTCCTTTGAGAGCCCTTCAACTATGGCGTGGATCCTATCTCTAGGTATCTCAAGTTTTGTAAGTTCTTGGCTTACTTTTGCCAGTACATGTGACATCCCGTGCTCATGTAAATCTTGGAATTCGTCTATTAATGCTGATATTGTGGTGGCTGGCAGGAGCATTTTTGCCTGCATTCTGAGGTAAAAGAGGGCTAAGTTAGTCATTAGCACATCTCCCTCTGCATGAGCTGAAGTAGTCCCTACAATCTCAGCAAATGTTTCATTGTCAGACTCATCTGCAGCACATGACATACTGGTGTCAAGACCTACAGCACAGCCTTCACCACAGATATCACGCGCTGAATGTTTTCTGCTTATGTGAGATAGAAAAGATGACTTAACCCTGAATTTTTTCTTGCAGCTTTGAAAAGGACATTTAACTGCCTCGCCATCTCTAATGTGCCATTTTAAATGCTCACAAAGACAAGATATGGATGTGGAATTGAAAGAACATCCCATAACCTGGCATGTCATATTAACACCACTGTGTGATTTGTCAGCACGTGGTGTAACCACTGCATGGTTACGATACATATGTATACGAAGGCCAACAGCAGTTTTGAAGTTACATGGACACTGGAAAACTCCACAAGAGAATCTATGGTTTGCAAGATTCCTGTGTTCCTTAGCATGTCTGACAAATTCTGGAATAGACTCTACAGAGTACTGACACACTTTGCAAGAGAAAGGCATTTCTAATCTTATTTCCACACAATTTTAACTTTAGATACAGTACTTACCCATCCATATCTGGTGACTTCACCAAGGATGTTTACCTGTAAGACAAAGAGAAACATGGATCAGTTAAAACATAAAAAGGTTACAAAATAATTCCAATATGTAAAATCAAAATAAATAATTAGAAAATAAAACAAATTTCAAAGACCAAAAATTACAAGCTAACAACTAAATTGCAACTTAAAAATATCAAAAAAGTTAACATATTTTTTGTAAATGAAATAATTGAATGCTCATATTAATTATTCAATCTGTGCATTTCATTTATTACTTACTTGTAAAAAAGGTGGCTAGCATGAGCATTTTAAGAATAATATGATTGTTTTACAGCTGATTTCATGTCTCTATGATCTTTGAGTTCAATAGAATTTGAATATTACAAACATTTACATTAGTATATTTCCTTTTTTTTAAATAAAATGTAAGTTTCACAAGGTGAGATGTGTCATGATGACATATGAAAGGAGTATTTTTTTAGCAACATTTTGTATTTAATGTGATCTAAAAATTTGAAAAGGTTAGACTTTTTAATTGATTTATAGAGCTGATAAAAAATCTGATCTTTAAAATGTCGATTTGTGCCGTGCAAAGAGCATGAGTGCTTCCCAATACACAAATTGATGCATCCTTATTTTCTCACTCCATCCTTCACCCCGAAACTGCGTCTTCCCTCGAAATTGGGTGTCAAAATTTTATTGAATGCTTAATGTTGTGCTTGTTCAATTTACGTAGCTCCCCCGTTAATGATCTAGCACCCCCTCTGCGTGGCTGCGTTAAGAATTCTCTGGCGCTGCCCCACGGGGATTATAATGGTCATTTTCGTGAATATCAAACTAATATCAAATATACAACTAAATTAACCGCAGTCCGTTGGCAGTGGTTGTATCCAGACATTAATAAACTAATACAGTCCACTTGAATTAGGCTAGTAAATGAAAACGAATGAGCAAAATCGAACTTAAAGGAGGACTTGTGGATGCCGAGACGCGGGAATTCATTCGGCGGGACTTTCACTGCCTGTGTATTCACTTTAAGTGTGCATCGTACTAACGTTATAAAATGTATAATACAACTAATAACACTGTGGTTGTCAATTCAATTCGTGTATAACATAACTTAACGGTAGGGTTATGTTATAACGTTATATGTTAACATAGCCTATTGTTGTATGAGGCGGCTGAGGCCTCGATCGCGACAGGCAACACGCACACGGTGTAAGTTAGCAACGTTAACGTTAAGTTAACGTTAAGTTACACACAAGTGTTCAGAAACAAGAAAATTTCGATTACTTTGTTCTAAACTTGAAAATAATAACTGACATTAACATCAAACCTTGTGATAACTAGTAACTTATTTGGCTAACTGGCTAGAATGTTCGCGTTACCTTAACTTTACCTTTATATCAAACTCGCCACCTATTAGGATACTTAACAGTTAATGGTAAAACGAATATCTTCACATTTGTAGTGGTGAAACATTTAGAAATACAAATTTACATCTTACCTGGCTAGTTTGCTGTTTCTGCGTGCTCCGTCCTCGAAGTCTCAGTCAGGATGAAATGGAAAATTCGAGTTTGACGGCTGACGGTTAGATGATTGGTTGCCAGGTGTATATCCCGTGCAAATCGCACTTTATGTAATTAAGTGTGTAAATCGAAAGCAAAATAATAATAATAATAAATCATGGAAATCGATTTTTATCTATTTTACATTGCCTTTAATATTGATCATTGGATGGGACTACATCTCCCATCCAAACATTTTAGGCTATAATAACCTTTGAGATTAGTTGGGTTTGTGACAAAATCTGGCAACCATAAAGAAAAAAAAAGAAAAAAACACCCAAGCAAATTTTAACTTTTTTTTTAACTATATGCTAAATGCCTTAATCTATGGATTACCTTATGAAACGATGTATTATACAATTCCTAAGATTAAATAACCTCAATAACCAAAAAATGTCCTCTGTCGGGCTTGCCTGTTTCGAATATTACTGTCATCAATTTAACAGGAGTATAAGAATTACTGTAATTATTTTCTTCCCCCCTCCAAAGAAAAGCATAAATTGACAGCAACTTTCCTGTAAATAGTTATACGGTGACAAAGCTGGAAATACAGCAAAAATGATGTAAAAGCTATAAAATTGACAGCAACTTACTGTAAACTGTTTCTACAGTAAACTTTCACTGAAAATACAGCAATAATACTGTGAAAACAACAGAAATCATTTACAGTGTATACAACAGTGGACTCACAATAGCCTGCAATGGAACTGTGTGTGTGTGTGTGTGTGAACAGTCTGTCTTTATTTTGTAACTATAAGTTATATATATTTATATATAGGCCTTCATAGATACTTTCTATGCTTGGTTATGCAGTCCCTAACAATTTACTTGCCATTGTTATGTGCCATTGCACTCACACATACATATCTATATTACTAACAGACCAATGTCGCTCTACACTGACCGAGTGGGGACTTGGAGATGTGTGTGTGTGTGTGTGTGTGAACAGTGAAGTGAACTGGCAGTGAAGTCTGTCTTCATTATGTATATATATAGTATATTATATAGTAGGTATATTATATATTATGCCTTTTATCACTCGTTTTGAAAACGATGCCTTTACCATCTGCATGTAAACAACATAAACGTGAATTTGTGAAATTGTTACGTCATTCCAACCCGGTCACACTAAATGCGTCTCTATAGCACACATTGTGTTTATTGTGCAATTTATACGTGCATATGATAGGCATGGGTGGGTTTAGGGTAGGTTTAGTAGTAGTGTGTAATATGTAATATGTATTATATGTTTGGTTAGGATTAGTTTTGTAGGGTGTGTGTGTATTACACTCGATAAAGTGCGTATCATATGCATGTAAAAAACAAATTTTCGCGTAAAAATTGCACAATAAACACAATGCGTGCCATAGAGATGCATTTTCATGAGATCAGGCAGGTCATGCACAAGTATATAACATGTTCACATGCGTACTTATCATCACGTGTTCACATGTTCATGAGTATTACGTGTTTGCCGGGTTTTTTGTTTTTTTTGACAAAGTGAACTACTGGCCTGGCTTGCATAATACAGCCCTTTTAGTGTTTATAGGGTTTGTTTGTAAACAATGTTATAGTTGTATTTAACAATATTTTACATTTTGCACACAGGTGTGCAGTGTATTACTTTAGTTTGAAAATGACTTCTTGCATTATCTTTTTAACTGTTAAATTCTCATTCATTTCTCTTTCATTATGCTTAGATGAGGTTAAATCTTGGCTTGCTCAAAACTTTTTCTCTTTAAATGAAGACAAAACTGAGGTGATAGTTTTCGCCCCACTGATCATTTTAAGACCCCCATCATCGATTTGAGGAGCTTATCTGCATTCAGATCTACACATGTGCGGAATTGGGGTGTGCTTTTAGATGGGCCTTTAAAATTTGACAAACAAATTTCAGTAATTCAGTAATTGGATCTAGTTTCTATCAGCTCCGTCTTTTGTCTAAAATTAAACACTTCCTAACTGACAAAACACTAGAGATGGCTGTGCATGCTTTTATTACTTCCCATTTAGACTACAGCAACTCATTGTATTGCGGTATTTCCAAGTCACAAATCACTCGCCTTCAACTGGTCCAAAATGGGGCAAGCTGGGGCCAGTTGTACTGTTAGAGGGGCCAGTTTAGACCTTATTGTTGTCACATCATTTTCTGCACTGCACTATAGGCATCAACAGGCAAAATACCATGTTTACAATCATTCAACAACGTATTTGCATTTCCATTATATTTTTTAGATTTGCATTACATATTCAGAATCAGTCACATTAACTGCATTCTACGATTTTTGTGTTTTTTTGCAAAAAGATCAGCAAATTCATCTAGATTTAAGGCCTTTGCCCTCCTTGACTCAATACTTAGAACACCTGAATTGCTTAATCTGTCATCTGACATTGTGGACCTGAGATAGGTTTTCACCAGCTTTAGTGCATACAATATAATATACAATTAAATTATGCTTATTTTAAATGTATTGTGCAGGCTAGGTATAAAAAATATAGGAAAAACCATTATAATATGAAACGCTTCAAAACAGAGCGCACAAAGCGCGTATGCGCATCGCGGGTGCAGAATGATGTGCTCAAAGCAACATGGAGTCACAGTGTTCAGCGCTGCGCTGCACAAGTGCGCATTTAAAAGTTCACGGCACAAAGCGAAGAAATGTCGAGCGCACAAATCCTAGTGTAGCCTATATCTGTCCAACAGTTTATTGATCATTTGTTTCTTCACATAGTGAAGTTTTAAATTCCAGTTATTGTGCGTTTGATGCCGATTCATAGTCCTTGTGGTGTGAACAGGCACACGGTAGCGAGTCGTTTTAAAACAGCAACAAACATAAAATACAAATACACAAAATAAAGTCATTTTATGCAAATCCACAGCCTTTTATCTACAGATCAAGCATTATAATGTGTATATATCATATTGGAGAGAGTTTTACCGTGCATATATATAACATAATATAAATTAACATTACAAAAGTTAATGATAGTACTTTTCAAATACCTAAAAATTGACAATTAAGTGATTTTGTTCGAGTCAAAAATATGACTTAACATTAATGAACCAACGGTACACATTTTTTACTTTAGCAATCTTATGGGTTGTGGTCTCTCAGACATTGGCAGTAATAAAAATACAATAAAAACATAGTTTCCCTTTGGACTTAAATTACATATCTTTGTGGTATACGGTAGAAATATTGCACATTTCAGTCTAGCTTAGGTTTTTAAAATAAATAACACAGTCTTGGAAATAATATGTAAGCATGTGCAAATAAGCCTGTATAGTAAATCAAGTTCTGTTGGTCTTTGTGTTTAAGTGAGAAATTAATTCATTTAAATTGAAAGATCTCAATGTTTATAAGATCTTTCAATTATGTTTAACAGTTTTGAGCGTATAAAAGAGTGTATAAAAATGGGCTCTGAGTTTTGGCAGTGGTTGTGTCTAAGTGAAATATGTAGTTTGGAAGATGTAGTCACTGAATGCATTAATACAACATTGAATGACACAGACATTGACATTTGCAACACTTCTACAGTAATACCGTAGTAAAATATTTTCAGAATCTAAAAAATTAAATACTATCAAAACAATTAGATGTAGCTGAACACATACAGGTATTAATCTTTCAGTTTCATCACCATCTATAAAAAGGGGAAACTTGGGGGAAATGTGTACTGTACTGTAAACAATGACCATGTGACATAAAATGCTGTGAATTCTGAACAACAGAAAACAGCAGAAATATGTTAGAATTCTACCCGTTATTTGTGTGTTTTTTTATTTAACGTGTGTTTTTTAAAACCTTTTCTAGTGTTCTGATCTGAGAATGAAGTTTCAGTGCATTTTGAATGTGAAATGAACTGCTGTCAAGCTGTAAGTTGGTTTGGAGAAGATATCATGGTCTTTTAACCTGATATCATTTAAGACATCATTTAAGACTGTGGTATAAATGATTGAATGATTTAACCATAACTCATTACTATCCTTGATATTCTAAAATAGGTATTTTTCATGTGTATGTAGACTAGGGTGTGTACTGAGTTGTTGCACTTCCCCCCCACACACAATTTACATATCAATGCAGGAAGGCCTTAAAGGCCAGTGTTTTTCTTAGGTGAGAAAACTGGCCAACAACCCCCAGAGTCCTGTTACCAATATCTGTGCAACTTCTCAAATACACTAGAATAAACTAGAGAAATCGCTGGGATTTACCCTGCCAAATTAAATTAAATTAAAGGTTTTTACAATCGCTAAGACACATTTCTCAATATTTAGGTACATTTTCAAAACTCTTCACTCAGTTCTCCTAACCAACTTACAGCTTGACAGCAGTTCATTTCACATTCAAAATGCACTGAAACTTCATGTCTCAGATCAACTCATTCTTCCAGAACATTAGAAAAGGTTTCACTCATACACTTAGTGATACACTTTGTCACACATAAAACAAAAAAACACAAACAACAGGAGCATTACACAATGTTTTCTTTTGTAATATGCTTTCATAAAACAAGAATGACACTATCTACTGTTTATAATTCACTGCAGTTGATGTTACATGATCCTTTTTGATTACAGCCCAGTTATCATCTATGATAATATTGAGCAGGTGGATACCTATAAGTATCTAGGTGTGGTCATTGATCGTTCATTTACTTGGAAAGCCCACATTGATTATCTTTGTTCAAAATTCCAGCAACGATTGTATTTTTTTAAGAAGACTTAGGCTGTTCGGTGTAAATCAGAGAATTATGCAATTATTTCATTATGCCGTTTTAGGTAGTCTTTTAAATTATTGGATGCAAACTTCATATGGCAATCTTTCGGTCCAATTAAAATCACAGCTTGCACGTCTTGTGAAAACTGCAATGTAAGTTATGGGTGTAAGAGAGTACTCATCACTTCAATCAATTTACGAATCGTGGATTTTTAAAAATGCACAGACAATAGTGAGTGATTCAAGCCATGTTTTATTTCCAATGTATCAGCTTCTGCCATCATGGAGACGGTATAGAGTCCCACTGAGTAAGAGCAACCATTAGAGTATCTATTAATATGTTAAATAGCAAGATGTAGTTATACATATATGTAGTTTTAAACTCTTTTTGGTTTGTGTGTGTATGTATATGTTGTGTACTAATGCAGCTTTGAGTCCAAGACAAATTTCCTGAAAAAGGACAATAAAGTATACTAACAAACTAACTTTTTAACATTACTGTACTAAAATATTCCTAAGTTTCCCCTTTTGTATAGATGGTGATGAAACTGAAAGACTAACACTTACATCTAATTATTTTGATATTATTATATTTTAGAATCAGAATATCTATTTCAATGTGATATTACTTGTTATTTTTAACAGTACTATTATTATTAACAGTTTTAAAAAGAGTATGTAAACGTGCAAATTAGCCTGTATATGTTATGTGGATGTGTGGAGATGAACCCAATTGCAGACAGTAGTCACAGCAACACAGTTTATTGTACAAATAACAGGAAAAACAAAGCCCACGAGGGGGCAAAACAAGACAGGATTACAGGTAACTAAACTAGACTATGACTGACAAACTAGACTATAACAGAAACAGGAACAAACTACTACTTAAACAAGACTTTCAACAGACTCTCACGGACAGATCTCACATTGATTAACACGCAAAGTTAGACAATGTACCGACACAGGACAGAAAACATGAGGGGATTAAATAGGGAGAAACTAATGAGGGAAACGGGTGACACAGGTGAAGCAATAATGACAAAACGAGGATAACAAGGGGGCGGGACTAGGTGACGAGACAACACAAGCACATGGCCCAAACAAATGGCCATGTGCTTGCACATAAAACATGGGCCTGTCATGATCCTGCCTCAAGACCAGGGAAAATCAGAGACAGGAAGGCAGGATCATGACAGAACCCCTCCCTTAAGGAGCGGCTTCCAGACGCTCCCTAAGGGAACACTAAACACGTGACATGACGGACTGAGACATGGACACAAACCAACAAAACATGACAAAAACCAACAACGGCAGACACGAAAACACGACAACAGGGTTGGGATGAAACAATAAAAATAACAAACACGGGATGGGGGGCGGAGGAACAACAAAGTTCATGGGGGAATGTCCAGGGTAGGTGGGTGGGACTGTGGTCTTGGGTCTTCTGGACGAGGGCTGTGGACAAGGAATCCGGGCAGGTTTGGATGGGGACACACGAGGAACAGTCTTGGGGGAAACAGTCCGGGGTGAAGTGGAGACAGGGGCATCCGGGGAGACAAACAGGGGTCGGGTGACAGAGGGGACCGCTACAGCCGGCAGCGGAGTGAAGACAATGGGTGTGGCAGGTGGTAAGGGAGCGGAGAAAGATGCAGACTGTGAAGCTGGGACAGGGCTGGACACATTAGCCGGGACAGGGCTGGACACATTAGCCGGGACAGGGCTGGACACATTAGCCGGGACAGGGCTGGACACATTAGCCGGGACAGGGCTGGACACATTAGCCGGGACAGGGCTGGACACATTAGCCGGGACAGGGCTGGACACATTAGCCGGGATAGGGCTGGACTCCTTAGCAGGGACAGGGCTGGACACATTAGCTGGGACAGGATCCCCGTTCTCAGAGACAGGCTCGGAACCTTCGCTCTCTGAAGCAGACTCGGACCCAGTGCTCTTGGCGGCTGCCCTGGAAACAGCACTCTCCTCAGCTGTGGGCACAGGACTTGAGGACATGACAGGAATTTCAAGGATCTTGGCCAGACTAGACAGGTAATCAGACAAAGTTTTGGCAGCAACAATAACAGGCATCTACTTTCGGGCAGAAACTGCTTGCAGAACCTCTTTAGCGGCTAGATCAGCCACAACTCTCGCAGCAGATTCTGGAACAGCGCTTGCAGTAGCGGGCTCTGGAACAGCGCTTGCAGTAGCGGGCTCTGGAACAGCGCTTGCAGTAGCGGGCTCTGGAACAGCGCTTGCAGTAGCGGGCTCTGGAACAGCGCTTGCAGTAGCGGGCTCTGGAACAGCGCTTGCAGTAGCGGGCTCTGGAACAGCGCTTGCAGTAGCGGGCTCTGGAACAGGCTGAGACGAAGGACAAGAGGCTCCCTTTCTCCTCTTCTTTCTCTTAGGTCGCAGTGTGGAAGTCATAGCCGGACTTGTGACCGGTTGGAGAAGCTCAGCGGGATCTGTGACTAGAGTAGGAAGGGTAGTCCCAGGCAGCGCTGACTCAGTCGAGGATGACTCCGACGGAGAATCCCACGAAGTCCGCCTCCCTCGTTTGCCGAGAAGACCTTCGGGTCCGGATGACGTCTCGGGAGTGGAAGTGGGACCAGCTTGTTCCCCCTGGGAAACAACACCTAGGACACAACCCTCCAGAATCACTGGCAGCTTGACTGGTGGTGAAGACAAGATGGAGCCCCGCAACTCCCTTCGCGACAGGCAGTCCACCATATCAGTAAACGGGCGGTCTACCAACCTCTCCCGTTCAGCAAGAGGCAGAGGAGCGTTGAGACCCGCAATGAAGTAGCGGTTGAGAAGGATGTCAGGAAGGAAGAGTCTCTTCTCATGAGCGACCCGAGCGTACTCCTTAATGGTCCTTTCTCCCTGAGGAGGAATCGGCAGCTTGCCGATTCTGACGTCAGAGCTCGTCTTGTGCCACCATTCTATTAGAAGGTCTGCTTGGGACTCGACGGGCGAGGACCTTCTGTCTGCTGGGTTCAAAGTTGGTCGGTACATTCTGTTATGTGGATGTGTGGAGATGAACCCAATTGCAGACAGTAGTCACAGCAACACAGTTTATTGTACAAATAACAGGAAAAACAAAGCCCACGAGGGGGCAAAACAAGACAGGATTACAGGTAACTAAACTAGACTATGACTGACAAACTAGACTATAACAGAAACAGGAACAAACTACTACTTAAACAAGACTTTCAACAGACTTTCTCACAGACAGATCTCACATTGATTAACACACAAAGTTAGACAATGTACCGACACAGGACAGAAAACATGAGGGGATTAAATAGGGAGAAACTAATGAGGGAAACGGGTGACACAGGTGAAGCAATAATGACAAAACGAGGATAACAAGGGGGCGGGACTAGGTGACGAGACAACACAAGCACATGGCCCAAACAAATGGCCATGTGCTTGCACATAAAACATGGGCCTGTCATGATCCTGCCTCAAGACCAGGGAAAATCAGAGACAGGAAGGCAGGATCATGACAGTATAGAACATAAAGTTCTGTTGGTGTTTGTGTTTAAGAATAATTAATGTAAATGGAACAAAATGCATTCAATGACATATTTCAAAGCAGTGATCCACAGTTTAGCTCACATAGACGGAAGGTGTGATCACTGTGTGAAGAGAGTTTTGAAAAAGTGACTTTAGAATTGGGAAACTTACATTTTATTTGTGTTTGGAATAATCATTAATTTAGTTTCATTGTAAACATAGTGCTAAACAAGTAAACAAGATTTTATATTTAAATATTATATTATAATATATAATACTGATTTCAGAATTGTGCAAGGTGTATTTTCCGGAATATCTGTGTGAACGGGGCTTATGTGAGCCAAACTGTGGATCATTTATTATTGCTTTGGCAAAAAAAAAAAAATTATTTCTCACTTAACACAAACACCAACAGACATTTATGTTCTATACAGGCCAATTTGCAGATGTTTACATTCTCTAATCAAAACTGATGTTCAAAACCTAATATTTAAATTCTGAATCTAAAAAATAATAATAATAAAAAAATAATATATATATATATATATATATATATATATATATATATTTAACTAAACACCTATACAAGTGTTAATCTCAGTTTCATATTTTTGTACAGTATTGTAAACGTGGATAATGTAACATTAACTGCAGAGAACAGTAGATAGTGTAATTCTTGTTTTATATATTTTTTAAATACATTTTTACAAAAGAATACTTTACAAAATAAATTTGGCAGGGTAAATCCCAGCGTTTTCTCTAGTTTATTCTAGTGTATTTGAGAAGTTGCACAGATATTGGTAACAGGACTCTGGGGGTTGTTGGCCAGTTCCCTTTCAAGGGAACTTCGAGCTGCGTCGAGACGCGGTGGGAACGCTCTGCGTGATTGCGTCGTGAAGCACGTGTATAATCAGTCCAATGGAAAGACGAGACGTCATAGGCGGGTGACGTCATCGACCAGGAAGCTATAAAGCACCCCTGCGACAGACCGCGGCAGCTTTCTGTGCCTTCAGCAAGCGATCTGTGTATTCTGTCCTTGTCATATTTATTGTTGTCTGTAAAAAGAGAGCAAGCAAGTGTTGTGTTGTTCCCTTCCCACGTTATATCACGGGTGGGGACACACACTTCAGCTTTGTGTTGCTTGTTTGGGAGTGGAGCATGCCAACAGTCAGTTCTCGAGGGGGCTGACTGTGAGCATTGCGAGAAGCTGTCCGTGAGGACGCTCCGCTCCCGCCGGCCGTTCTTCGAGGCGCGGGTCCCGTTGCTGCCGAGGCACGGCGTCGACGCGCATCTTGGGGATCGCAAATGGTTCTAACAAACACCTGTTCGATCCACGTGCCTTATCTCGGGGAGAAGCACGCTCCCCTCTGCGGTTTCTCCTCCCCGGGCTGAGGCACTCATGCTGCGATTTCCAGTTCCGAGGAATTGGTATCGTTAGTGTTTTTGTTTTAAAAATAAATAAATAAAAGAAAATAAGGCAGATGTTTATGAGTTTTCAATAAATAAATAAATAAGTCAGCTCATAACTCTGTTAATAAATAAATAAATAAGTCAGCTCATAACTCTGTTGAATAAAGAGGAGCTTATAAAAGGAGGTTTTATATAATGCTGTTGCTAAGTTAAATATTACTGGCCAGCCGAACATATATGAGAGTGAAAGTATGGAAAACTCTATATCTCAGCCTCCTCGTCGGGGAGTGCCGTTTTTTCCCTATCTCCACACTGAGGTGTCGAGATCGTGGAATAAACCGGTTTCTGTTTATGTGTTTTTTCCCTAAACTTCTACTATAGTAATGTTATGGGTATTAAGTATCATGGTATGACAGTGCCTCGGGTTAAAGAGACGCTTGCGAGCTATCTCTCTCCCGTGTTGGTGTCATAATAACCCCGACGTTACCCACCAGCCACCATAAATAATAGATAAATATTATTAGGCAGCACTGGTAGGTAAAATATATAAGCATGGATGAATGTGAGGATGTAACAGCACTGACGCTATTTGAGAATTGCGTCGCGCAACAGATAAACTATCCCGGGGAGGGACGGTTTCGAGAAATCGTTTCTCCTCGGCGTCCTCTGGGTGGCGACTCTCTGAGGAGGGTCGCAGCGCTGCCAGTTCGGTTGTTTCCTGCTGGTGGCCACGGAGTGTTATATTTATATATATATATAGTTTTTCTGATGTAAAGAAAAATTAAGATAAAATATGTCTTTTCTTCTGGACGCTCCGCTTTCAAAAAAAAAAATAAAACGAAGAAATAAACTCTTCAGTGGCGTTCCAAAGGTTTCTTCCTCACCGATCTAACGTTCCTGAGACTGCTGGGCGGGAGCAGTCTCAGCATACTTAAGCTCCTCGCAGCATAGAGTGCGGTAAAACAAAGATTTGCCATTCGGGCTCATCCACAATCGATGGGGACCTGGGTGGCGGTCACAGTCTAGCCAGTTAGAGATATGCAAGATCTGAGGACCGTTTTATCTCTAAAATAGCTAAAAATGGAAGAAGCCCTGACGCCGAGGCTGCAGGCTTCTGAGGGTGGTCCCCTCCGGGGTAGGGACGGTTTTGAGAAATCGTTTCTCCTCGGCGCCCTCTGGGGTGCGACTCTCTGAGGAGGGTCGCAACGCTGGCTGTTCGGTTTTTCTGCCGGTTCGCCGTTTCAGGACACCGAGGTGTCAGCGTCCCCAAACGATCCTCCGAGGAGGGTCGTAGAGCAGTCATTTCGGTTTCCCTGCCGGTTCGCCGTTTCAGGGCGCCGAGGTGGCTGCTTTTTTCCAGCGATCCTCCGAGGAGGGTCGTCGGAACAAAGCTAGTTAGAGGTAGGCAAGATCTGAGGACTGTCGTTATCTCTATTAAAACTTAGACAAGAAGTCCTGACGCTGAGGCTATCAGGCTTCTGAAGGTTTCCCCGGGGCAGGGACGGTTTTGAGAAATCGTTTCTCCTCGGCACCCTCTGGGGTGCGACTCTCTGAGGAGGGTCGCAGCGCTGCCAGTTCGGTTGTTCCCTGCCGGTTCTCCGTTCAGGGCACCGAGGTGTCAGCGTCCCCATACGATCCTCCGAGGAGGGGCGTAGAACGGTCAGTTTGGTTGTTCCCTGCCGGTTCGCCGCTTCAGGGCACCAAAGTGACTGTTCAACCAAATCCAGAGGCCAGTCTCGAGAGACTGGTTCTCCTAGTAGAATTTCTGGCAGCGTGGAAACTACTGCCATATATTTCTCAGTGGGTCCTGCACACTTTAGAAAAGGGTTTCAGAATTCGGTTCGGTTCTCGTCCGCACAGACTTCTAGAGGTCCTCCCCACAGTGGTGGACCCCGAGCAGGCTCTGGTTATGGAGCAGGAAGTACTGACACTTCTGCAAAAGGAGCTATAGAAGGGGTTTCTCCTCCCAGCAGACAGTCAGGGTTTTACAGCCGTTACTTCATTGTTCCGAAAGAGGATGAGGGGTTGCATCCTATTCTAGACCTGCGTCAATTAAACAGCAGGTTTCAGAATCTCAGGTTCAAAGTATGCTATACGCTAAAATGATTGTCACAGATTCAGTCCGAGGACTGGTTTGTCACAATAGACTTGAAGGACGCTTACTTATCTATCCATCCTCATATCACAGGAGGTTCCTGAGGTTTGCTTTCGGGGGCGAAGCATACCAGTATTGGGTTCTTCCCTTCGGCCTAGGTTTATCACCCCGCATCTTTACAAAATGCGTGGATGCAGCTCTGGCTCCTCTGAGACTCCAGGGCATTCGCGTATTATACTTTATCGACGATTGGTTGATTTTAGCTCAGTCCGAGCAGTTGGCGGTTCGGCATCGAGATGTCGTTCTGTCTCACATAAAGAGGTTGGGGTTGTGGCTCAACGCCAAGAAGAGTGTGTTCCTCCCAGCTCAGAGGACCACTTTTCTGGGTGTTTTATGGGATTCGACAATAATGCAAGCACGTCTGTCTCCTGCACGTATTTCTGCGATTCTCACAGCCGTAAAGGGGATAAAACTAGGCCAGTCACTCACTGTGAAACAGTTTCAGAGACTGTTGGGGCTCATGGCAGCTGCGTCCAACGTAATCACTTTTGGCCTTTTGTACATGAGACCTTTGCAGTGGCTCAGGATCAAGGGGTTTTCTCCGAGGGGAAATCCATTTCGCACGATCAAGGTCACGCGGCGATGCCTTCGTGCCTTGGTCATGTGGAAGAAACCTTGGTTCCTCGCCCAGGGCCCAGTGCTGGGGGCTTCTTGTCGACGCGTAACGCTTTCGACGGATGCTTCCCTCACGGGATGGGGGGCGGTCATGAGTGGCCGCTCGGCGAAAGGTCTTTTGCAGGACCATCAACGTTCTTGCCACATAAATCGGCTAGAAATGATGGCGGTATTTCGAGCTCTCAAATACTTCCTGCCAGATCTGAGAGGTCACCATGTGCTTGTCCTTCCGGACAACACACTGATGGTCTCGTATATCAGAGCAGATATCCTGTTGAGGCAGGGGCTGAGGCCCGGGGAATGGGGACTTCACCCCAAGGTGGTGGAGCTCCTTTAGGAGAACTTCGGTCAAAACTCAAGTCTACCTTTCGCATCGTTTATACAACGCATTGCCCATTTGGTTCTCCCTGATGCATCCAGCTCTGCTTGAACTGGATGCAACGTATTAGGTGTGGTTGAGGCTACAGCTGTACGCATTTCCCGATATCTTTGCTCCCGGGAGTTACTCTCTTCCGGAGTTATGGATACTATGGGCTCGGCCTCTGAGGGGGCCCAACTCATAGATTCAGGTCTCTCGACTGAGGTCGTGGAGACCATACTCCAGTCTAGAGCTCCCTCCACGAGAAGACTGAATATGCATTGAAATGGAAACTGTTCTCTGCCTGGTGCGGAGAATGCCTTCTGAATCTTGCTATCTGCCCTATGGTACAGTACTTGATTTCTGCAATGAATGTTTCTTTGCTGGGTTATCTCTGAGGAGAGATCCTTATTTCATCTTCTCCGTGGTACTTGAGGCTGAGGCCTGCACGTACTTGGATTTGCACCTGGTATGGTGATAGTCTTTCCTCACCCCTTGCCGGGTTGTATTCCTACTAAATTTGTGGGTCATTTGTGCTGCAGGCCTTCTGTCCTCCACCTTAATACAAGCCAGATCAGGAAGAACTTAATCTGTTTTGCCCTGTCCGGGCTCTTGGATGCTTATGTCCACAGAGCTGTAACCTGTGGCATATATATAAGAGCAGTTATTTGTCTGCTTCATGTTACCTAAGATAGGTTGCCCTGCATCTAAACAGATAATGAGCAAGTGAGTAGTTGAGGCTATCTCACTTGCTTATGAAGCGGCCGAACAGCCTTCACCTTTGGCTGTCCCGGCCCATTCTACCAGGAGTATGGCTGCCTCTAAGGCTTTATTATCAGGAGTTTCACTCTGACATCTGTAATGCGGCAGGCAGGTCCTCACCGCATACATTTGTTAGATTTTATGACTTGGACCTAGACTCCACTCCAGGGTCTAGGGTGCTTGTTTCCTAGTATGCGCATGGTCTTCATACAGAACAGGCATTTGTCATATGGCATCGTGGGTATAGGGTTCCCACCGCGTCTCGACGCAGCTCGAAGTTCCCTTGAAAGGGAACGTCTCAGGTTACGTATGTAACCCTGGTTCCCTGAGAGGGAACGAGACGCTGCGTCGCCTTGCCATACTCCCTGCATGCCTGTGATCGACTTGCTTCGGCTTTCAGAAGCTGCCGCGGTCTGTCGCAGGGGTGCTTTATAGCTTCCTGGTCGATGACGTCACCCGCCTATGACGTCTCGTCTTTCCATTGGACTGATTATACACGTGCTTCACGACGCAATCACGCAGAGCGTTCCCACCGCGTCTCGACGCAGCGTCTCGTTCCCTCTCAGGGAACCAGGGTTACATACGTAACCTGAGACGTTTTCTCACCTAAGAAAAACACTGGCCTTTAAGGCCTTCCTGCATTGATATGTAAATTGCGTGTGGGGGGGGGAAGTGCAACAACTCAATACACACCCTAGTCTACATACACATGAAAAATACCTATTTTAGAATATCAAGGATAGTAATGAGTTATGGTTAAATCATTCAATCATTTATACCACAGTCTTAAATGATGTCTTAACCCTTTAAGACCGACGGGAGCGCCGGCGCTCCCGTTTGCGTGTGTCTGTTAAAGAGCCTATAGAAACTGAAACCAAATCGCTAGCTCAATAACTCTTTTTGCATACAAAACCAGAGATGTAACATGTTCAGATCAAGCCTCCAACATGCTCCTGTTGCGTTGTTTTCACCCTCTAATGAGTCTGTACAAATTGCGTAATATGCGTTTACAAAAAAAAACCACACAAAAATGCATTGCACGTCTTTGCACACATGTTCTGTAGATCTGCGATTGATAGTTACATCTTCCGATGCTCATTGACGTATCACGTTCTGTGCACTATGACCCCAAAGGTTGTCACATGCTGTGACGTCACACGCTGCGTCATTTGACCATGCGTTTGACTCCCATTTGCTGTACTGGTATGTTTCTTTCTTTTCGTTATTGTCTTTTTATCATTCATCATTTATTTCTCCTTTACACACTCACAAATACACTTTTACAAATGCAAGCACATTCACACACACACACACACACACACGCGCACGCGCACGCGCGCACGTAACATAGTCTAAACGAAAGTACATGGACGCGGATGTTTTGGCAATACTAATTGCGTCCGATGAACATGAACTCTCCGTCTGCTCATCGGCTCCAGATTCCGTTTCAAAGACGAAGCCGACTTTCTTGAAGGAATAGATCCGTCCCAGGAAGAAAGCCAGGTGTGCAGCCAAAGAAAGAAATGACGTGCAGTGCATTTTTGTGTTTTTTTCTTTTTTTTCTTTGTTTTTCTTTTGTTTTTGTAAACGCATATTACGCAATTTGTACAGACTCAAATGAGTGTATCTTAGAAACTAATTTATGTAAACAGTTCAAATAAATTCTGTATAGTTTTAAATTGTTTTATCAGGAAGAAAGCCAGGTATGCAGCCAAAGAAAGAAATGATGTGCAATGCATTTTTATGTTTTTTGTTTGTTTGTTTGTTTTTCTTTTGTATTTGTAAACGCATATTACGCAATTTGTACAGACCTATAAATGAGTGTATCTTAGAAACTAATTTATGTAAACAGTTCAAATCAATTCTGTATAGTTTAAAATCGTTTTATGCACGTTTTTCACATTGACAAGTTTGAGGCTGGCATTTATCAAATTTCTGTATTGAATAAAACATGTAGAAAAAAAATATGATTTTTTTTATTTTTTATTTTTATTGCACTTTTGAGATATTTATCTAGTTACTATTGACTTATTACAAATATAGCCTTCAAATTGGGAAAGTAAGGATTATTTTGATGTATGGGATATGAAAATGCTCAAAAGAATGACAGCACAGCATGTAAAAATACAAAGATATACTCTGGCAGAACTGTTCTATGGTAGGTCATAAAGGGTTAAATGATATCAGGTTAAAAGACCATGATATCTTCTCCAAACCAACTTACAGCTTGACAGCAGTTCATTTCACATTCAAAATGCACTGAAACTTCATTCTCAGATCAGAACACTAGAAAAGGTTTTACCCCCAAAAAACACACGTTAAATAAAAAAAAACACAAATAACGGGTAGAATTCTAACATATTTCTGCTGTTTTCTGTTGTTCAGAATTCACAGCATTTTATGTCACATGGTCATTGTTTACAGTACAGTACACATTTCCCCCAAGTTTCCCCTTTTTATAGATGGTGATGAAACTGAAAGATTAATACCTGTATGTGTTCAGCTACATCTAATTGTTTTGATAGTATTTAATTTTTTAGATTCTGAAAATATTTTACTACGGTATTACTGTAGAAGTGTTGCAAATGTCAATGTCTGTGTCATTCAATGTTGTATTAATGCATTCAGTGACTACATCTTCCAAACTACATATTTCACTTAGACACAACCACTGCCAAAACTCAGAGCCCATTTTTATACACTCTTTTATACGCTCAAAACTGTTAAACATAATTGAAAGATCTTATAAACATTGAGATCTTTCAATTTAAATGAATTAATTTCTCACTTAAACACAAAGACCAACAGAACTTGATTTACTATACAGGCTTATTTGCACATGCTTACATATTATTTCCAAGACTGTGTTATTTATTTTAAAAACCTAAGCTAGACTGAAATGTGCAATATTTCTACCGTATACCACAAAGATATGTAATTTAAGTCCAAAGGGAAACTATGTTTTTATTGTATTTTTATTACTGCCAATGTCTGAGAGACCACAACCCATAAGATTGCTAAAGTAAAAAATGTGTACCGTTGGTTCATTAATGTTAAGTCATATTTTTGACTCGAACAAAATCACTTAATTGTCAATTTTTAGGTATTTGAAAAGTACTATCATTAACTTTTGTAATGTTAATTTATATTATGTTATATATATGCACGGTAAAACTCTCTCCAATATGATATATACACATTATAATGCTTGATCTGTAGATAAAAGGCTGTGGATTTGCATAAAATGACTTTATTTTGTGTATTTGTATTTTATGTTTGTTGCTGTTTTAAAACGACTCGCTACCGTGTGCCTGTTCACACCACAAGGACTATGAATCGGCATCAAACGCACAATAACTGGAATTTAAAACTTCACTATGTGAAGAAACAAATGATCAATAAACTGTTGGACAGATATAGGCTACACTAGGATTTGTGCGCTCGACATTTCTTCGCTTTGTGCCGTGAACTTTTAAATGCGCACTTGTGCAGCGCAACGCTGAACACTGTGACTCCATGTTGCTTTGAGCACATCATTCTGCACCCGCGATGCGCATACGCGCTTTGTGCGCTCTGTTTTGAAGCGTTTCATATTATAATGGTTTTTCCTATATTTTTTATACCTAGCCTGCACAATACATTTAAAATAAGCATAATTTAATTGTATATTATATTGTATGCACTAAAGCTGGTGAAAACCTATCTCAGGTCCACAATGTCAGATGACAGATTAAGCAATTCAGGTGTTCTAAGTATTGATTCAAGGAGGGCAAAGGCCTTAAATCTAGATGAATTTGCTGATCTTTTTGCAAAAAAACACAAAAATCGTAGAATGCAGTTAATGTGACTGATTCTGAATATGTAATGCAAATCTAAAAAATATAATGGAAATGCAAATACGTTGTTGAATGATTGTAAACATGGTATTTTGCCTGTTGATGCCTATAGTGCAGTGCAGAAAATGATGTGACAACAATAAGGTCTAAACTGGCCCCTCTAACAGTACAACTGGCCCCAGCTTGCCCCATTTTGGACCAGTTGAAGGCGAGTGATTTGTGACTTGGAAATACCGCAATACAATGAGTTGCTGTAGTCTAAATGGGAAGTAATAAAAGCATGCACAGCCATCTCTAGTGTTTTGTCAGTTAGGAAGTGTTTAATTTTAGACAAAAGACGGAGCTGATAGAAACTAGATCCAATTACTGAATTACTGAAATTTGTTTGTCAAATTTTAAAGGCCCATCTAAAAGCACACCCCAATTCCGCACATGTGTAGATCTGAATGCAGATAAGCTCCTCAAATCGATGATGGGGGTCTTAAAATGATCAGTGGGGCGAAAACTATCACCTCAGTTTTGTCTTCATTTAAAGAGAAAAAGTTTTGAGCAAGCCAAGATTTAACCTCATCTAAGCATAATGAAAGAGAAATGAATGAGAATTTAACAGTTAAAAAGATAATGCAAGAAGTCATTTTCAAACTAAAGTAATACACTGCACACCTGTGTGCAAAATGTAAAATATTGTTAAATACAACTATAACATTGTTTACAAACAAACCCTATAAACACTAAAAGGGCTGTATTATGCAAGCCAGGCCAGTAGTTCACTTTGTCAAAAAAAACAAAAAACCCGGCAAACACGTAATACTCATGAACATGTGAACACGTGATGATAAGTACGCATGTGAACATGTTATATACTTGTGCATGACCTGCCTGATCTCATGAAAATGCATCTCTATGGCACGCATTGTGTTTATTGTGCAATTTTTACGCGAAAATTTGTTTTTTACATGCATATGATACGCACTTTATTGAGTGTAATACACACACACCCTACAAAACTAATCCTAACCAAACATATAATACATATTACATATTACACACCACTACTAAACCTACCCTAAACCCACCCATGCCTATCATATGCACGTATAAATTGCACAATAAACACAATGTGTGCTATAGAGACGCATTTAGTGTGACCGGGTTGGAATGACGTAACAATTTCACAAATTCACGTTATGTTGTTTACATGCAGATGGTAAAGGCATCGTTTTCAAAACGAGTGATAAAAGGCATAATATATAATATAGCCTACTAATATACTATATATATACATAATGAAGACAGACTTCACTGCCAGTTCACTTCACTGTTCACACACACACACAGCTCCAAGTCCCCACTCGGCCAGTGTAGAGCGACATTGGTCTGTTAGTAATATAGATATGTATGTGTGAGTGCAATGGCACATAACAATGGCAAGTAAATTGTTAGGGACTGCATAACCAAGCATAGAAAGTATCTATGAAGGCCTATATATAAATATATATAACTTATAGTTACAAAATAAAGACAGACTGTTCACACACACACACACACACACACACAGTTCCATTGCAGGCTATTGTGAGTCCACTGTTGTATAGGTAGAGATCGTTCAGAGTTGAGATTCCATCTTGGCATGTTTAAATATTTATTTATTTTTGCATATTTGAAGTTATATTATGAAAAAGGACATTAAAAGAAAATTGTGTATTTCATTTTTGTTTCTTCAAAATGACCAGATGCAGCAAGTCAACTCAAAAGTTTTGAATTAGATCTTCAAGAAAGGTCCACTGTTGGATGGTAACGAACGACATATGTTTGGTTGCATTTAAATTGAGCAATATTTCAAACACTGACTATCTCTGTACATCAACATCCTTGAAACAAAGGAAACAGAAAAATAAGGACATGTCTATTGATTTTTTTTAAGAGTAGAAATTATGTTTTAATTAATAGGCAGCCAATACTATCAGTCGCATTATTAATATCTTAATATAATAATAATTACATTATAATTATGACATTTAGTTGCAGATCCCATCTTGGCAAGCTTTTTTTTTATAAAAAAAAAAGAAGCAAATTTGAAGTTATATTATGAGAAATATAATATATACGGTAACCCTTTATAATAACTGCATCCTATTAATCATTAGTTAAGCATTGGTAAACAGATAAATCATAATTCATAAAGCAGACATTAATAAGCAGTTTATAAATAAACCTTTAAATGCTGTATTATTGATTTAGAAGCATATCTATAATGTGTTTAATAATTGTATTTTCATACTTTATTAATTATCAATTTATCATTTCTAAATGAAGTGTAGCATTATTTACAAATCAGTTATTTAGGTGTTTACAGTGATTAATAAGATCACTTAGAAAGTGTGAGTAAATGTAGTAGATTCAGGGAGTTATAAAGCATTTAGTAGTGGTCAGTTCACTATTTTGCGAGCTCATCTAAAGTGAGGACTAGTTATGCTTTGTAAATAATTTATAAAGGAGATTTAAAGATTCAGTTATCTTCTAAACAGAAAAAGGAAACAAACACAACACAACACAACACAACACAACACAACACAACACAGCGATAGAGAACATAGAAATATTAACAGCCTTTAAATCTCCTTTATAAATGCTTTACAAGGCATAACTAAATGGACTGCATTTATATAGCGCTTTCACAGACCCAATGGCCACCAAAGCGCTTTACAATATTGCCTCACATTCACCCATTCATACACCGACGGCGGTGTCAGCCATGCAAGGCGATCCAGCTCGTCGGGAGCAGCTGGGGTTAGGTGTCTTGCTCAAGGACACCTCGACACTTGGTCAGGTGGAACCGGGGATTGACAATCTACATGAACCACTGAGCCACTGCCGCCCAACTAGTCCTCACTTTAGATGAGCTCACAAAAACTTGTTTTCAAAAGCTTGCATTGTCAGGCCCCCAAAATGGCATTTTCGTTGAAATGAACGGCCAAAACGTTTTCAGTTGAAAATGATGTAGTGTAAACAGACCCTAAAGCGTGTATTATTTATTGCACTTTAGTTTTGTTAACTGTTCATTTAAGTTGGCCTATTTACTATATATACAGTTATATATACAGTTTTATTCTGGTTTACTGTGTTCACAGAAGCACTGCGGGTGCTTGATGTGTGAATCCTCATGTTCTGTTGTTTATGCTGCTATTTGCACATGTAAATCTAAATTTTTGAGGTATTTGAATCGGTCACAGACTATTATCTATTCTAAGTCCATTTAATTCTAATCTAACCTTCAAATCATGTCAGTTAACTGATGATGAGTGGTTAACAACCATCAGCTTTCAGTCAGAAAACAAAATGTTAAATGAACATCCCTATTTCACATATTTCAACTGAACCAACTAAAAGTGTTCAGTGCAGCAAGTCGACAAAACATTTTGAGATTGACCTCCAAAATCTTTACAGTGTGTTTGTGATGGCAAGAAATGTACAAAGCAGCCAAACACGTATCGTTCTTTACCATCCAACTGGGGACGCGAAGTTCATTTTGATTAATAAAATCATTATTCACAGTATAAAGTATGGTTTACGCTATACTAAATATAGCTCACTATATGTGTTATGCAGGTAAGAGAGGACCCAATAGCGAATTAACAAAAATAGAGTCTTTAATGAGAACACAGGATGGCATCACAGGGTGGCAATAATGTAGAACACAAATCCTCTTCTTGAGAGATAATGGCAAAACAGGCAACCCGCAGAGAGGGCGATATAAAACAAAACACAAAGACTTTGTAAAAGAAAAATCGGAAAAATATCAAAAAGAGTCTCTTTTGGCAGCAGACAGGGAAGTCCGTGACAGCGGAGACAGGCTGCGGGTCTCTCAGTGTAGAAAAGGCTCAGATCACAGCAGTGGTTACCAGATCTCTTTCAGCATCAGATGAACTGGACGAAATACAAAGATCAAGATGATTATTATGGTAAAGATCGCGCTCACCAGGCAGATGCCAACGGGACGGGACAGGACAGGACTCGGACAAGACAAACAGGACTGTGATCGCTTCTTGCATGAGATAATCTAGTGAGAATCCGACAAGGAAAGAAGCAGAAACAGACAGAGAAATAGGGACCTAATCAGAGGGGAGAGGGAACAGGTGGGAAGAGAGTAAACGAGGTAGTTAGAGAAGATGAGGAACAGCTGGAGGAAGGGAGAAGGGAAAGAAACAGTAACTCCAAAACCCCAGCAGAGGGAGACAGAGTAGAGAGAAAGATCAAGAACAAGACAACATGACAAGACATGACAATACATGACAGTACCCCCCTCCCCCCCCCCCCCCCCCCGTCAATGAGCGCCCCCTGGCGCTCCCGAGGAGGGAACCTGGTGGCTTCGGAGGAAATCATCGATGAGAGACCGGTCCAGCACGTCCCGAGAGGGAACCCAACTTCTCTCCTCGGGCCCGTACCCCTCCCAATCTACCAGAAATTGATGACCACGACCCCGGGGACGCATGTCCAGAATCCTGCGGACCCTATAGATAGGAGCGCCCTCGACAAGAATAGGGGCGGGAGGAGGACGAGTGGGAGCACGAAGAGCGGGCTTAACACAAGAGACGTGGAAGACCGGGTGGACACGGCGAAGGTAACGAGGGAGAAGAAGTCGCACCGCGACAGGACTAATGATCTGAGAAATACGGAACGGACCGATGAAACGCGGGGTCAACTTACGAGATGCAGACTTAAGAGGAAGATTGAGAGTGGAGAGCCATACCTTCTGGCCACGAGAATATCTAGGGCTCTTAGTTCTACGCTTGTTAGCAGCTCTCACAGTCTGATCTCTATAACGGCAAAGAGCGGACCTGACTCTCCTCCACGTGTGCTTACAACGTTGGACAAAAGCTTGAGCGGAGGGAACGCAAGAATCGGCGAGCTGAGACGAGAACAGCGGAGGTTGGTACCCAAGACTACTCTGAAAAGGTGACAGACGGGTCGCAGACGAAGGAAGCGAGTTATGGGCGTATTCAGCCCAGGGAAGCAGCTCTGACCAAGACGCGGGGTTACGGAAGGCAAGGCTGCGTAAAATGCGACCAACAGTCTGATTGGCCCGTTCGGCTTGCCCATTAGACTGGGGGTGGAAGCCGGACGAGAGACTGACGGAAGCCCCAATCAAACGAGAAAACTCTCTCCAAAACTGCGACGTGAACTGCGGACCTCTGTCCGAAACGATGTCCGACGGGAGACCATGAATTCTGAAAATATTTTCGATGACAATTTGCGCCGTCTCTCTAGCAGAAGGAAGTTTTGCGAGGGGAATAAAATGAGCCGCCTTAGAGAACCGATCAATAACCGTGAGAATAACCGTCTTGCCCGCCGACGGAGGAAGTCCGGTTATAAAATCTAAGGCGATGTGTGACCACGGTCGTGAAGGAATTGGAAGTGGTCTGAGAAGTCCAGCGGGAGGAGAGTTCCCAGACTTAGTCTGCGCGCAGACGGAGCAAGCCGCCACGAAACGACGTGCGTCACGTTCCCGAGTGGGCCACCAAAAACGCTGACGGACGGACGCGAGCGTGCCCCGGACGCCGGGATGGCCTGCTAATTTGGAAGAGTGGGCCCACTGAAGAACGGCCAGACGAGTCGGGACAGGAACAAAAAGAAGGTTCTTCGGACAGGCCAGCGGCGAAGTAGTGTGAGCGAGCGCTCGTTTAACTTGTCTCTCAATTCCCCAGACAGTCAATCCGACGACACGCCCCTCAGGGATAACTCCCTCGGGGTCCATTGAGACTTCAGAGGAATTAAAGACACGAGATAACGCATCAGGCTTGGTGTTTTTAGAGCCTGGACGATAGGAAATTACAAATTCGAAACGAGCAAAAAACATTGACCAACGAGCCTGACGCGCGTTTAGTCGTTTGGCAGAACGAATATACTCAAGGTTCCTATGGTCTGTCCAAACGATAAAAGGAACGGTCGCTCCCTCCAACCACTGTCGCCATTCGCCTAGGGCTAAGCGGATGGCGAGCAGTTCGCGATTTCCCACATCATAGTTACGTTCAGATGGCGACAGGCGATGAGAGAAATATGCGCAAGGGTGGATCTTGTTGTCAGAGAGAGAGCGCTGAGAAAGAATAGCTCCCACGCCCACCTCTGACGCGTCGACTTCAACAATGAACTGTCTAGAAATGTCAGGTATAACAAGGATAGGCGCGGACGTAAAGCGTTCTTTGAGAAGATCAAAAGCCCCCTGGGCGGAATCGGACCAACAATAGCGCGTCTTGACAGAAGTAAGAGCTGTCAGAGGGACAGCCACCTGACTGAAATTACGGATAAAGCGTCGATAAAAATTTGCGAAGCCGAGAAAACGCTGAAGCTCGACGCGTGACTTGGGAACGGGCCAATCAATGACAGCTTGGACCTTAGCAGGATCCATCTGAATACCTTCTGCAGAAATAACAGAACCGAGAAACGTGACGGAAGAGGCATGAAAAGTGCACTTCTCAGCCTTTACATAAAGACGGTTCTCTAAAAGGCGCTGGAGGACGCGTCGGACGTGCTGGACATGGATCTGGAGTGACGGCGAAAAGATTAGGATATCGTCAAGGTAAACGAAAACAAAAATGTTCAGCATGTCTCTCAGGACGTCATTTATCAGTGCCTGAAAGACAGCTGGAGCGTTGACGAGGCCGAAAGGAAGGACCCGATATTCAAAGTGCCCTAACGGAGTGTTAAACGCCGTCTTCCACTCGTCCCCCTCCCTGATGCGTACGAGATGGTAAGCGTTACGAAGGTCCAGTTTAGTAAAAAATTTAGCTCCCTGCAAGATCTCGAAAGCTGATGACATAAGAGGGAGCGGGTAACGATTCTTAACCGTTATGTCATTCAGCCCTCGATAATCGATGCAGGGACGTAAGGACCCGTCCTTCTTTTGAACAAAGAAAAACCCCGCTCCGGCGGGAGAGGAGGAGGGGACAATAGTACCGGCGTCGAGGGCTACGGATAAATAATCTTCGAGAGCTTTACGTTCGGGACCGGACAACGAGTATAGTCTTCCCCGGGGGGAGTAGTTCCCGGGAGAAGATCTATACAACAATCATACGAACGGTGTGGAGGGAGAGAAGTGGCCCGGGACCTACTGAACACCGTCTGGAGATCGTGATACTCCTCCGGCACCCCCATCAAATCACCAGACTCCTCCTGAGAAATAGAGACAGAGGAAACGGGGGGAACAGCAGACATTAGACACTCAACATGACAAGAAATGCTCCAGGAAAGGATAGTATTCTTAGCCCAATTAATAGAAGGATTATGACGGACTAGCCAGGGGTGGCCTAAAACAATAGGAGTGAAAGGAGACTTAAAAATTAAAAAAGAAATGGTCTCGCTATGATTACCAGAGACAGTGAGGGTTAAAGGCAGCGTCTCACGCTGAATCCTGGGGAGAGAACTACCGTCCAAAGCGAACAGGGCCGTGGGATCTTCTAATTCCTTGAGAGGAATATCATGTTCTCGAGCCCAGTTCTCATCCATAAAACAGCCTTCCGCCCCAGAGTCTATCAAAGCGCTGCAAGTAGCCGACGAGCCGGTCCAGCGGAGATGGACCGAAAAAGTAGTGCTGGACCTTGAAGGAGAGACCAGAGTAGTCGCGCTCACCAGTAGCTCCCCTCTTACTGGTGAGCTCTGGCTTTTACAGGGCAGGAGGACACAAAATGAGCAGCTGAACCGCAATACAGGCAGAGGCGGTTGGTGATTCTGCGCTCCTTTTCCTTAGCCGAAATGCGGATGCCCCCCAGCTGCATGGGCTCGGAGTCCGAGCTGGCGGAAGAAGACGGTAGAGATGCGGAGAAAGAGGTAACAGAAAAGGCGGACTCCTTTCCGCGAACTCGGCGACGAAGGTCGAACCGTCTCTCAATGCGGATAGCGAGTTCAATCAGGGAATCCACACTGGTAGGAACTTCTCGAGAGAGGATCTCATCCTTTACATCAGCACAGAGCCCCTCCAGAAAACGGGCGAGTAAGGCCGGCGGGTTCCAGTCGCAAGAGGCAGCGAGAGTCCGAAACTCAATTGAATAGTCTGTAACGGATCGCTTACCCTGACACAAAGATGACAAGACCCGGGAAGCTTCTTCTCCAAAAATAGAACGATCAAAAACTCGTATCATTTCCTCCTTAAAGTCCTGATACTGGTGAGTACATTCAGCCTCCGCCTCCCAGATCGCCGTTCCCCACTCCCGGGCCCGTCCGGTGAGGAGAGATATAACGTAGGCTATACGGGCTCTGTTCCTGGAGTATGTGGAGGGCTGGAGAGAAAAAACCACATCACACTGAGTGAGAAACGAGCGGCATTCAGAAGGCTCACCCGCGTAACACGGGGGGTTATTGACTCTGGGTTCGGGAGGTTCGGAAGCCCTGGAAGCGACCGGTGGGTCAAGGCGAAGACGATGGACCTGTTCGGAGAGATCAGAGACTTGGGCAGCCAGGGTCTCAACGGCTCGTCGAGCGGAGGACAACTCCTCCTCGTGCCGGACGATCATCGCTCCCTGGATCTCGACTGCAGACAGGATTGGATTAGGAGTCGCTGGATCCATTGTTGGTCGGATTCTTCTGTTATGCAGGTAAGAGAGGACCCAATAGCGAATTAACAAAAATAGAGTCTTTCATGAGAACACAGGATGGCATCACAGGGTGGCAATAATGTAGAACACAAATCCTCTTCTTGAGAGATAATGGCAAAACAGGCAACCCGCAGAGAGGGCGATATAAAACAAAACACAAAGACTTTGTAAAAGAAAAATCAGAAAAATATCAAAAAGAGTCTCTTTTGGCAGCAGACAGGGAAGTCCGTGATAGCGGAGACAGGCTGCGGGTCTCTCAGTGTAGAAAAGGCTCAGATCACAGCAGTGGTTACCAGATCTCTTTCAGCATCAGATGAACTGGACGAAATACAAAGATCAAGATGATTATTATGGTAAAGATCGCGCTCACCAGGCAGATGCCAACGGGACGGGACAGGACAGGACTCGGACAAGACAAACAGGACTGTGATCGCTTCTTGCATGAGATAATCTAGTGAGAATCCGACAAGGAAAGAAGCAGAAACAGACAGAGAAATAGGGACCTAATCAGAGGGGAGAGGGAACAGGTGGGAAGAGAGTAAACGAGGTAGTTAGAGAAGATGAGGAACAGCTGGAGGAAGGGAGAAGGGAAAGAAACAGTAACTCCAAAACCCCAGCAGAGGGAGACAGAGTAGAGAGAAAGATCAAGAACAAGACAACATGACAAGACATGACAATACATGACAATATGACCTGAAATCGTTACCTTAAAGAGCTATTTCTGTTTGATTAATCCTATAAACCCTAAAGGGACTGCATAACCAAGCATAGAAAGTATCTATGAAGAGAGAAAATAAGCGTTAAAAAAGAAAAATAATATTATGAATGATAAAAGGTATAATATATAATATACTATTCACTGCCAGTTCACTTCACTGTTCACACACACACACACACAGCTCCATTGCAGCCAAGTCCTCACTTGTATAGATAGACATCGTTCATAGAGTCCCCACTCGGCCAGTGTAGAGCGACATTGGTCTGTTAGTAATATAGATATGTATGTGTGAGTGCAATGGCACATAACAATGGCAAGTAAATTGTTAGGGACTGCATAACCAAGCATAGAAAGTATCTATGAAGAGAGAGCGTTAAATAAGAAAAATAATATTATGAATGATAAGAGGATATTCTCGCCTCTGCTTTTGAACTGTTGCCGTCGGGCCGTCTGTATTTTTTACCCCGTTGTAGATTTAAATGGTCTTTCCTCAAGCAATTAAATTTTTTGATAACTGATGATGTTCGTCATTCTTTTTTCTTTTTCTTTATTTTTTTAACTATGCATATTCTGATCTCTGGTGCCTAGGCCTAAATATATATATATATATATATATATATATATATATATATATATATATATAGAGAGAGAGAGAGAGAGAGAGAGAGAGAGAGAGAGAGAGAGAGAGAGAGAGAGAGTTGAGATTCAATCTCGGCATGTTTAATTTTATTTATTTTTAATTTATTTATTTTTTTGCATATTTGAAGTTATATTATGAAAAAAGACCTTAAAAGAAAAAATTTTGTATTTCATTTTTGTTTCTTCAAAATGACCAGATGCAGCAAGTCAACTCAAAAGTTTTGAATTAGATCTTCAAGAAGGGTCCACTGTTGGATGGTAACGAACGACATATGTTTGGTTGCATTTAAATTGAGCAATATTTCAAACACTGACTATCTCTGTACATCAACATCCTTGAAACAAAGGAAACAGAAAAATAAGGACATGTCTATTGATTTTTTTTTTAAGAGTAGAAATTATGTTTTAATTAATAGGCCACAACAGAGAATGAATTTCTTAAAGCAATAACTTTGCTGTAATGTCCACAACATAAAGCTTCTGATGTTTTATAGTGCTTTCATTGAAAGTGTTATGATATTCTGTATTATTTGTTGGTATGGAACTGCTACTGAGGTACAGAAGAAATTATTAAGAATAGTAGTAACAAGTAAATTGTTAGGGACTGCATAACCAAGCATAGAAAGTATCTATGAAGAGAGAGCGTTAAATAAGAAAAAATAATATTATGAATGATAAGAGGATATTCTCGCCTCTGCTTTTGAACTGTTGCCGTCGGCCATCTGTATTTTTTACCCCGTTGTAGATTTAAATGGTCTTTCTTAAAAAAAAATCTTATTTTTAAATTTTTGATAACTGATGGGTTATATATATATATATATATATATATATATATATATATATATATATATATATATATATATATATATATATATATAAGCACTTGTGTATTATAAGAAATATCACTCACCCTATAAAGCCCACAACAATAAGAAAAGCAGTTGATAAGGCGATGGGGTTTCACTTTTATGTGTTTTTGTAGTGCTGTCATGAAAGCTATGTGGTTTTAACCAAATTTGAGTATATAGAAATATGATTTCTTAAGTATTTTGTATGCATGTCTTGATGTGTCATATTTTGCAGTGTTAACAATGTACTTAAGATTGCACCCCTGTGTTAAGCTTTTTTAGAGCAAATCAGGAGAAAAAAATACAAAGTAAGAAAGTTAATACGCACGTCTTTGCTGAAATGTATTGTGCTGTTGTTGTTAACAAGCCATAGTTCATTTGCTCTGCCCTTAGGATTGCAAGTGTCCTGGGACAGGTGAGGGTGTGAGTGGGAAACCCACTGCTGAAACTTGGCTCTGGTTTGTCCTCATGGCCCAGTTCAGCAGTGGGTGCCCACGGTGAGGAGGAGCCAGCACCAGCAGCACCAGCACGAAGGCAGAGGCAAGGAGAGCACAGGAGGAGAGTAGGGAGAGGATGGACAGGCTGTTTTCTCTTCTTGAGAGAATGATTGAAAAATATATATTTTTCTACATATTCTTGTTTAACTTTTTTCACTTTTATTTTTTAAAAGGAAAGAAAAAATCTGTACATTATTTTTATGCAACTTTAAATGTGTAAATAAAAGAGAATGAATTGTTCTGGACATTGTTTATTTTTTTTGACAGTCATAATTTCTACATGAAACAAACTCTTGTATACCTTTTTTTATTTTTTTTTATAAAATTGGTAAATGAAAATCATTTGTTCCACGGGCTACATTAAAGTACTTTTTCCAACTATTAACAACATACGTTAAACAACAAACATTTACAGTAGCCTACATAAAATAAGAAAAAAATGATGTAGACTTGTATTGAGCTGAGCAGGGAGACCCTGGAGCCGCTGGACTGGGATGGGCTACCACTGGTAAGGCCTCTCTGCTGGTGGGACATCATCTGGGACACTCTCCAGAGTGTTTGAGTGCTTATTTCCACTATCCACTAAGTTGTCTACCAACAGGTTTGCAGGGCTGACTCAGTCGACGGCTGCCATGTCACTGAGGTTTTTTATGTTTTTTTTGTTTTTTTTTTAAGAGTATATTTCTGAAAAAAGTACTTTTAATAACAAGTTTTTAGTATCAAGAGTAAAACTAGAGGTATGTATTCTGCAGGGGAAAAACTCCTTATCAGGGTTTTTATTATAGTTTTGTATTTATATTATGCTACTACTGCATTTTACTTCTGAATATTTTCAAGGTTGTTACATTATATACTTTTGTGTAGTTTAATGTAAAATCATATGTGAGGGGAAAAAAGTACTTCAGTAGGTTACTTCACATTTGTACGTGAATACTTAACAAAATATGCAGTTCCGAAAATTAAAGTAACAAAATGTAGGTCTATAGTCACAATATTAACAAATTGTTGCTAACTACAGCTGCGTCCCATATCAAAGGGCGCATCTGAAGCGCTCGGACCGGTCTAGCCTACGGAGGATTGTTCTTGTCTCCTAGCAACTGTGACAGCTGCCGATGACGAGCGCGATCAATACTGGACTTTTTTATATTCAATTGGGTTTTATATTCAAACAGGGTTTCTCTGCTGTGGAAGGAACAGGAACTTTTGCCTGTCTTTTACTACGATTGTGGATTACCCTTTCATTAAAACACTGCATTTGGATCCTCAACTTTCGTGTCTCGGAGCAGTTCGTTACATCACGTGATATACATGTGCCACACTGATTGGTCAGTTGTGTATAGAACACTAGTTTAGCGACACGTGAGATTCTTTGTATTTTCTGGTTTGTAGTAAGAGTTTATTTAGGGCATCTTTGACGCTGAAGATCTTGTTAGATTATGTTAAATTGTTAGATTAGAAATTGTTTTTGTTTATATATAGTAAGATTGGTTTGTTTTGTTTCTTTCTTTGATTTGGCTCGGTCTAGTTCTTTTCTCTTTTCCTCGTTCTATTGTGAACCTTTTCCTTGGTTAAGATTTGTATGTAAGTTGTACATTTATGTAAATAAGTATCTTGGGGTATTTCTCTTTTCATCTCGTATCTCACTGTAATAAATGATCACTTTACCTAAATTTGACTGGTTTGTGTGAGATTGTTTTCCACTACACGTTCAGTGTTTTGATTTTTTGCTATCCTTATTCTCCCTCGACGTAAGAGGTTTGTAACAGTTGGTTTAGTCAATCTATAGAGTAGACTCAACTTAAATATTTAAGGTTTGTATTCATTCAGTTTGAATTCGGGTAACAAAGCTAACTAAGTCTTAACAACTATATCGTTGCTTAAATGGTTTGAGGAAACCGATTGCCTTAAATGGTTTAAGTTAATCAAACTCAGAGTAATAAAGTTACATAAGACTAAGCAAAACCTATTGGCACAAAATAATGACAGAATAGGAGGGTATTCTTAAGTATTTATCGAAATACAACATTCATTTCACAAAATGTTCAACTTAAAGCATAAAACAAAATCAGAATAGTTGACATGCGTGCTTCAGACGCGATCACGCGGAGGCGTTCCCAAAGCATCATCGACACAACGCGAGTTTCCTCGAAAGGGAACACATTATAGTGAGACGAAGAGATCGCTCAAACCTTCTCACATCGCAATAATTGCATAATTTCGTGGAAAATGTATATAAATGCTCTGAAATGTGACGTAAACATGATATTTTGTCAATCTTTCTTCATTCCATGATATATACGATGCCAATCTCCATGCATGCTTCGACTCACAGACCTGTGACACATCAATACAAACATCACCAACTAGTGTGAGATCACCCACATATTTCTTACGCAATCTACATACAAAGAAAAGTCATACAAGAAATTGCTTCTCGTCTTCAGTCACATATTCAGGTATTCATAGTTAGATTACAATAATTACAGAATCTCTCTGTCATTGGAATATTACTCCATCTACCTGTTTCTATGGCTAAACAGTGCCCTGAGCTTCTGAACAAGAACAAAGATCGTAGAATATAGTTGTTTTATGCATTCTTGTAATCACAAATAAATGGAAGCAGGCACAACTGTGTTGTCTTTTAATGTGAAATGAGTCATTGTAGGCCGTATATTTCATCAACTGTGTTTGTTTGGTGCTACCCGAAATCTATGCATTCACCACAGACTTTATACCAGCATCAACTCTTCTTCGTTTGGATCACCCTTGTGGATTATATTTTTTCCCCCTTTTTTTCAACTTTTTCAACTATTTTTGTCTGAGTGAGTTATTCGCTACGACGAGACTGTGGTCGCGACTGAACTGACTTTTTAACTGAATTCTTTTGTACACAGACTGTGCACTGATTGATCTTTGGATTACAGGGGTTACAGGTTCCTTATATTCATTACACCCACATTATCTATATTCCCATATTATCAGTTTGTGTTTCTGTGTGGATATTTTATGGACTAAGTTGATAGTGAAGGAGTCTTTGGAGCTGTTGTTTGGTGATTGTGGCGTAGGCCTATTGTTGATTTCTGGTGTGGTTGTATTTTTCATTAAAAACATTTTTCAAAAAATTCGTATGCATTTGTTTTGAACTGTTGTTTGGCAAATATACTTGGATGTGTTTCCCCTTATTTTTTGTGTTTCATTTTGTCTTTAATTTGAAGTGTTACAACGGAAAGCTGGAAATGTCCATCAATGGCGAGGAAAAGGGTTAATAGAGAGTCATGAACAAAATATTACAAGAATAGATTACCACAAATTAAAGAGGTAAAAGTAATGGTGTAAGTAATAGAATAGAACAGAGATAATAGAATTGAGACAAGCATTAATATAGTTAATTTGACAGATAAACCTCACATAGAAATATCTAGTTAGTTCTTTCTATCTCTCCATCCAGACATTAATGCTGTATCTCAGATCAGTTGATTTCACTGGTTTGTCCAGAACGGTCACTCTTCATGGACACACAGCTGGACTCTGAGTTTCATCTCTGACTGCTGAATCGACTTATAATAGAATACAGTTAATCATTCATATACAATATTTAATGTGGAGTTGGTAATAGATTAAAGACAGCATATGAGAATGTATATTCTGCAACTGAAAATGAAAACATGATTAACCATTTTATTACTGAAAGGTGTCCATAGATTATGAATTCAAATTTAAAAAATAGATTTTCATTAAACATTTAAAAGTGGCGATTCATCATTGCTTTTAAATAAAAAAGAAATAAAAGACAATAGATGATTTAATTGTGAATGTTACTATAATCAAAGGCATTTGAATATGTTTGGTGGGCTGAATTACTCAAAATTAAATCATTAAATAAATATTATATATGGAGATGTTTGTAGTAGAGCGTTTGCAGTATAAATGTCACTTCTGTAGAAACAAAAGTCAAGTCACCTTTATTTATATAGCGCTTTTTACAATACAGATGTTTTCAAAGCAACTTTACAGTGATAACAGGAAAATAATGCAACAAAGTTTGTTCCTGCTGTACAACAGATCTAGAAGAAAACACTGTCATAGTCCAGCTTAAGTAAGTTCAGTGTTGATTCATTTCTGTTGTAAAAAAGTTATTAATTTGGTTAATTTATCTATATAGCCGCTCTGGAGAAAACCGTGATGTCATCGTCCAGCTCAGTTCAGTTCTCATATAATGGTGTCAATGCAGATCAATAATATTGTTGAATATTAAGTGTCTCCAACTAAGCAAGCCAGAGGCAACAGTGGCAGGAACTCAAACTCCATCAGTGACAGAATGGAGAAGAAAACCTTGTCAGAAACCAGACTCAGTCTCTCAGTTCTCCTCTGACCAACGAACAAACAGTGTATGATTATGATTCAGGCATTACAGGTCAGAGGTCAGATTGGATCTGAATATTCGGATATTCAGTTTCATCTGGTTGAAAGTTTCCTTGTTTGACTTTGGATGAAGGATTGGATAATTCTGGAAAGTTACACAAACACATGTGTGTGTGATGATCACTGTGGGTTTGTGTCTGTTGATTCTGTTGAATGTGATTGTGTCTGTAGAGGCTCTTTATTCTCCATCAGCTGATCCAGAGAAGGTCAGACTAACATCTAAAACCTGTAAGTAAAACACTGACAGTCAAATGTGTGCGACATTATTGCATTATCAACTTTAGAACAACTAAAAGAAATTACTTAGATGATTAAGTGAGACATTATAATATAATACTGAGATACACGATTGTTAAAGCTTATCTATAATCCTGTATGACTGTCCTCTTTCTGTGTCACTGGGTCAGTTTTATTTATGATAAAGAAACTAGTGATAAATATTTACCATTATCTTTTATTGCAATTGACATTGACAATGATATTGAAAGCAAAATATTGAATTGTTTGAAATAAAAAGAAACTTGAAGATATTTGATTGTTGCTATAAACTATAATGAAAAAATAAATGAATTAAACTCTTATTAAACATGTTTTTAGTGAGTAATTCACCATCACAATGAAAGTAAACTAAGAAACTAAATTAACTTTTAATTAAAATATGAACAGTTTTAATCATCACTACTCACTCAAGCGTGTCCAGTTTATAATGTGGATCCTCCTTCAGATCAGAGAGCAGCTTCACATCTGAGTCTCTTAGTTTATTTCCAGTCAGATCCAGTTGTCTCAGGTGTGAGGGGTTTGATCTCAGAGCTGAAGTCAGAGCAGCACAATCTTCATCTGTAACACCACAACCCCTCAACCTGTAGAGAACAATGACACTCTTCAGTCTCTCAGTTCGGGATCTACAGCTCAGATAAGCAGGAACTTCATAATCAGAGACTTAATCCACGGCTCCATTAACAGGTCCAGTCTAAGGTTCAGACCCGCTTCTACAAACTGCTTGAGCGGGTTAGTTTCCATTTGATAAAAATTGCAAGAATATTCAATAACACTTTATTTAACAGTGTCCTTGTTACATATGTTACATGAACTTACCATAGAAATAACAGTAAATTATGCATACTTACATGCAACTAACCCTCAATCAAATCCTAATCCTACCCTTACCCTATAGTAAGTACATGTAGTTGCTTAATATTACTCAGTACTTAAATATATAATTACACTGTAACAATGACACCTTAAAATAAAGTGTAACCGAATATTGTTTTTTTATGCAAATACCCCAAATCATCAACATATCTGTATATGAACACGGCTGTCACATCTTTACATCATCCAGTCATGTTTAATCTATCATTAATATTGTAAAATGATGTCAGACACATTGGAAAAAATCTAATGAAAATAAAATCAACATTTCCATTAGTAAATTCACAGTAGATTTTTTTTGTATGGCAATCATTATTTACCATTAAAATAGAGGACTATGTTGGGACATTTTAGAAAATCTTACCACAGTAACTCCAGTTTACAGTGAGGATCCTGCAGTAGATCAGAAAGCTGCTTGACTCCTGAATCTCCTACTTTATTCCCTGACAGACTCAGATCTCTCAGGTGTGAGGGGTTTGATCTCAGAGCTGAAGTCAGAGCAGCACAACCTTCATCTGTAACACCACAATCACTCAACCTGTAGAGAACAATGACACTCTTCAGTCTCTCAGTTCAGGAAACACTGATATAAATGATATGATATATATGAATTTCTCCTCAACAGATTTGTATATGAAAGCAGTTGTCACCTCTTCACATCATCAAATCATGCTTATAACTATTGTTGTGGAAAATATGCAATTGTCCTGTTACAAGTATGCCTTTTTGTAAACTAGTTAAAGGTGCTCTAAGTGATGCTGGGAGTGTTGACATTCGAATTGTTGTCAAACAAAACGGAGGCTAGCTAGACCCTCCCTCCTCCTCATCCCATCTCCTCCCCCTCCCTTCCGGCATAAAGGAAAGTCAAAGTAGTCACTAAAAACAAAGTTAAGTTTTACTGATACTTCATTCAATGTGGAATGTCACCAAGTTAGATAAATGCTTTTATATATTGCAGAACAGAATGCAGAAAAAGAGAAACATTATCTTAATCGTTTCGCCACCTGAGGTTATAACTATAACTATAGCTCCCATACAAGGACGCAATAATAGCAAGATAACGTTAGCTTCGCGTTTCCCAGTGAGCATAAACAACGGCGGCGTCGTAAACAAATTTAGTCAAAGTTGTCAATAGCCTATAAATGAACATTCAAATCCATAACAAACAGTGGGTGAAAACAATAATTCACACAAATTGTCGCCCTACTGTGAATTTGCTTGACCATTTACAATAGAGATTGATCACTAGCTGAAACATATATGTTGTATTCACCAAAGCTAACGCTGACTGCATAGTTCTAGCTAATTACATCCTTGTGTTGGTTTGGCGAACATGAACGTCAATTTAGAAAGAAACATGGATTTACCTGTTCTGCAAAAACAGAGCAACTGAATGTCGGATTGGAAGCCCTTCTGCCAGCGGAGTTCTCGCCATATTTCGAGGGTTTTTCCGATGTAAATTCGGGACTTCGCGCGTTCCTTATCCTTGTCCCTCTTCTTTACAATTTGTTCATCGGAACATCGTCTCTTTAGTCGTGTGTCGGCCTTAATTCAAACTTCCCTCTTCATGTTTCTCTCTCGTCTCTCCTCCACACCCCCTTCATGTCCACGCGCACTAACCCCCAAACCACACCCCTCAAATTCTTCTTGTCGGTGATTGGCTGGAGCACTGTTTGTTGTGTTTCGTGGTGCGGGTGAGCCCAGTTTGTTTTGTTGCCGTTTGTGGAGCCTGTGGTGTCTACAGAGACCGCGTTTTTTTACAGTGTGTTCAGGGGACAGGCAGCTAGCGGATAGTGAGGAGATGTTTGCTGTATGTGACAAAAAATGTTTTGGCCTAAAAAACGCGTGACATGACTTAGAGCACCTTTAACCTGTAAATAATAAAACGATATTTAATTGAATCTAAGAAGCTTGTCTGTTAAAAGTCTTTGATTTCTAAAATACTGAACTGAACAGATCATGAAGAAGTCTTCTGACCTATATTTTGTGAGTATGAAAATTCAGATGTTTATGATTCAGGACAGATTCGACATACTTTCCCTAACCTGAGAATAATCAAAATAAGGTTAAAGGTGTCTAGAAATACGCACCATAAAACACTATCAAAAACTATCAAAAGTAAAATGACCCCAGAAAATTTGGAAAGAATCTAATGAAGATTAAACATCCTTTTCAGTTACTTGATGATAAACTTTTTTTTGTATATATTATTTTTGTATATCATTCATTGTTCACCACAGGAGAGAAACAGACGACATTGAGACTTTTATAAAATCTTACCACAGTTTCTCCAGTTTACAGTGAGGATCCTGCAGTAGATCAGAAAGCTGCTTGACTCCAGAATCTCCTACTTTATTCCATGACAGACTCAGTTCTCTCAGGTGTGAGGGGTTTGATCTCAGAGCTGAAGTCAGAGCAGCACAACCTTCATCTGTAACACCACAATTACTCAACCTGTAGAGAACAACGACACTCTTCAGTCTCTCAGTTCAGGAAACACTAATACAAATGATAAGATATATATGAATTTCTCCTTTCTCCTCAACAGATTTGTATATGAAAGCAGTTGTCACCTCTTCACATCATCCAATCATGCTTATAACTATTGTTGTGGAAAATATGCAATTGTCCTGTTACAAGTATGCCTTTTTATAAACTAGTTAACCTGTAAATAATAAAACTATATTTAATTGAAACTAAGAAGCTCGTCTGCCAAAAGTCTTTGATTTCTAATAAACTGAATGTCACGATCCACACAAGAACAGAAGAAAGGTAGATCCAATATGCAGTATGTGTTACTTTAATGTTAGGGTAATCCAATCTCATAAACAGTCCAGGCAAAGGTCAATATCCAATAGAGCAATCCAAACATAAACAGGAACAAAACAAAAGGCAAGAACAGAACTCGGAAGTGGTGTGATACAAACAAGGACTCCGTAACACATACTAAAACAGACAGGGTATAAATACACAGGTAAATGACAATGCTAATGGAGAATTGGCTGAGTGTAATAATGAGTGACAAGGGACAGCTGAGTGCAATGAAGAGACAAGGATCATGGGGAATGTAGTTTGAATGTGACAGACACCGTGGAGAAGGAGGACATCTAGTGGTGACCCAAAGAACACAACCCAGACACAACCCCCTCTCTACGGAGCGGCTACCAGACGCTCCAAGACGTGACAGACAAAACAAAAGTTCAGGCGGGAGGTGGACTGGTGGAGGATCAGGGGGAGGGATGGGGGGCCAGGTCCATGGAGGGAAACGGGGACAGGGAGTGACAGTCCATCTGGCAGCCAGGGCGGAGACGACAGTTCATCGGGTGGCCAGTGCGGAGCGGACAGTCCATCTGGCGGCCAGGGAGGAGACTTTCCCTCGGGCGGCCAGGGCGGAGACTTTCCCTCGGGCGGCCAGGGCGGAGACTTTCCCTCGGGCGGCCACGGCGGAGAAGACCCCTCGGGCGGCCACGGCGGAGAAGACCCCTCGGGCGGCCACGGCGGAGGCTCAGGAACAGACAACCCCCAGCTCAGGTTCAGGAACAGACACCACCGGCTCAGGCTCAGGCTCAGGAACAGACACCACCGGCTCAGGCTCAGGCTCAGGAACAGACACCACCGGCTCAGGCTCAGGAACAGACACCACCGGCTCAGGCTCAGGCTCAGGAACAGACACCACCGGCTCAGGCTCAGGCTCAGGAACAGACCCCACCGGCTCAGGCACAGACACCACCGGTTCAGGCTCAGACACAGGCTCGACGACGGCCATCTTGTCAGGGGAAACAGGCTCGGCAGGCGTGACGTGAACAGCCTCGGCGGCGGCCATCTTGTCCGAAGACCCAGGCTCGTCAGGCGTGACGTGAACAGGCTCGGCGGCGGCCATCTTGTCCGAAGACCCAGGCTCGGCAGGCGTGATGTGAACAGGCTCGGCGGCGGCCATCTTGTCCGAAGACACAGGCTCGGCAGGCATGATGTGAACAGGCTCGGCGGCGGCCATCTTGTCCGAAGACACAGGCTCGGCAGGCGTGACGTGAACATGCTCGGCGGCCCTCTTGTCCGAAGACCCAGGCTCGGCTGGCGTGACGTGAACAGGCTCGGCGGAGGCCATCCTGTCCGAAGACACAGGCTCTGGATCGGCAGACGTGCCAGGTCGCTGGGGTGGCGCCGGCAGGGCGAGCAGCTTGGGCGGGGCTGGCAGGGCGAGCAGCTCGGGCGAGACCGGCAGGGCAGGGTACCAGGGCGACGTGTCAGGGATGGCAGTCACCTCCGGGATGGCCTCCGGGTTAGGAGCCACCGGACAGGTCATTGAGGGGGCCTTTCTCCTCCTCCTCCTCCGTCTCCGGACCACCGGAACTGGGACCACCGGAACTGGGACCACCGGAACTGGGACCACCAGAACTGGGACCACCAGAACTGGGACCACCGGACTCGGGACCACCGGAACTGGGACCACCGGACTCGGGACCACCGGAACTGGGACCACCGGAACAGACACGGAGGAGGTCTTCCTTCTCCTCCTCTGTTTCTGATGGCAATGTGCAGGTTCTGAGCTGGGCGGAATCAGCGGCGGATAGGGCTCTGGGCTGGACCTCACCAACCCAGAGTCGAAGGGGGGCCATGGTAGAGAGTGGTGTTGAACTCCCTCTCGCCCATCCACTCCTCTGCGACCTCCCCGGGACCCACGGAAAATGACTAAGCGGGTTCCCTTAAAACAATCTCTCCTCTCCCGCTCGGTGGCTGGGAAAGAGAAGTTAGAGTACATACCGCTGGATCTAGTGCAGGACGGAGTCCTTCTGTCACGATCCACACAAGAACAGAAGAAAGGTAGATCCAATATGCAGTATGTGTTACTTTAATGTTAGGGTAATCCAATCTCATAAACAGTCCAGGCAAAGGTCAATATCCAATAGAGCAATCCAAACATAAACAGGAACAAAACAAACGGCAAGAACAGAACTCGGAAGTGGTGTGATACAAACAAGGACTCCGTAACACATACTAAAACAGACAGGGTATAAATACACAGGTAAATGACAATGCAAATGGGGAATTGGCTGAGTGTAATAATGAGTGACAAGGGACAGCTGAGTGCAATGAAGAGACAAGGATCATGGGGAATGTAGTTTGAATGTGACAGACACCGTGGGGAAGGAGGACATCTAGTGGTGACCCAAAGAACACAACCCAGACACTGTGACACTGAACTGAACAGATCATGAAGAAGTCTTCTGACCTATAGATTGTGATTATGAAAATTCAGATGCTTATGATTTAGGACAGATTTGACGTACTTTACCTAACCTGAGAATAATCAAAATAAGTTTAAAGGTGTCTAGAAATACGCACCATAAAACACTATCAAAAACTATCAAAAGTAAAATGACCTCAGAAGCTTTGGAAATAATCTAATGAAGATTAAATATCCTTTTCAGTTACTTGATGGTAAACTTTTCTAGTATATATAATTTTTTTATATCATTCATTGTTCACCACAGGAGAGAAACAGACAACATTGAGACTTTTATAAAATCTTACTTGAGTTTCTCCAGTTTACAGTGAGGATCCTGCAGTAGATCAGAAAGCTGCTTGACTCCAGAATCTCCTACTTTATTCTCAGACAGACTCAGTTCTCTCAGGTGTGAGGGGTTTGATCTCAGAGCTGAAGTCAGAGCAGCACAACCTTTATCTGTAACACCACACTCACTCAACCTGTAGAGAACAATGACACTCTTCAGTCTCTCAGTTCAGGATCTACAGCTCCAGATAAGCAGGAACTTCACAATCAGAGACTTAATCCACAGCACCATTAACAGGTCCAGTCTAAGGTTCAGACCCGCTTCTACAAACTGCTTGAGGGGGTTAGTCTCCATATCATAAAAATGGCAAGAATATTCAATAACACTTTATTTAACAGTGTCCTTATTATGTTACATGAACTTACCATAGTAATAACAGTAAATTATGTATACTTACATGCAACTAACTCTCAACCAAATCCTAATCCTACCCTTACCCTATAGTAAGTACATGTAGTTGCTTAATATTACTCAGTACTTAAATATATAATTACTCTGTAACAATGACACCTTAAAATAAAGTGTAACTCTTTACATCATCCAGTCATGTTTAATCTATCATTAATATTGTAAAATGATGTCAGACACATTGGAAAAAATCTAATGAAAATAAAATCAACATTTTCATTAGTAATTTCACAGTAGATTTTTTTTGTAAGGCAATCATTATTTACCATTAAAATAGAGGACTATGTTGGGACATTTTATACAATCTTACCCCAGTATCTCCAGTTTACAGTGAGGATCCTGCAGTAGATCAGAAAGCTGCTTGACTCCAGAATCTCCTACTTTATTCCATGACAGACTCAGTTTTCTCAGGTGTGAGGGGTTTGATCTCAGAGCTGAAGTCAGAGCAGCACAATCTTCATCTGTAACACCACAATCCCTCAACCTGTAGAGAACAATGACACTCTTCAGTCTCTCAGTTCAGGATCTACAGCTCAGATAAGCAGAACTTCACAATCAGAGACTTAATCCACAGCACCATTAACAGGTCCAGTCTAAGGTTCAGACCCGCTTCTACAAACTGCTTGAGCGGGTTAGTCTCCATATCATAAAAATTGCAAGAATATTCAATAACACTTTATTTAACAGTGTCCTTATTACATGTTACAAAAACTTACCATAGTAATAACAGTAAATTATGCATAATTACATGCAACTAACCCTCAACCAAATCCTAATCCTACCCTTACCCTATAGTAAGTACATGTAGTTGCTTAATATTACTCAGTACTTAAATATATAATTACATTGTAACAATGACACCTTAAAATAAAGTGTAACCGAATATTGTTTTTTTATGCAAATACCCAAAAATCATCAACATATCTGTATATGAACACGGTTGTCACATCTTTACATCATCCAGTCATGTTTAATCTATCATTAATATTGTAAAATAATGTCAGACACATTGGAAAGAATCTATTGAAAATAAAAGCAACATTCCCATTAGTAATTTCACAGTAGATTTTTTTATTTTTTTTTATGGCAATAATTATTTAACATTAAAATAGAGGACTATGTTGGGACATTTTATACAATCTTACCACAGTTTCTCCAGTTTACAGTGAGGATCCTGCAGTAGATCAGAGAGCTGCTTGACTCCAGAATCTCCTACTTTATTCAATGTCAGATCCAGTTCTCTCAGGTGTGAGGGGTTTGATCTCAGAGCTGAAGTCAGAGCAGCACAACCTTCATCTGTAACACCACAATTCCACAACCTGTAGAGAACAATGACACTCTTCAGTCTCTCAGTTCAGGAAACACTGATATAAATGATAAGATATATATGAATTTTTCCTTTCTCCTCAACAGATTTGTATATGAAAGCAGTTGTCACCTCTTCACATCATCCAATCATGCTTATACCTATTGTTGTGAAAAATATGCAATTGTCCTGTTACAAGTATGCCTTTTTGTAAACTAGTTAACTGTAAATAATAAAACTATATTTAATTGAATCTAAGAAGCTCGCCTGCCAAAAGTCTTTGATTTCTAAAATACTGAACTGAACAGACCATGAAGAAGTCTTCTAACCTATAGATTGTGATTATGAAAATTCAGATGCTTATGATTTAGGACAGATTTGACGTACTTTACCTAACCTGAGAATAATCAAAATAAGGTTAAAAGTGTCTAGAAAACACTAATAAGCACCATAAAACACTATCAAAAGTAAAATGACCTCAGAAGCTTTGGAAAGAATCTAATGAAGATTAAATATCCTTTTAAGTTACTTGATGGTAAACTTTTTTTGTCAGTGTTTCCCATAGGTTGAGAATGTACTTGTGGTGGGCAGGGCGAAGTGGCGCGGCGCTGATTTGAGCGGGTTCAGAATAAACTAGTCAAACAAAGGTTTATGAACTCAAAATACTCAATATCCTTAAGAAATCATTTAGAAATAATGTAGAAATTCATATTATGCATAAATTCATAAAATTTACTACAAGCATGAACAAATATTTTCATAATGAAAACTATTTTCAAAGTTGACAGTTTCTGTCTGAGCAATTAATTTTTTTCTGCTTTGAAAACAACTTTCTAAGGCCTGCCTGTACGGATCGGCTTCAGGGGCAGTCCTTGAAGTTTATTTCGCATGTCAGTTTTGATCTGAAATAGAAACAAACTTACATCACCATTTTGGAAGATAGCACAAGAGAAAATTAACTGACAATTTTCAAATTGTGCTTTCTTGCATTATGGTTTAAAATCACTTACCTTGTTCATTGCTGAGAAGTCTTGCTCAAAATTTAATATTGTTTAAGGTGTTATGGAAATTTTATATTTTACTCTTTCCCATTTACTTCTCAGATATTGTGTGGGTTTTTCCTTTGATTTAGCTTGTGATTCTCTCTCAGTGTGCATGTATGTCACCTGGCATGAACGAGTTCCTATTCAGGAAAGACAGAGAGGGTTGAAGAACAATTGTCTCGATCTGGTTTTACGGGGGGAGCAGGAAAATAAACTAGCTCGATCTGGTTTTACGGGGGGAGCAGGAAAATTACAGGAGAAGAGACTGTATAAAAGACTGTCTGGTTTCTGTGTGATTAGGTCTTGTTCCTATCACGAGGTAGCTGTCGTGGTATTTTTTTGTGAACAAACCTCTTAAAGAGAATAAAACTTCTTCTCTTTAATACAAATTGACTTTGAATGTTTCTTATGCCTGATGCTGTTTTGTTAGTTATTGTTTTTGCTATAACAATTGGCGACCCAGATGGGACTTCATGAGGTTTCTTCTGGTCCTGAGAAAGCGTATTGACGGACTGATCACCCTAAAGCACAAAAGGCTTTAGTCTTACCTCGCTGAAATTGAGAGAGAAGAGCCAAAACTGCTATATCAGGGCCAGGAGGAACCCACTGGAATCAGAAAAGAACTCAGCAGCAGTAAAAGCTTCTCGGGTAAGAGAGAGTAAAATTATTTTAATTTGTGTGGTGTAATGTGATATAACTGTGGGTGAACCATAGTGGCTGGAACTATCTCTTTGGTACGGGCAGAGAAGGTTTTCGAGGGGGAGATTATCAAATCAAGTCAAGTCAAGTATATTTGTATAGCGCTTTTCACAATACAGATTGTATCAAAGCAGCTTCACGGTATTAAATCAAAATAATACTAGATTAATAGATTAAATAATAGATTGTAACCAGAATATATTTATTAAGCTTTGTGAATACACAAACACAAAAGTCAAGTAAATTGTATGCCGAAAACTTGCTCGTAAAAGTGGACGGAAGAGCCACACGGACGGAAGAGCCACACCTGATTAATTAGGTTTACTCAAAATCTCTGTAACCTGAGGAAGTCTCGCAAAAGTGGACGAAAGAGCCACAAGTGGACGGAAGAGCCACACCGGACTAATTAGGTGAACCAGAATCAGTCGAGCGCTGGAAAGTATTTTATTTGATGTATGCCTTCTAACAACTGGCTGGGGACTACAGCTGGAAAAGGGATTGTCCACGTCATTATAAACTAATAAACTAAACTAAACTAAAGTGCTCACGGGAAAATTGAGTAAACTGTAATTACAGGAAGCATATTTGCTAAACCTTGCCGATTTGAGGTGACAAAATCGGATCTGTCAGAGACGTCTCACAGATTATTAGACGCGTGTCGAAGGAAAATCCAGGAGAGAGAGTGTCAGCCAATATGGGGTTATCTAACAGTAGGCCTAAACCAGAAAATTTTTACACACCAGTTTTCGATCAAATGAAAAAAAATTACGGCCAGAAATGCATGCAAGAAATTGGGAAACGGATAATTGTTTAACAAAAGGGTTGTTGTAGTTGTGTTCAGCATGAGTGTAAAACTGTGAACAGACAGTAGTTTGTTGAACTGAAGAAGATAGAAGAAAACGAAAATAAATGCAGAAAGAACTAGCATTTAGGGAAAGATAGTAGGAAGATAGAATATTTTTATGATTAACAGGGATTAACATGATATAAAGATAAGGAATCATGTTTCATTAAGTAGAATGAAGAAAAAAAATTCAATATTTTAGAGATAAAATAATCAGGGATGCACATAAGTGGTGCGCAGGTGCGCATGCGCTACCCAATTAAACAATGCATACCAGATGAATTGCCGCAACCCTCATTTGCGTACCTACGATTTGGGGATAGATAGGTGCGCAATCTGTGGTGTTGGATAGGCCTCAGAACTAGAGATGCGCGGATGGGCTATTTCATCCGCAACCGCATCGCAAAACTCATCATCCGTCCGCCATCCATCCGCACCAACGTTTTTGACCAATTTTCAAAACCGCACCCGCCCGCCATCCGCTGATTGGGCAATGCAAGGCGCTGCTGATGACAGCCGCGAGACTAGAAAACTCTCTTACCTCAGAATATCAGCAGTGAACTCAGTCTCCGATCGGCGCACATGGACAAAAATAAATAAATTGTTTAAATAAATAAATAGCCTAAATTAAACGAACTTCGGCAAACCTGACCGTACAATATTTTCATTGTAGCCTAATAGAAAACGCATTTTGGCACATCATTTAGGATTTTTCGTTGGTGTGCCATCAGCTAGCCTATGCCTACAAAAGACAGATGAAATTTAATATTAATAATTGATCCATGTCGGTATACACAGCCTAATATTTTACACTTAGGCTATAATTAAAAAATAGCCTAAACAATCAAGATAGCCTATTTACTTTTTTATTTATTAAAACCAGGAAATTGGTTAATGAAACATGGATTAAAATTAAGATACAATTAATACAAAACGAAATTCGCTTCAAAGAAAGGCTTTGTGCTTTCTGTTTGAGGTCTCTGTGAAAGTTTGAAAGTCTTTTAGTGCCGCGGCGCTTTCAGAGTGGTCGCGTCCGTAATGGAGAACTGTCACTCACGTAAGATTGTTTTTTCCTCATAAATGACAAAATGCTTAAAAAAAAAAAAGACAAACTATCAATTAAAAAAAAAAAAAAAATATATATATATATATATATATATATATATATATATATATATATATATATATATATATATATATATATAAAAAGGATGGATTTATAGCGTTTTGGGGGGGGGGGGGGGGGGGGGGAATGGATGGATGACCTTCTATTGCCTTTGTTTTTAATTCTCCTTTTTTGAGTTTGTCACGTAAAGTTACCTCCTTCGCCGGCGTTGCCATCTCTGATAATAACAAGCAGTCTGCATAGACTCGACCAGGCCATATTAGCCTACTGCCTGATAAACAATTTGACTATTTTAAAGTGTGCTCGATTATTTTTATTTTTTTTGGATGTAGGTATAGTGAGATAACAATATTTAACAATATATTATGCATCCCATTAATTGTTCCTCCCGTGAGGTGGGTTAAGGAAAAAATGCATTTGAAAATGTGAGGACCAAGCAACAACCCCAGGTTCTCCCCTGAGAACAAGACCAAAAATGTTATGTGCACCCCTGAAAATAATTATTGAAATGATGTTTATTTTGACAACCATTGTCTTTTGAACCTAAAGGGTCCAGCTATGCTGGGAGTATAGCAACAGCGCTTGCTTGTTCAACCCAGCTTCCGGATGTTAATATACGTGATTTGTAATCAGTGTTGTTGATGATAACACAATTAGATAGATGTAAAGACAGCTATGTCCGAAGATTTGGGAAATCAATAATGTACAAAGTCAGATATTTTGTTGAAATTAAGTCATTGAAAGACAAGGACATTGTCTATTTTATAAAGGAAATTATGTGTTGGATATAATTTCCCTAGACACGTGTGACTAAAGTTAATCAGAAACTTTGTGAAACCCGCTTAGAATATTTAGATTTTCCATGTCGCTTATGGAAATTAATGTTCTGCCAATAATAATGATGTGAATGTGCTTTATTGTATTAATGTTATGAAAACAAGGTTATTTAAGAATAGATTGCCATATTTTTATAACAAGAGTTGAAGGTGCAAGTGGCTAGGATAGCTGTCTGTGTAATTTAGAGACTGAGAACAAGATTTGAGGAATCTTGTGATTTCTGTGAAACAGTAGAGATAAGTGGGACTGAATAATTATAATACAATCTTGTGATTTAAGTTGAATCTGCAACCTAACCGTTTGATAGAAGAATAAGCTTTTAAAACCAGTGTTAATGAAATTGATGACATGCTGAATTTCTTTATACTGTATGAAGAGTAACTGAATAGTCCTGATACAAAAGAGAGCAAATGCTGTAAGCAGCTCTGCTCTGAAGCTCTCAGTTTAAAGAGATTTGCAGATTATGTTTTTGTAAAAGTTTGATTCTGATTGGAAAGATAAACTTTGACTGGCTCCAAACAAAGAAAGTGCCAAAATAACACAAATTTAAAGAAAAGTCTGTGTTAATATGGGTTAGAAAGTAAATCAATGTTAATATGATGAAGATTATGATTCTGCTATTGTAATTGAATTTGCAGCTGGGACAGTGTGGGAAAATGCAGAGAACTTATCAGTGGCTCTGTTTGCATTTCCTGAATAAAACACACTGCTTCAGGGGTGTAAAGTAGGGTGGAGATGTTAGAAAGATCACAGTGATAAGACTGTAGGCAGAATAACAGAGTGTTTTACTGCGGTCAGCGGGGTCATTCAGTGACTGTAAAATGCCCACTGTATGACTGTAAAAGTAAATGAGGGAGAAAAGAAAGTTGATAGATGGAACTTTTGAAAGTTGTTAAGAAGATTGAAAGATATTAAGTGTAAGGAATTCCTTTTGAAAGGAAAGAACTATAAAAAGTACCGGTTGACGTAAAATTACAGATGAGCTAAATGAGTTGCAAAATATTTTAAAAGTACCAGTCACTAAAAGGATGATTGTGTTTTGAATGAAACGCTTTGATAAGGTTTTAGATGATATAGAGAGACAAATCTAACGAATGATTTATAGCGATAATAAAAAAAATGTATGACAAGCAGAGAGCGCAGTCTCAAAAGTTAGTATGAATCATAGAAGCAGATTGATAAACTCCTAGAGAAAACATTGAAGTCGGGTATTAAATTATGGTAATTGGAAACCTGACAACTAAAATTGAAATGAAATTTGAAACGTTATTAAGAACTAGAATATTATTATTTCTTTAAGATGAAATAAGCAGAAGCAGTGTTACAGGATTAACAGTTGCTAAATGTAAAATGTGTAAGAAGGCATTTGATTAAACAAAAGCTTGTTAATGTTGATTTTAAAAGATAAGCTTGTGATTTGGCCAAAACAGGTTTGCTTATCTAAATCTGGCATGTGCTGTGACTGAAACTGCCAAAGTTTCAGTGCAACAGAGACTCATTCTGAGTGGAAATTTGTAATGTCTAAATTACAATACATGTAATTTATGGAAAAGATGCCTTAAGATGGGCTAAAGAAGATAAAAGATGGTAGATAAAGTCTGAAGTTAAAAGTTTATGAGAATGCAGTGTATCAGTCCTGAATGCCTCAAGAGTCTCTCTCTCATTCAATGCCAGCTGAAAGCTGTCGTCTGAGCCTGTGTAAAGCACAGTGTTCCAGTTGAAAATCATAGATATGGAAAAGCTCAAACAAATCATGCTATAGGCAGTTCAGATTTGATAAATTTAGAGGACAATTTGTAAATGTTTTAGAAATAAATCTGAATGATTTAAAGTAAGTCTTTAAAATAATAATGCAGACCTTAAATTATAGAAGTGACATTTTTGACTAGTTTATTTGGGACCACTTGATATTAGTCTGATGTCTGATATTAGCCTCCACCATGAAACAGGGCCGATGGCTCCGGCTACAGAAGTAACAGTACACTGAATGTACGGTTGTGATCTAAATTCACTGAGTATAATCTAAGCAGCTAAGTTGCTGCCTTTAAAATGATTAATGAATTTAAGTGATTAAATACTGCGGTTATTTAACCTGTCTCCCTATGTTTAACACTAGTAGGCAGTCCGAATGGCTCTGATGACTCTTGAATGCGCCTTTTCCTAAGCTCCAGAAAACAACAGATTATGTTGAAGAAAATGGTCACAGATTCTGTAATGGGGAAGAGCGGTTACCAGTGTGTACGAAGTGATTACCCCAGGGACGGGTAAGATCCTCTTTGGCCAGAGGGCAACCTAAGACAGGGGGGTCACGCCACAAACACTGGGCATTTCCTGATGGAGGTGTTTTTATGTGAGATGGATATGAGAGTGGCGCTGATTGACTGAGAGGCCACCAGCATCAGCAGATCATTGAGAGGCGAGATGAGCTGTGAGAAGTTACGGCAGTCTGACCCAGAAAATGTGAGTTCCTCTATATACCACTCACCAGAAACCGCGTTGATTGTATGGCTTGTTTTCCATTGTGACAAGTGTCTGCAACTATGCCAGGGAGACAACACCCTGAAGAAAAGAAAATTATTGCTTAAGAGCTAATGGAAACGGGCTTTTAAGAGCCAACTGAGACCGTGAGGTGATTGTCATTATTTTTTTGTGGAGACAGTAACAAAACGTATTAATTTATATAAGGAACATGATGTTGGTTTGCTTATGGGCAAGGAAAAATGTTTGATATTGAACTAGTTTTAACTCCTGAAGGTCGTTAGACATGGTGGTGGCTAAAGATGAGAACAGCTTGTGATGAGTCAAGAGAAATTTCTGGAAAACGAAGGTTAGGGAATTGAGTATTTAAACTAAAAATAACCTTAGAAAAAGATCATAATATAATGTATTTTAGATTGTTGTAATGGTTCTAATTTGAGTCAAACATTTGTATTTTGACATTTGTGAACTATTAAGGGTTGACTATGACTATGATTATTTTAGTTACAGTCCTAGGAGGCTGTTGAAAAGATTATATAGTGAGAGAGAAAGAGACTGCTTGAGTGGAGGAAGGGATGGTACTCTGTCTGTCCTTCTGTTATCAGTCAGCCAAAGAAAGCTGAAGCAAAGTAATAATAATGCACCAAAACAATCCAGCTGACTTTTCTAAAATCAAATGAATAATGAACAGACATGCTTTGAAACTGGTTAAGAGGCCATAAAAACATTAGATAAAAGATACAGGAAAATGTAAGGTTAAAATGTCATTTAAAATTGTAATCTTTTTAGAGAAAAGATATGAATAAGAAATATGGTCAGGGATGAGTGTGAGTGTTAATTCATGTTTTGTACAGTATGTGTTAGTTAAGGACAACTATCCTGTCTGAATAGTGTGTATAAATTTGTCATTAACCTCTGGAAAGAGTGTTTTAGCATTATAGATGGGTTAAGGCAAATGACAAATTTGAAAGTAAGCTGAGGATTGTGAGTCAATCTGATGAGAAGGCAACACAGAACATAGGACGAGCCTTAAGTTGATTGATCATCGAGCTCTGTCTGTTAATTGTTATTTTGGTCATTTATGATGTGCAGTAAATTTGAATTACTTTCTGGACAGGTTTAATTATTGATGTGTAAATTAGAATTGTGAAGTCGTAGATAGCCGTCAGTCATGTGTTGAGAAAATGTTATAGATTTGACAGCAAAAAACACGTAGGCTAAGTAAATATCAGATTATCCAGAGAGCCCTTAACAGTTATGTATTGTAAAAAGGGGGAGATTGTTATTCGACTGACGTTGACGAAGTGTGGAAACCACAACCTGACCTGACCAATTGATGACCTGGAGAATGTTTGTAGACGACTGAATTGCGAGACCAACAGCAGGCCTGAAAAGCAGGATACGCTGTGAGACTCTGGGCCGTTGCCTTAAAACAATTTGATAAGAAGATGAAATTGTGGCTTTAAGTAATATTTTTGTTTAAGAGGCAAAGAAAGATGTCTAAATGAAATTTGGCTGAAGGACAACGTTTGGGTTAGCAAACTTTATCCAAACAAATGTTACCAAATAAATATGAACAAATATTGCAGTTTTCCTGTAGCTCAAACATTAGAGTTTGGCACCTGTAACGCCAAGGTCATGGGTTCGATTTCCGAGGGAAAGCAAGAACTGATAAGAATGTAAATGTGTATCTTGAAATGTAAGTCGCTTTGGATAAAAGCGTCTGATAAATGTAAGAGAATCTTATTATGTTAAATTGATGCACAAGAGGTTTACTAAGGGGTTCACATTTGCTGAAAGCATTCGCACAGGTGGGAAGATAAATGTTGGAAGGACACTGGGTTTAATTGGGTAAAAACCCTGCAAGAAGTCATTTTTCCCCCGAACAAAATTGCTGTGTGCATTGTTTGTATTTTTAAGTGTGCTAATAACAAGAATTGTTTCGACAGGAAACGCCAGGGCAGATGCGGCAGCACAGCAGACAAAAGAAAACTATGTGACAATAACCTCAACATTTGTTTTTCTTTACAGAAGATGCAGACTTTTGCGCACATGGCATGGGCAAAGACACACACACATGAACAAATGGTCAGATAAGAGCCTTTCAACTCTTCAGAGGGGTCAGAAGGACAGGAAAGCCCAGGGGGTCAAAAGGACCATTTGCATTTAGGAAAGCCCCAGGGGGTTAGAAGGACCTTTTGTCTAAAACCAGCTGATCTTGTCATACAGGAGTGAACGGGCAGGGCAGACTGTGCCCAGTGAAAACAATGGCTATGGATGAATTTGACTAGTTATCCTGGCCTGGGTTATTATTGTGGCAGAAAGGTGCCACACCTGCGCAGCGCATAACTGAAAAATTTTATTTTTCAGGATGTCGGAACGGATTGCATCAAACAGAACTGATTCTGTTCCAAATGTATAAATATTGTTTTGTTAACATGAGCAACGTGGGTTGAGTGTTTTTCAGGGGAAAAGGACCCTGAGTGCTATTTAATGAGCAAGAAATTATCCGATGATATGTTTCAGGTTGAAAATTCCACAGGTCACACCAAAAGGGACGACAAGACAAGCGGTCACTAATAAAATCACTTAAGGTCTCCATTCACAGGTGACAGCAGACAGTAAATGACTCATTCCAGTGGGGGTGCGATCGTGATCTAAGGGAAAATCTTGTAAGGATTTGAAAATGATTGGAGAGTGTTAGACCTGGATCCAAGCATCTCACCTTAAACTACACCAACCAACATCAGCAACCCCACACGCCAACGCAAATAATAAAGTGGGTGATCAAGGATATGTGCTAGAAACATTCCTCTCCTGCCAACGATGGAAAGACCATTGCAACGGCGCGCAAAGTGTCAAAATGGTGAAAACGGAACATCCATGAGGCAACAAGATGATCAACAGACCTGGAGGAAAATGTTGACCAATTAATGGTTGAAGAAAAGTTTTATGATTTTATTTGATTGAATCAAACTAGGTATTGACTTGTTAGGTGCAAATGTAGAAAATCTATTAACTGATGTGTAATAAGCTATGAAAGACAGTCCGCAATGGAAGTATTAGAGGGAATTTTGAACAACTACATTGGTTAGAAGGATGCAGGGTCTGAAATGAGGGTCTGGTTCTCAACCAAAAATATTTGATCAAAACTAATGTTAATGAAACTAAATCGTTTATCAGAGAATGATAAAGAGGAGGAATTGTTATGGAAATTTTATATTTTACTCTTTCCCATTTACTTCTCAGATATTGTGTGGGTTTTTCAGTCTATATATTGTTTAGTTTATGTTGTTTAAATGGATATCATATAGACCACTGGTTATCAAACTTTTTAGAGTGGCATGCCTAAGGCTTTTAACATCCTTTTGCATACGTCCTCTCTGCAGTCACACCTTTTTCAGTAAGGGACAATATTTTGTAGGGCTGGGAGAAAGAAATCAATTCACCTAGGTATCTCGATTTTTTTTTAAACGATTTTAAAATCAAATTTTTTTTTATTACAGAATTGATATTAATTCAAATTAAATTTGCTTTATTTTTGCCCTTGCTTATAGATGAGGTTGTCAGAAGTTAGCCACTTTCGTTTCAACAGAGGATGAAAAGTGTCGTTATCTTTGAGTGTTCAGTGTTGAGCTTTTCTATAGACTAATGCTGAGATTTCAGATAGTGAAAACTATAACTTCTGACAGTAGCCTATAATTATTTCTGTGATACAATAGTTGAAATTATCATAGAAGTACTGGGATAAAAGTTTAAAGTTCAAATATAAACACTGATGTCTACGATAGCAATCAAAATAGAGTAAATCAGCTTTTTTTATCGATTACATTGTTTTGCCACAAGGTGGCGACAAGTGACTTAAAAATGTATTTGTTATTGAATCATTTATTATCATTTATCATTTATCATTTTTTAAAGAGAATGTAGTACTGTATGTTTCTAAAATAAGTCTATGAATTGTTTTTGTAAATATGACTTATCATATACATCATGTATAGTCTGTAAAAGTGTATGATATTAAAGGACAAGTTCGGTATTTTACACTTAAAGCCCTGTTTACAGATCGTATCTGATGAAATAGAACGGTTAAGATTAAAATTTGGACACATGCTCCTGTCCCGGGAAATTATAGGTTTATTTCGCTTTTGTGGACCTATTTTGCCAAACGCGTCACACCCGTGATTCTTCCGTTGAGAGCTTGAATAATAGACACTCCAGCCCAGATGGTGGCGATAATGCACCTTTGCCAATTGCAAGCAAACCACGGGCATTTCATTGAATACACAGAAGAAGCAGAAGAAGAAGCGGCGGAGTAATACCGTAAAGGTGCTGTGGTCTCACAGCACGTCCTATTAAGTCAATGGAGTTGGACAAAAACTACGATAAAACCTGTTGGAATGCATCTTTTTCAGCGATTTTTGAGTGAAGATATCAGTGAACACCCCTGACCACTCGGTGAGTTTCACGTCTTTGTAAACGAAAGTTTAATGTGTTTTTAGGACGGAATCTTCCAGTGCATATTGGCAACCATTGTGGAGGTGGGGGGGGGAGCGAAATAAACCTAAAATTCTCGGGACAGCAGCATGTGTCCAAATTTTAATCTTAACCGTTCTATTTCATCAGATACGATCTGTAAACAGGGCTTTAAGTGTAAAATACCGAACTTGTCCTTTAAGTGATGTTCATTTTCAACACAGTTTTGTCAGTATTTTATTTACAACAAAATAATAGCTCCAACGAAAGCCACAGCAGAACAGCAGCATTCATTCATAAATACAGATATTTGCTTCATTACTGTATGAATTAATGACTCGATGACTCACTCATAAAGACAATGACTTACTGCCACCTACTGGCGGTTTTAATCTAATATTCAAAAGCATCACTTCGTTTTAACCATCATTGCATATTTCTCTACTGAACTTTTTTATTTATTTAAAGCATTATTTATTTTATTAAGGTATTTGTACAAGTAAAAAAATGCACTGGAAAAATCGATTCAAGGGGGCAAATACGTAGAAGGATGTAAAAAGCAATACACATACCAAGGGCAGAAAGTAATATACAGAGAGGTCACTTGCAAAGTTAGGTTAAAGATACAAACAAAGAGGGATTCAAGCAAATAGCATCAATAACAAGGTATAATTTACAGACTGTGAGCTGAAGAGTAATATTCAGAGAAAAAATGTGTTTTTAAGAGGTTTTTGAAGGAGAGAAGGGTGGATGCTTGACGGATGTCTTGAGGAAGAGCATGCCACAACGCTAAAAGACCTGATGGCTCCCATGGTTACCAAACTATTGAAACTGACTGAATATGGCACAGGCCTGCCTAAGATATTTTTCACCAGCCGCCACTGATTGCAGTGAAAATACAAAACGGAAGACAAAAGACAATGAGCGCAGCGCTGTAAAGGGGCTCTACATATTAAGGTCTATAGTGACACAACAATTGAACGTTCGCAAAGACCCGCCCCCTTTGTTACTGTTGCTATGTCCAACAAGCCACGCCTCTCTCACGCCACACCATGTTCTCACGCAGAGCGGAGAAAATACATGGCGGAGCAGAGAGTCCACTGACTACGCACTGACAACGCGCTGACAGACAGGACAGACCAGGTTACTTTTGATATGAAACACAAAGTCTCACCCTTCAAATTTGGTAATTTTTTAAAGAAATTTAAACGATAAATACCGTTTTGAGGCTCTTTAACCCTCTGAGGTCGAGAAACGCGCCGACGCGTTTTGATGGATTTTTTTCACATAGCAGCAACATAAACTTAAATTACTCCGTCATTTATGGTTATACAGAAAAAAGAAATATAAAAAAAGAATCTGTGATATTTTTACTTTTGTATGTGTCCACTTACAATCAAATCAAAACATTGTGCTTTTGTAAAATAAAGAAAATAAACAGGGTGTGCGTTCTGCCTCTCCGTCGCGGTGAACTTTTTTTTCTTGAGCACGCCTATAAACTGAAACATAACTCAGCGAATACTTCTCACACATTTATGAGCCATATACCTTTATACACATTTAAGTGTGTACTTTTAAATGATCGGATTCAAACTGAAAACAAATATTCTCTGTTTAAGTAATTTGTATAAAACCAACAGGATGTCCAGTATCTCAAAACGCTTGCTAATTATTTTTTAATTCGACACGCCCACTCGCGCAAAAGAGATTCACATGCAAATCTCCACATGGAACGCGAACGCCCTCGTTACCTCAAACACAAAACACCAAAACACTTCACAAGTCTCTGCTTTTCGTCGAGTTTGGAAGACACGTCTGAGCTTACATTGGATTTACATCAGAAGAAGAAGAACGCGATTTGAAGACAAGAAAGATGTAAGGTAAGAAATTCTTACTTATTAGTTTATGGTATTGTTGCATAAACTTCACATTGCAGTTGAACTGTTGCTAGATATATGGTGAATATTATACTATTTAGACCCGTGTTTACTGTTAAATACTGTTTGTGGATATCTGCTCAAACATAGATATGTATAACCATAATGTTTAATATTTTGGAGCGCGATCGCGTTTGAATGTAGGCTATCATATTTTGGAGCGCGCTGTGGGTTTGAATGTATCATATTTTGGAGCGCGCTGTGGGTTTGAATGTATCATATTTTGGAGCGCGATTGCGTTTGAAAGGAAAAATGCACCAAACATTAGGCTTTATGTTTTTACTATTATCTCATTTCATATCATCATAACGAATGGAAACATTTGAAGTAACATATGATAATCAATATATTTTTCTCTAGCGTAGTTGTTCTTGAAATCTTTTGGAAGATTTAATTTATTGTTATTATTATTTTATGCAGCACTGCGTAGCCTATGCCTACAAGGCACAACAGACCTGGTGTTCATTATATATTGTTGGAAACGTGTGTGTGTGTGTGTGTGTGTGTGTGTGTGTGTGTGTGTGTGTGTGTATTCTGTGAATTTTAAAAAGAAATTTTAACCAGAAAAATCTAAAATCTATTCCCAAAATCGTGCAGCCCTATAGTTTCTCTTGATATCAGTATGTTCACAGTTTTTTTCTTTTTTTCTTTCTTTCAGGGACCAGATGCAACTGAGTCCTGCTGACTTCAACATTCACATGAGTCTCTGTACATGAACATGGTAAAGTGAAAATCAAACACCTTGGAAATGAAAGGTATGTTTTTAGGAATGGCACAAAGGTCTCTGTCTTTGGATCATTGTTTTCAATGTGCTCTTTTGTCATTTGTATTTTTGGATTGTGTTGTGTTGTAAATAAATCCAAACAATCTAAAAGCCATTCTTTTTTAAATCTCCTCATTCTTTGTGCAAGGTTGCTCTGAATGACAGGGCCTGATCGCTCCTAATAGGGCAGTTAGGGGAGTGTCTTTGTCTTTCTCAGGTGTTAAAAGCTTACATATTCATGAGATGATCACGCCCCTTCGCATATGGCTTTGTCACACAAAACACGTCTTAGAAATTTTAAATCAATATATTGTCTTATCTGAATGAGCAGTCAGGGTGATTTTCACATAGTTTTGGAGCAACTATTCTAGGCTATGTCATACAATTTTCAAAAGTCTTGTGAAGAAATAATCAGTATGGGTTTCATGGCCTTATTTCAGTGAGAATCTTTTTTTGTATTTTCACAAACCACGCATAAATGTCATTATCTCAAAACTACAAACTTTTACATACATGCTGCTGATATATTATTGTAGCAGAGTTTGTGCTGAATACAGTGTAATTAGACTTTAGCCATGAAAATGTCACAAGTAACAGAAAAAAACACAAATGTCAGAGCATGTCAGACCACCTCCAGGGCCCAGAAAACAGCTCAGACCTCAGAGGGTTAATGTGTCTGACAGATCACTCTAGCCTCAGTTAAAGCTGCTTGTGAACCAGGGCCGCGGGAAGTGCTGCAGCACCCCCTGTTTTCACAGAATTGTAAATGCAACGCATATGTTTGTTCATTACAATTTATAAATTTGTAGCATTTAGTCATTTATTTGTAATAAACACTTTAAGAGGGCTATTTAAAAATAGTTATTTATATATTAAATTATGTTTTTAAAACATAAGCGCAGAGTGTTACGTATAATATTGGGTGTGTGTCGAAAGAATTTGTCCGCAGCTGCTAAAAAAAAAAAATGGATTTGCAAACAGCGCACACACTCAAACCTGACTGCAAATCACATTTTTGACTTTATTGATTCTGCTTTTATTTGTAATGCAATGGACCGGTCAACGGGACATAAATTAATCCATTTGCATTTACGCAATTTACAAGGGTCATCCAACTGAATTGGAATTGGAATTGTATCTTCCTGGGCAGGCCACAATTTACCTAATTTACCTTATGTATGGGAAACCCTGTACATTATTTTTGTATATCATTCATTATTCACCACAGGAGAGAAACAGACAACACTGAGACTTAAAGAAGTATTAATTGAGTATTAAATCATGTTTAATTCAAATTCAGAGTATTTATTTATTCTTATGGCGCCTGGTTGATTTAGTTTATCCCTATGTTAATTAATGCATTTATTATCAAACATGTACTAACAGTTAAGGCTTCTGTTATTCATGTGTGAATCCTTATTACTCCTGTCGTAGTTAATATTGCTCTTCTTTGGTTCATTATTAGTTCATATCTTCGCTAATCATGAGTTCATGTTGAATTAACTATTGATTCAGGTATTAGGATATGATTATTCATGTACTGTTATTGTAAAGGGTTACTTAAGATATATTTGAATTTCTGCAATTACAGTATTGCTTTGGTACGAAAACACATGCTAAAATCATAAATGTGATCATGTTTTATCAGTGTAATGATTGTTGTCAGAGTGACTTACTGAACTGATCTGGATTCTTTAACCACAGGCAGCAGCTTCTGAAGAACTTCATTTGCTCTTTTATTGGCTCCAATAAACTGTTTTAGATCAAAAACATCCATCTTCTGCTCTGATGTCAGCAACACATAAACCAGAGCTGACCACTGTGAAGAGGAGAGTTTGTTTTTTCTTATTTCTCCAGATTTCAGATAACGTTGGATCTCCTGCATCAGAGAATTATCACCCAGTTCATTCAGACAGTGGAACAGATTGATGGATCTCTCTGGAGAGCGATTCTTCCTGATCTTCTGTCTGATGTACTGAACTGTTTCCTCTTTGTTGTAGGAGCAGCTTCCAGTCTGTGTCAGTAGTTCTCGTAAGAGAGTCTGATTGGACTTCAATGAGAGACCCAGAAGGAAACGCAGGAAAAGGTCCAGATGTCCATTCTTACTCTGTAAAGCCTCATCCACAGCTCTCTGATGCAGCTCAGATAATGAAGGATATTTCATCAGGTTTAAGATTTTAGTAAAGAAACTTTGTCTGGTTTTGTCAAACACATTTCTGTTCTCAGTTGTAAAGTGAATGTGTGCATATAGAGCTGCTAGATGTTCCTGGATGCTCAGATGAACAAAGCAGAAGACTTTCCCCTGATACAAGCCCAAGTCCTCTCTGAAGATCTGAGTGCACAATCCTGAGTACACTGATGCTTCTGTCACATCAATGCCACACTCTCTCAGGTCTTCCTCATAGAAGATCAGGTGGCCTTTCACAAGCTGCTGGAAAGCCAGTTTCCCCAGTTTGAGAATCATGTCTTCCTCTTTCACTCTCTTCTCATAGTCCTTCTCATGTTTGATGTTGGTCTGAATGATCAGGAAGTGTGTGTACATCTGAGTGAGAGTTTTGGGAATCTCTCCTCTCTCTGCTTCACTCAACATCTCCTCTAGAACAGTGGCTGAGATCCAGCAGAACACTGGGATGTGGCACATGATGTGGAGGCTCCTCGAGGACTTCAGGTGTGTGATGATTGTATTGGCCAGACTCTGATCACTGATTCTCTTCCTGAAGTATTCCTCCTTCTGTGGCTCATTGAAGCCTCGTACTTCTGTCACTCGATGGACACACTCAGAGGGGACGAGATCCGCTGCTGCTGGTCTGGAGGTGATCCAGATGAGAGCAGAGGGAAGCAGATTCCCCTCAATGAGGTTCATCAGCAGCTCGTCCACTGAGGCTGATTCAGATATATTACACAGTTTCACTTCGCTCTTAAAGTTCAGAGACAGACGACACTCATCCAGACCATCAAAGATGAACAACACTTTATATTCATCACTGGATATTTCCATTTCTTTTGTTTCAGGGAAAAAGACATGAAGAAGATCTGAAAGACTGAATGTTTTGCCCTTCATCAAGTTGATTTCTCTGAAAGGAAGTGGAAATATGAGCTGGACGTCCTGATTCTCTTTCCCTTCAGCCCATTCCACAATGAACTTCTGCACAGAGACTGTTTTCCCAATGCCAGCGACTCCCTTTGTCAGCACAGTTCTGATGGGTTTGTCTTGTCCAGGTAAAGGTCTAAAGATGTCATTGCATTTGATCGGTGTGTCCTCTGTTTCTGCTCTCCTGGATTGAGTCTCAATCTGTCTCACCTCATGCTCATTACTGATCTCTCCACTTCCACTCTCTGTGATGTAGAGCTCTGTGTAGATCTCATTCAGGAGTGTTGGGTTTCCCGGCTTTGCTGTTCCTTCATACAGACACTGAAACTTCTTCAGCAGATTTGATTTAAATGTGCTTTGGACCAGTTGAGAATCACGACTAAAAGAATAAATCATTAGATTACAACATAAATTAAAGAAGTAAAAGTGATAGTAAAATATCTTTATGACAGAAATGTTGTACCTCATTTTAGATGACATGTGTCTTCCCCTAAATGTTCCTCGAGTGTCCATAGTCTGTTCACTAATTATGGACAAACACGGACAGAACAGAGACAATATAACAGAGACGAGAAAACAGAGACAAGAATTCATATAGTACTCATATAGAGCCCGATAGAGCGGTGCCAATGAGCGCCTCAACGCTCCTGTTAACACTTTAACATAACACTGTATTTTAGCACAAGTATATTTTGCAGCTGAATATTAGTATAAAAAAAATGTATTAAGATAGACGATGATCAGAAACATGTAAGTTGAGTGTTTAAGTTGTATAGGAGAATTAATAAAATGGTCAGAAATGGCCATGTCTGTATTTAATGTTTAAATAATTTAATTGAAGTGTCCGTCTGTTGTCTTTATGAAGACAAGAGATCGTTCTGACACTGATAACAGTGGCAACACACACTCAGCATGAGTTCAAAAACACCACATTCCAGAACCAGAATGAAATTAACACAAACTAATGAAAATAATACTCTTGCTAGTCAACTGGAGATGTTTCGTGTGTATTAGGTACATCCGTGCTGCGAGATGTTTCAAAAAGTGGTGGGGACAATATCGACCCTGGCACAGAGTGGTGGGCACATGTCCCACATGTCCAACTCGCAAATTACACCTATGTTTGTTGCACTATATGCCAAACGGGGACAGTTTAAAATTTGGACTCTGAAGAAACTGTCATGTGTATTTTTCCAAAGTTTGCATGTCTGTAACTCAATATCCTTTATATCCTTTTAGATTTCAGTTCTTAGAAAAACTGTCTTTTGATATCTTTTTTGATATTTTTCGGGGCCTATGTGGTTCAATTCAATAAATGTATCTTGTTTTCCTCTATTAAAATAAATGGATAGAACAAACCTGTCTGAGAGCCAAACATTTTTATTTTTCCAGAGTGTGCATGCATGTAACTCAAGAAGATCTATCTATCAATGAAATGTTGTACCTCAGATCAGTTGATGTGTGTTCTCCCTCAAATCTCATCGGCTCCATCATAGACGTGTCACTCTTCATGGACACACAGCTGGGCTCCGGTGAGATTGATTTCTCCCTGTGGTTTTGACTTCAATAGAAAAGAAACAAAAGAACAGAAACAAGAATTCTTAATTATATTACAGTGCATGTAGATAAACCTCACATAGAGAATCAATCCATCCATCTTTTATCATTGCTTTTTAATCTGTTGTTGTGTTTGTGTTTCCCAATAAGTGATGTAGTTGTGTTTAGTTTGGTTGAGTTTGTCAGTTTTGTTCTGGTCCAGATTATCAGTGTTTTGTGTGTCAGTAGATGTTAGTGAAACATCAGGACTGAAACTCTGGATCAGCTGTGAGAGGAGACCTGATCCATTTTCACATTTTCATGGTCCACACATTATTTTTTTTGTATGAATATCTAAAAAGAAAGAACAGACCCTCTCCCTTTAAAAAAAAATAAAATAATAATAATAATAATAATATTCTAGCTTCATACATTCTTTTATCAACACCTAGGTAACATTAGGCAGTTTTGATTTATATGCTGTTTAATGTTGATGATCGTGTTATTTTACATAAGTCAAGTCAAGTCAAGTCAAGTTTATTTATATAGCGCTTTTCACAATACAGATTGTATCAAAGCAGCTTCACAGTATTAAATTAAAATAATACAACAAAGTTTGTTTCAAGAGGAATTTATTGATTGATAAAATTAAATTAAATATCCCCAAAATATCCCCAACTGAGCAAGCCAAAGGCAACAGTGGCAATAAGCAATAAGCATATGATTACATATGAGATCGCTCGTTCGTACCTAACGTACCTTAGCTAACGTACCTCCGACGAAGTGGTCGCTGCAGACACGGGCATTAGCAGACTCTGCTCCTCCCGACCGCAGACGTACGTTTAAAATCCACTTTTTACGGCGTTGTTCTGTGAGCTTTTTACATTTCTCATCTTTATAAATGACAATCTTTGGTACTCTATAAAACTCCTTTCCTCTTTCTCGGTTAGAACGGTTGGAGTGGCCGTAAACTACACAAAACATGGGCATTTTTTCGGACGGCAGGTCCTCAGCTATTTCACTTCTTCCCCTCCATCTGAATTTCACGATCTTGCGAAGCAGCAATGTGATGTCACGTGAAACCAACCTATTATATAGGGCCCCATTCCTATATTTGACCTAAATCCGCCCCTGTGTACACAACCACCCTATAATGGTAAAAATCCACCCACTCCTCTTTTTTGGATCTCCATAAATCATAATCTGTGCCTCAGAAAAGGCCATTTGCAGATGCTACTTTTTGTGACATCACAAAATGCCTAGGCCCCGCCCACTAATGCTGATAGACCCCGCCCTCAGTGAGCTGAACACAGTCCGCCATTCTCTATGTGCTGGAGCAGCTGTAGAAATGAGAAAAATGTCCCAGTTCCCTACTAAGAAAGCCAGGTGTGTTGTTGGATGTAAGAGTGAGCATCAGACTCTTCATTTACTCCCGGCAACTGAGCCACTGAAGACACAGTGGATTCATTTTGTTTATGATGGGAATCTGCCGCTCAAGTTACCTAAAATCATTAATGTCTGCGCTAATCATATTACACAAGACTGCTTTGTGAACAACGGTTAATACAAAGCAGTTTTTTTCTCAAAATTTCAGGGCCTATGTGGTTCAATTCAATAAATGTTTCTTGTTTTCCTCTATTAAAATAAATGCATAGAAGAAACCTGTCTGAGAGGCAAAAAAAAAATGTTTTCCAAAGTTTGCATGCATTTAACTCGAGAAGATCTATCTATCTATGATATGTTGTACCTCAGATCAGTTGATGTGTGTTTTCCCTCAAATTTGATTGGCTGATCCATAGACCGGTCACTCCTCATGGACACACAGCTGGACTCCGGTGAGATTGATCTTTCACCCTTAAACTGACTTTAATAGAACAGAGATAACAGAATAGAGACAAGAATCAACTTGGCTGATTTAACATGAAAATAAATCCCACATGAGAAGGTTGTCTATTAAGACAGTGTGTTGAAGAGTGATGAGACTGTCCAAGGATAATGTCATATATCATCTAGCTGTCTACTGTATCTGTGTGTCTTTGGACAGTGTTTAAAGACCCTGAGTGGCTCCAACTACTGTATATCCCGGCACCAGAATATGATAGAGACAACAGATCACTATACCAACCCTGGCAAACACACACAACACCCTGTTATGTGCAGAAAATGAGTCTTCTATAACATTAAGATCATATGAAGATTGAAGTACCTGAATCCTGGAGAAGAATCTCCATGTCTGAATGTGTGTGTGTCGTCCATGATTCATTCAGTCTTCATGGAGCTTCAGTCAGATATGTCACGTTTGCACCAGTATTTCATCTGTGTGTGTTTAAAACAGAAATATCTCGGCTGAACAGACTGGGAAGTTTGTAACACTAGAGTTTAATGTTCTTCCACTGAAACCTCAAATATTGTACAAATGGGACAGTTTACTGTAAGCCCACATTTAATACATCTGTGAAACTGACTAATACAGTATACACAGGTCCATATTTTAAAATAAAATGTTTCCTATTGATTTTTATGTAAACTAATAAATGTATTTATTGGTATTAAATGTTCAATAAAAATGACGTTACATAAAGGGAGATTGTAACAACAGCACTCTTTGTAATTGACATTCATTTACACAGAAAACTATATCAAAGTTTAAGAAACACAGCACAAAAAAAAGTTAAAACAAACTCTACAGAAGTTAAAGAGAAAAGTTTGGTTTTTAGTAATGAAAACGAAAATTAGACCTACATAAAACGTGTAAAAGTGTATTCTAACATATAGGGTCAAGGCTATATGTCTATGTCCAATATTTGATAAGTTAAAAAAAACCCCTGTATATTAAGAATTTCATGTGTAATGTACTTTAATATTTCATGGTTACTTACGTTAGTGAGGAAGTAAGTTAATGTTCATGCGCCACACCGGAACACTTGCTCTGAATATAAAGTTATTAAACACCTCGAGGCTCGAGTTTTCCATCAACAGCTCGTTAAATCAAACTTACATAATACAAACATCACTTGATAGGCTACTATGATCCGTTGTTCTCATTTAAAGATTCTTAAACCCGGGTGTAAAATGGCGCTTGTAAATAAAACACACTGGAATGTACTTTCACTTTCACTATAAGCCCCTGCCCCTTTTGCCCCTTATTGTGTAAATGTATTGTGCCCCTCTCTGATACATGTAAATTATTATTATTATAAATATTATAATACATATCAATACACTTATACACCATTGCCACTAACAATAATAATACAAAAAAATATATTATTTAAAAAATAATAATTGGCGGAAGTAAGTATTTGGCGGAGGTGACGTCATAGGCGGAGTTTCCCTTGCAGCGGATCTACAGCAGTTCGCCGCGAGTCTTCAAACTACACGAGCAACAGGTAACATTAAAGGGATACTTCAGGATTTAGCATTAAGCTTTGTATTAGTAGAAAACCTGTAGTATTTTCGAATTACCGTGCTTTCCACCCTCATATCCCCCTGAGAGGAGAGATTTATGTATTTTTTGTCTGGAAAAAATCCTCAGATGACGCAAAAATCGTCATTTTGCGTCATCGGAGGATTTTTTGGGCAGAGGATAAAGACTACAGCCAGTAGGAGGGGCTGTCCCGCATGTTTTCAACCCGCCCATAGAGGGTGGGATCTCACTCAAAGAATGTACACAGTGTCAGCCATCTTTCTTTGGAAGCTAAGCTAGCAGGCTGTTGTTCTGTGGAGAAAGCTGAGTAGTAGGGGTTACCATCCTCCTTTTCCCGGACTTGTCCGGCGGGCGAGATCGTTCAAAATGTCCGGTATTCGGCTTTTGCTTTCTGCGGTCGCCATTCATTATTTACATGCACACCTTTTGTTTCAATCTAACTGAATTCATTCCGATTGGTGAATCTGAATGTAGTGTTTACATGAACTTTAAACAAGTGATCGGTTGATGTGCGTTTTAACATTGCTAAGAAAATTCCCGCTCCTCCGTGAGAGATACGAGACCGGCGCGTCTCAGTAATCACTCCACCGGCCTCTCATCGTTCTCCCGCGCCCCTCAGCCTCATCCTGCTCGCCACAGTAAACATGATGAATGGCGACTGTAGAACGCAAAAGCCGAATCCCAGACATTTTGGCGTCACTTTGACAGCGAATAACTTTACATCTGAGGCGTTTAAAGACTCCATTTGTCCATTATTTATTTCTAAAGAAAAACGACAATGTATAAAATGCTCCATTACCTTGTATCTTACGTTATGGCCACGTAGAAGCAGTTTTTGTAAAAACAGGCTAACGATTGCGTCATAACCACGCGACTCTCTGGATATTACCGTAGAGACAGGAGGAGAAGCTCGCAGTCAATCGGGGGGACGTGGAGGCATAAAGTCCGATAAAGTCAAGGGAGAAGCCCATAGAGAGTCACAAAGTTTCTCCTGCTCCTAGCTCATGTATAGCTCCTACTTACGCTCTCTGTTTCTGCAAGTTTCGGAAGGGAATGATTCAGATTTCTCTTGGCACAGCTACTAGAAGACTTACAACTGTCAGGCAGGCTGCTCACGTCACATCCACGTCGTCAAGCTCAGTGTGAGTCTGCGCAGTATGCTCAGCCATCAGAAAATGAGTGCTTCTAATTTGCTTCACTTTTCTCCGTTGAAACCTATGGGGTCGCTGTGTCCAGTTTATACTGTCTATGGTTGTTTTCAACTGCACTCTCTTACCGGTAGGCGTGGCCTCCTAGGGCAGCGAAGCAAGTGCATTCTGGGAGTTGTTGTCTTTCATCCACATAAGCCAAAAATACATTTTCTGGCTTTTCTCAGTCAAGAAAGCTCCAAATTAAAAAATGTCTTCACATTTCTTCTACATAAATGACCTATTTTAAATACACATTCATCTTTCCAGAGGTGAAGTATCCCTTTAAGCTAATATGGAAAAGTTACATTTATCCTACTGTAGGGGTAGGACATTAGGACCCAGTAGACGCCACCTCCGAGCACTTCTTTTTATTTATTTTTATTTATTTATTTTTTATTATGCTTGCAAACAATACAGAGATGACAAACATGGTATACAAATTTGTATCAGAATTACAAAAATGTCAATACAAAATATAATAATATGTACAATGTAATCTGAACATACATAATAGCAGTGCATAACCAAGACAAATACAAATAAAGAAAAATGAAGAAGAAAAAAGGAATCATGAGGGTAAGACACATCTTATATATCATTTAGTGTACACAAATTAAAGTCACTACAATTTGAAATAGTTTTAATTGCTTTCTTATTTACTGAGGATGAAATAGTGTTAAGGTACATTTTAAATTCTTTCAAAAAACAATAAAAAATGGTTTGTTATTGGTGAATTTACATTTATGAATGTAAAATTTGCCAATAAAATAAATTAATAACAAAACAAGCTTTTATTTTATTGGGGTCAGACTCAAAGTATCCAAAAATAATGTCTTTAAAGGTTACTGATATATCTTGCTGGATATTATCTTTAATAAATATTTCAATATTTGTCCATAGTTGTTCAGTATAGAAACATGACCAAAATAAAGGATAAACAGTTTCTGTGTGAACTTGGCAAAATGAGCATCTTGTGTCAATATTATTTTTATATTTAATCATAAAATATTTAACAGGGTAGAATGTATTTATTATTTTAAAGGACACTTCTTTTACTTTATTAGTTAGAAAATATTTCTGTTGTAAGGACCAAATCTTTTTCCACTTTACATTTTTAAATAAATGACTCCAATAAGAGATTGCAGGAGAAACAGAAATTATATTTTCAAGAAAAGGGGATCTAACTTTATTATTTCTATCTTTTTTTTCCTGAAAAACATATTTTACCTATTGGAGTTTCAGTTGGCTCAGGAAAAGTAGTAATTATAGTAGGAGAGTGAAAGCAGTTTTTTAAGAGAGTACAGATTCCTGTTGGTATTGCTCCCATAACTATGGCAAACTCTTTGGGGGTCACTGGCATATTGTATTCAGAAAGAAATTCAGTGTAAGTCATTAAAAAGCCTTGGTTGTTAAATAGTTGACATACTAAAAGTAAGCCGTTATTAAACCATTTATCAAAAAATAAAGATCTATTTTTGTATAAAATATTTTGATTATTCCAAATAAAGAATTTATGGGGGGTGAAATTGTGTTTATATATTAAAGCCCATGCCAAAAGTACCGGTTGGTGGAAATTTGAAAGTTTGATGGGAATTTTAGATATGTTGTAATTGCACATTAATAAAAATCTTATACCCCCAATTTTTTAAAAAGCTTGTTGTGGGAAGATATTCCAGATGGAGTCTTGATTTTTCAAATACCGATGAAGCCAATTTATTTTAAAAGTATAATTTAAAGAACTAAAATCAATCACATTTAAACCACCTTTGTTATAATTGTTTAGAATAAGCCATTTCTTCATATAGTGGTTCTTATTTTTCCAGACAAAATCTGTCAGATCTCTTTCAATCAATTTACATGTGGACTTATCAACATAGAGAGATTGAGCCGCATAAGAGAGAGTGAAAGTCCCTCGGCCTTAGTGAGCAAAACTCTTCCTTTAATAGATAGATCCCTTTGAAGCAGCAATTAAGTTTTCTCTTTGTTTTAGCAATAATCGGATTAAAGTTTGTTGCACATCTAGTTTTATCTTTAGTTATTCCTATGCCAAGATATTTTACAGTGCTTTAACAGCTATGCCACATATTGAAGAAACATTACAATTTTTAATGGCCAATAATTCACATTTATCATTATTCAGACTTAGACCAGAAGCTCTAGAGAATGACTGAAGGATATTTAAGGCTACAGGGATTTGAGAAGAGTCTTCTAAAAACAACACTGTATCATCAGCTTATGACTTATGATTAATTTTGTAGTTCCTACAGTTATGCTTTTTAGGTTGCTCTTTGTAATATGCAAATTAAGAAATTGCACTGCAATTAAAAATAAATAAGGAGACACTGGACAACCCTGTCGAACACCACGATTAAGGAAAAATCTGGGAGAGGTACCGTTTTTTAGTTTAATATAACTATTTCCATTTCCATATAACATATTAACCATCTTACAGAAAAACTCACCAAATCCTATTTTTTTAAGAGCTTGAAATAAAAAACGTGTTCTAAAGTATCAAAAGCTTTGTAATAATCTAAGAAAAAAAAATAATCTGTCATTATTAATTATATCAGAATAATCTAAAATATCTAATATTAATCTTATATTGTTAGATATGTGTCTATTTTGCATAAAGCCAGACTGTGAAATTTTACATTTTACTCTCATACATCTTTTTCTTTTTAGCCAATTTGCTAAAGAACGTATTTACCAATTTCATATTTCACTAATTCCCAAAAATTGTTTTCCTTATTTGCTTTTTCCCAGTAACTAGTGATTATACATTTAATTTGATCTTTTACTTCTTTATATTTAAGCAATGAATTGTTCAGTTTCCAAAAGGAGGTAAATCTTTGCAAGTTAGCAGTATCTGAAAGAGAAATGAATATGGATATGCATATGTGATCAGAGAGAGGCGATGGAGTAATATTAGAGGATACATTATTTAGATCTCTAGAGATAAGCCACATATCGATACGAGACTGCTTTGAAAGAGAATTGTTGCTCCATGTAAAGTGTTTTTGAGAAGGATGAGTTTCTCTCCAACTGTCGAGTAAAGGAAATCTCAGCATAAACCTCTAAGTACAGACTCCAGTTATCAGGTGACTTTGGAGGCCATCTATCTAAGACATTATCCAAAGCCACGTTAAAATCCCCTCCAAAAACTAAAAAAGAATTTGGGTATTTAGTTAGTAATTTCAACACATGTTCTTCTACTTGATCAATACGTTTTTCGTTGTGTTTTTGTTGATTAAAACCATAAATATTGACAATAATACCCGTTACATTAGAAATATCCAGTATGAGACAGATATATCTTCCACCTGGATCACAGTCAGAGCACACAATCTTCCCATTAAACCAGTTTTTGAGAATAGAAACACCAGCTGAGTTACTGGTTCCATGAGCCCAAAGCCCATAACTCAAGCCATCCACAAATCGGATCCCCATTGAGATCTCCAAAAAACATAATACTCTTTGGTTGAATGGCATTCTTGCAAAAAAACAAAAGTCAGATTTAAATTGTTTAAGAAACAGAAAAATTGTTTTCCTTTTTGTAATGTTTCTTAACCCTCTAGTATTAAAAGAAATTATAGAAAGAGACATAAAGTGAGAAAAAAAAAAAACTATAAGCTATAACCTATGTTATTTTATATAGAGGTAAATTGAACCGGTTTCTGAGAAAAATAAATATACACACAGAACGATGAGAACAGCAAACTCTATACTAGTACAAATTATATAGTGCAAATCAGAATTTAGATTTCAATATTCATAACACATGAATAATCTATGTTCTTGTAGTAAAAATATTATTTCTACAGTGCAAATGCAGAGTCTATAATAATATAACTAACAAGAGCTAACTTCCTTGTTTTTGTTGTTGTTTTTCCCCATAAGGAGCGAGATTGAAAAGAACAAATTCCTGAGATTAGGATGCCTTCCAAAAAAATAAAAATAATAATAATAATAATATATCATTAGCATTGCATTCACATAACTGTATAAGTTATAACTTAGGATGGCATTAGTATATTCGTTCAAAATATCAACCTAGCCTAAATTATATTTTTCTTCTTTCCCTTTCCCCTCTGTAGGGACACAAATGGCTTAGTCTGTTTCTGACATATTCGGATATGCCAAATCCATTTATTGTCCATTTTGGCATTGCAAATAACAAATAAAACAAACAAAAATTATACTTAACACTTTACTTTGACTTATTGTTATATATATATATATATATTTATTATATTGATTCATACATTAAGCTGTCCAAATGCTTTAATAAATAATATTTCTACTCATCCACTGATCTTCTTGTGGTGTCGTGCTGATTAAACACTAAATACATATATCCACAAAAACTGAACTTTAATCTCCAGGAGTGAAGACAGAAGATTACAGTTTAGCTCTCACTGGAAGAGTCACTGAAGACATCAGCTCATTTATAATAGCAGAGTCTCCTCTGGTGGACATTATCTGAACTGCACTCCAGTGTAGAGGACTTCATCTATAATAACAGAGTCTCCTCTTGTGACTTTATCTATAATAGCAGAGTCTCCTCTTGTGGACATCATCTGAACTGCACTCCAGTGTAGAGGACTTCATCTATAATAGCAGAGTCTCCTCTTGTGGACATCATCTGAACTGCACTCCAGTGTAGAGGACTTCATCTATAATAGCAGAGTCTCCTCTTGTGGACATCATCTGAACTGCACTCCAGTGTAGAGGACTTTATCTATAATAGCAGAGTCTCCTCTGGTGGACATCATCTGAACTACACTCCAGTGTAGAGGACTTCATCTATAATAGCAGAGTCTCCTCTTGTGGACATCATCTGAACTGCACTCCAGTGTAGAGGACTTTATCTATAATAGAAGAGTCTCCTCTTGTGGACATCATCTGAACTGCACTCCAGTGTAGAGGACTTCATCTATAATAGCAGAGTCTCCTCTTGTGGACATCATCTGAACTGCACTCCAGTGTAGAGGACTTCATCTATAATAACAGAGTCTCCTCTTGTGGACATCATCTGAACTGCACTCCAGTGTAGAGGACTTCATCTATAATAGCAGAGTCTCCTCTTGTGGACATCATCTGAACTGCACTCCAGTGTAGAGGACTTCATCTATAATAACAGAGTCTCCTCTTGTGGACATCATCTGAACTGCACTCCAGTGTAGAGGACTTCATCTATAATAGCAGAGTCTCCTCTGGTGGACATTATCTGAACTGCACTCCAGTGTAGAGGACTTCATCTATAATAACAGAGTCTCCTCTTGTGGACATCATCTGAACTGCACTCCAGTGTAGAGGACTTCATCTATAATAGCAGAGTCTCCTCTTGTGGACATTATCTGAACTGCACTCCAGTGTAGAGGACTTCATCTATAATAACAGAGTCTCCTCTTGAGGACATCATCTGAACTGCACTCCAGTGTAGAGGACTTTATCTATAATAGCAGAGTCTCCTCTTGTGGACATCATCTGAACTGCACTCCAGTGTAGAGGACTTCATCTATAATAACAGAGTCTCCTCTTGTGGACATCATCTGAACTGCACTCCAGTGTAGAGGACTTCATCTATAATAACAGAGTCTCCTCTTGTGGACATTATCTGAACTGCACTCCAGTGTAGAGGACTTCATCTATAATAGCAGAGTCTCCTCTTGTGGACATCATCTGAACTGCACTCCAGTGTAGAGGACTTCATCTGTAATAGCAGAGTCTCCTCTTGTGGACATCATCTGAACTGCACTCCAGTGTAGAGGACTTCATCTATAATAACAGAGTCTCCTCTTGTGGACATCATCTGAACTGCACTCCAGTGTAGAGGACTTCATCTATAATAGCAGAGTCTCCTCTGGTGGACATTATCTGAACTGCACTCCAGTGTAGAGGACTTCATCTATAATAGCAGAGTCTCCTCTTGTGGACATCGTCTGAACTGCACTCCAGTGTAGAGGACTTCATCTATAATAACAGAGTCTCCTCTTGTGGACATCATCTGAACTGCACTCCAGTGTAGAGGACTTCATCTATAATAGCAGAGTCTCCTCTGGTGGACATTATCTGAACTGCACTCCAGTGTAGAGGACTTCATCTATAATAACAGAGTCTCCTCTTGTGGACATCATCTGAACTGCACTCCAGTGTAGAGGACTTCATCTATAATAGCAGAGTCTCCTCTTGTGGACATCATCTGAACTGCACTCCAGTGTAGAGGACTTCATCTATAATAGCAGAGTCTCCTCTTGTGGACATCATCTGAACTGCACTCCAGTGTAGAGGACTTCATCTATAATAGCAGAGTCTCCTCTTGTGGACATCATCTGAACTGCACTCCAGTGTAGAGGACTTCATCTATAATAGCAGAGTCTCCTCTTGTGGACATCATCTGAACTGCACTCCAGTGTAGAGGACTTCATCTATAATAGCAGAGTCTCCTCTTGTGGACATCATCTGAACTGCACTCCAGTGTAGAGGACTTCATCTATAATAACAGAGTCTCCTCTTGTGGACATCATCTGAACTGCACTCCAGTGTAGAGGACTTCATCTATAATAACAGAGTCTCCTCTTGTGGACATTATCTGAACTGCACTCCAGTGTAGAGGACTTCATCTATAATAGCAGAGTCTCCTCTTGTGGACATCATCTGAACTGCACTCCAGTGTAGAGGACTTTCTTTATAATAGCAGAGTCTCCTCTTGTGGACATCATCTGAACTGCACTCCAGTGTAGAGGACTTCATCTATAATAGCAGAGTCTCCTCTTGTGGACATCATCTGAAGTGCACTCCAGTGTAGAGGACTTTCTCTATAATAGCAGAGTCTCCTCTTGAGGACATCATCTGAACTGCACTCCAGTGTAGAGGACTTCATCTATAATAGCAGAGTCTCCTCTTGTGGACATCATCTGAACTGCACTCCAGTGTAGAGGACTTCATCTATAATAGCAGAGTCTCCTCTTGTGGACATCATCTGAACTGCACTCCAGTGTAGAGGACTTCATCTATAATAGCAGAGTCTCCTCTTGAGGACATCATCTGAACTGCACTCCAGTGTAGAGGACTTCATCTATAATAGCAGAGTCTCCTCTTGAGGACATCATCTGAACTGCACTCCAGTGTAGAGGACTTCATCTATAATAGCAGAGTCTCCTCTTGTGGACATCATCTGAACTGCACTCCAGTGTAGAGGACTTCATCTACAATAGCAGAGTCTCCTCTTGTGGACATCATCTGAACTGCACTCCAGTGTAGAGGACTTCATCTATAATAGCAGAGTCTCCTCTTGTGGACATCATCTGAACTGCACTCCAGTGTAGAGGACTTCATCTATAATAGCAGAGTCTCCTCTTGTGGACATCATCTGAACTGCACTCCAGTGTAGAGGACTTCATCTATAATAGCAGAGTCTCCTCTTGTGGACATCATCTGAACTGCACTCCAGTGTAGAGGACTTCATCTATAATAGCAGAGTCTCCTCTTGAGGACATCATCTGAACTGCACTCCAGTGTAGAGGACTTCATCTATAATAGCAGAGTCTCCTCTTGTGGACATCATCTGAACTGCACTCCAGTGTAGAGGACTTCATCTATAATAGCAGAGTCTCCTCTTGTGGACATCATCTGAACTGCACTCCAGTGTAGAGGACTTCATCTATAATAGCAGAGTCTCCTCTTGTGGACATCATCTGAACTGCACTCCAGTGTAGAGGACTTCATCTATAATAGCAGAGTCTCCTCTTGTGGACATCATCTGAACTGCACTCCAGTGTAGAGGACTTCATCTATAATAACAGAGTCTCCTCTTGTGGACATCATCTGAACTGCACTCCAGTGTAGAGGACTTCATCTATAATAGCAGAGTCTCCTCTGGTGGACATTATCTGAACTGCACTCCAGTGTAGAGGACTTCATCTATAATAGCAGAGTCTCCTCTTGTGGACATCAACTGAACTGCACTCCAGTGTAGAGGACTTCATCTATAATAGCAGATTCTCCTCTTGAGGACATCATCTGAACTGCACGCCAGTGTAGAGGACTTCATCTATAATAGCAGAGTCTCCTCTTGTGGACATCATCTGAACTGCACTCCAGTGTAGAGGACTTCATATATAATAGCAGAGTCTCCTCTTGTGGACATCATCTGAACTGCACTCCAGTGTAGAGGACTTCATCTATAATAGCAGAGTCTCCTCTTGTGGACATTATCTGAACTGCACTCCAGTGTAGAGGACTTCATCTATAATAGCAGAGTCTCCTCTTGTGGACATTATCTGAACTGCACTCCAGTGTAGAGGACTTCATCTATAATAGCAGAGTCTCCTCTTGTGGACATCATCTGAACTGCACTCCAGTGTAGAGGACTTCATCTATAATAGCAGAGTCTCCTCTGGTGGACATCATCTGAACTACACTCCAGTGTAGAGGACTTCATCTATAATAGCAGAGTCTCCTCTGGTGGACATCATCTGAACTGCACTCCAGTGTAGAGGACTTCATCTGTAATAGCAGAGTCTCCTCTTGTGGACATCATCTGAACTGCACTCCAGTGTAGAGGACTTCATCTATAATAGCAGAGTCTCCTCTTGTGGACATCATCTGAACTGCACTCCAGTGTAGAGGACTTCATCTATAATAGCAGAGTCTCCTCTTGTGGACATCAACTGAACTGCACTCCAGTGTAGAGGACTTCATCTATAATAGCAGATTCTCCTCTTGAGGACATCATCTGAACTGCACGCCAGTGTAGAGGACTTCATCTATAATAGCAGAGTCTCCTCTTGTGGACATCATCTGAACTGCACTCCAGTGTAGAGGACTTCATATATAATAGCAGAGTCTCCTCTTGTGGACATCATCTGAACTGCACTCCAGTATAGAGGACTGAGGAGACCCGTTTACTTCATCACACTCTCAACAACAGATTTAACATTCAACACATTTTTATTTATAGCCGAGCTTTATGTGCCATAAAATAGATGGCATTTATATTTTCTTTAAACTCAGCTTATATGTACATATAAATGCTCTTAAATATATAATGTCTAAAGATTTCTAACAAAAGGTCTATGATATTCAAGCATGTGTTTGTTTGTTTTGGCTGTGACGGAACTTGACTCTTGCTTTTCTTATTGATATAAAAAACGCCAGTTGCTTTAAACATGCTACTTAAACTCTAAGTTTGAATATTGTTTGTTGATATTGGATTAATAAATATTGCATTAAAGACGGTGGCAGAAACAGAATAATTGCTATTTTACTGAATATTAACCACAAATGATTATGATTGTTTGAGCTTTCCCACAACAGAAGTGTGTGAGATCTGGCCATCATCTAAACCAATCTAAGAAGATTAAGGATAAAGTTATTTTCTTTGAAATTTTCTTGTCATACTCCATGATATTACAATAAAAATTTGTTTTATATATATATATATATATATATAGGTTCTTTATTGGCATCAATGGGTCCATGAAGAGCCATAAAAAGTTTCTTTATAATGGAAAAGTGTTTTTTGATCATTAAACTGTTCTAGAAAAAAAATAGTTCTTCTAAGATCTGTTACTGAAAGGTTCTTTGCCCCAAAAATGACTCATGATTGTACAGACCGATGAACTTTTTGGCTTTTGCTTTGATAACTTATATTGCTGAACTAGAACTAGAGTCGTGAGAAAATGAAACACAATTATTACGCCCCGCCTCTAGGGGAATATAAATCACTAGAGAGGCGTAATAAATAATTATTGGGTTGTGGAAATGGAATCCCAGCACGCATCACTCCGGTCGATAATCAAACTCATACACAAAATTGAAGCAAAAAGTAATACATTTATTAAAGAATAACAAGTGAAATAAAGAGCAAATCTTCAGGGTGTCCAAAAGGCCAAAATAACAAACAAAACGAATATAAAAAGAAAAGAGGAGAAATGAATAACCTAATCAAATCCCAAAAGAAAATACATTTATCTTACCTAACTCCCTGCCCAAAAACAGAGATCAAACAATTACAAAATAAACAAGGCAGGACACCCCTACGCTCCACACTGTTAAGATGGTTTAAACATAGGAGAACGGTTCAAAGGTTATCACAAGATGCACGTTCACTTGAACTAATTAAAGTCTCTAATACACAATTTGATCATCGGCCGGAGGAGGGATTCCGGAGCTCTCAACCCACGTGCGACCGAACCAACAATGAGCTCCTCGATGAGTGCCAGCAGCGTCCTTATAAAGACCCCGCCCCGACTGGGCAACCAATGGCTGCTTACAACCCATGATTGGATAACCTGTTTGAAATTAGAGAAAACAAGAAAGAGAAAAAGAACAGAACAATAGAAAACAAGCTAAACACAGGTCGTAACACCCTCACACACAAAGAATCTACATACAATAAAGTACAGTAGATTTACTCGAAATCAAACGACCGTGATAGTGCATCAGCCAACACGTTATCCTTGCCTTTCTTAAAACGAATTTCCAGGTTAAAATCCTGGACAAAGAGAGACCAGCGCATAATTCGTTGGTTTGAGTTTTTCATCCGAGACAAAAAAACTAATGGGTTGTGGTCTGTATATACAACCACCGGAAGAGAACTAGAGCCAATGTACACCTCAAAGTGTTGTAAAGCCATTAAAAAGGCCAACGCCTCCTTCTCAATGGTGCTGTAATTTAACTGATGTTTCAGGAATTTCTTTGAGAAGTACCCAACAGGATGCTCAATCCCATTTTCATCATCCTGCAGAATGACAGCACCACCACCAGTAGCACTTGCATCAACATCCAACTGAAATGCACAGGAATAATTTGGAGCCGTTAATACAGGACCACTACTCAAAAGGTTTTTAACAGAATCGAATGCAGTCTGGCATTCCTCAGTCCACTCAAAAATTTGTGATACGCGAAGCAGATTTGTTAGAGGCAACACAACATCTGAGAAATTTTTACAAAATCCCCGATAATAGCCAGACATTCCTAGGAATCTCCTGAGTTCACGTTTCGTACGGGGCACTGCAAATTCTGTAATAGCCTGTACTTTCAAAGCGACAGGTCGAACCTGCCCTTGCCCAACCTGTTTCCCTAGGTAGGTAATTGTCGCTTTGCCAAACTCACACTTAGACAAGTTAAGAGTAAGAGATGCATCCAGTAAACGATTAAAAACAGTACTTAATGTTGTCAAGTGCTCATCCCACGTATTCGAATAAACAACAATATCATCGAGGTAAGCTTTACAGTTTGAAACACCGCCCAGCACTTGACTCATCAAGCGCTGAAACGTAGCCGGAGCGTTGCGCAGTCCGAACGCCATCACCCTATAATTAAGGAAATCATCCGGAGTAACAAACGCAGATATTTCGGCCGCGCGCTCCGTCAAGGGAACTTGCCAGTATCCCTTTAGCATGTCGAGTTTCGTGACGAAGCGCGCAGAGCCTACGTTATCGATACAATCCTCCATAAGCGGGAGGGGAAACGAATCTGGTTTTGTCACGGCATTTACTCTTCTATAATCCGTGCAGAACCGTTGTGTTCCGTCCGATTTCGGAACTAATAAACAGGGTGAACTCCAGGCGCTGAAACTCGGAACTGCAAATCCATTCGCAACTAAATATTTTACCTCTGCCTCCATAACTTTACGTTTAACTGGATTCACTTTATAAGCACGTTGCTTAATCGGTGAATGATCACCTACGTCAATATCATGCTTCAGTACTTGAGTGCAGGTAGGAACGTCTGAAAACAACCCCAAGGGTGAATTAATCAACTTTACTATATCAGTGCGCTGAGAGTCAGATAAATGCGCCAGATGAGAATTTAAATTCTCCAAAATCATGGAATTATTCAATCTACCACCCAACATCAGAGTACTCTGTAGATTCAGTCCATCTTCATCAACATCACTGTCAGAAGCAATCACGATCGAGGCTACTGGAGTGATAACAGAGCTTTTTAACTCAATATCTTCCCCACGACTCACATACAGCTTCAGCATGTTTACATGACACACGCGAGTTTTTCTTTGCCGATCAGGAGTCCGAACAACATAATTCGTCTCATTCAGCTTCTTATCAATGACATACGGACCAGAGAATCTAGCCTGTAATGCAGCACCCTGGATTGGCAATAAAACCAAGACCTTGTCCCCCTCAGAGAACGAACGAGAAACAGCATTCTTGTCAAAACGTTTTTTCATTTTCACTTGGGTACTTTCCAGTGCGGTCTGAGCCAATTTACAAGCATTATGCAATCGCTCTCTAAAAGAACTAACATATTCTAGTAGATTACAATCCGATTTTTCCTCAGTCAGCCAGTTCTCTCTCAACATTTTGAGTGGGCCCCTTACCGTGTGTCCAAAAACCAATTCTGCAGGACTAAATCCTAATGACTCCTGAACACTCTCACGGACAGCAAACATAAGAAAAGGCAAACCCTCATCCCAGTCTTTCTCTGACTCGGCACAATATTTACCCAGCATGGACTTCAAGGTTTGGTGGAACCTTTCGAGAGCACCTTGGGACTCTGGATGATAGGCACTAGATGTAATGTGCTTAATTTTCAATTGGGACAGTACCTGTTTAAATAGTCGTGACATAAAATTTGTTCCCTGATCCGTTTGGATCACCTGTGGAAAGCCAAAGATAGAGAAGAACGTGATTAGGGCTTTCACCACAGCCTTCGCTTTTAATGAACGCAACGGGACTGCCTCCGGATAGCGAGTTGTCGCGCACATAAGCGTAAGCAGATAAACATGCCCAGATCTTGTTCGTGGTAACGGTCCAACACAGTCCAAGATTACTCGTGCAAAAGGCTCTCCCATGACAGGAATAGGTTTAAGTGGTGCAGGAGGTATAACCTGGTTAGGTTTTCCTACGACCTGACACACGTGGCACGAGCGACAATACTGCGCCACATCAGATTTAATGCCGGGCCAGAAAAAATAGCGCAAAATGCGAGAATAAGTTTTAGTAATACCTAGATGTCCTGCTACATTATCATGGGCCACACTCAGAACTTGTTTTCGAAAGCATTTAGGCACAACCAGTTGAAAAACAACATCCCAACCTAAACCATCAGACCCTGCTGGAGTCCACTTTCTCTTTAACACCTCGTTGTCCCAAAAGTAACCTATCGATTTATTCTCAATCTCCTTCAAATTGAACGCTGCATTCCTACAACGCAGCAGAGAAATGTCTTTTTTCTGTTCAGCGGAAATCACATCTTTATTAATGGACAACGACAAATCAGCTGATTCTAGTTCAGCACCGCTAGTCGCGGACAGCGACTCGGAATTAGACAGCTCAGGTTGTACAATGCGAACTTCACCTTTTACTTGGTCCTCAGCTGCCAAGAAGGTATCCGAAATATCAATCGAATCACCAAATTTACGCGCTTGAGCCCGCGTAACTACACACGCCGCAAACACTGAAGGAAACTCTGATGCCAACTCACCGGAAGTAACAGAATCATACACAGGGTTTTCAATGACCTCGGGAAATGGGAGTACTTTCCCTCCAGCGAGATCGTTACCTATAATTAAGGCCACGCCATTCACAGGTAACTTGTGTCGCACTGCCAATTTTACACAACCTGTTACTAAACCGGATCGAATGTACACATTATGCAACGGTACTTTCAACACCCCCAACTCAATTCCTTGAATGAGAACATCAGATCCACAATAACTTTTCTCAGAAAATGGCAACATGCTAGCCAGCACAAACGACTGATTGGCCCCTGTATCCCGCAACATGGTCACAGGAACCAAGTCTCGCTCAGATCCACTAAGAGAAATCATCCCCTGACACAAAAGGATCATACGCGGCATCAATATTCGAACTAAGTTGACTGCCTATTTTCTTAACAAAACCAACACTTTTGGCTGACTTCCCTTTATTTTTATTTTTCAGTGAAGGGCAATTCGCAATCAAATGACCAAGTCCGTGGCAGTAAAAACATTCACGGGCTTCAACCGGCATTGCTTGCTTAGACAGACCTACTTTCGAGATTTTAGCGTTTTTCTCTGAGGACGAAGAATAAAATTCACGACGTACAACAAACGCATTTTTGTGAGTTAGAGTAAACTCATCTGCACAGACTGCAGCCTCGGCAAGAGTCAAAACTCTCTTTTCGTTCAAATAGACAACAACTCTGTCTGGCAATGAATTTTTAAAATCTTCAATCAAAATTAACTCACGGAGATTTTCAAAGTTAACGACTCTGCTGGAATGACACCATCTATCAAAAAGCACAGTTTTCTACCGCGCGTATTCCACATAAGTTTGAGAGGCATTTTTAACATGTGCACGAAACTTCTGCCTATACGCCTCTGGCACTAATTCGTACGCCCTTAGTACCGCACTTTTCAGTTTATCATAGTCTAAACTATCACTCACAGATAAGGTAGAACAAACCTCTTGGGCTTTCCCAGTTAATTTACACTGTATCAAAAGAGACCAAACCTCTCTCGGCCAGCGCAACGCAGCAGCTATTCGCTCAAATGCGCCAAAGTATGAATCTACCTCACTATCTCTAAATGCGGGCACTAGGGTTAAATGACGACTTACATCAAAATCAGCAGAATGACTAGGAGCCACAGACAAAGGCACAGAGGGTGCATGATAGTCAACACTAGTAGAGGGTAGGCCTACATCAAAAGAAGTCTTAACTGAACTGGGACGACGATCATCAGCACGCGTTTCTAGTTCGCACTGCCTAAAACGTAACAGTTGAGTAGTATGTTCCTGACGTTTTATTTCGAGATCTAATTGCTTTAACTGAATAGCTAGTTTTAAATCCTCCGAGCTTACACCACTAAGTGACCGCAACACGGGATCAGAATTCGCAACATCAACGTTATCTTCATCAGTTACCTCAACGTTAGAACTAGACTGCAAAATACCCTGCTTAATTAATGCAGCTTGAATTATGTCTCTCAGTTCCTTCTTTCTATCAGTTTTAATAATCGCAATATCATAGAAATCAGCGATTAAATATAAATCAATTTTCCGACAGGACTCCAAAACATCACATGAAGGAGCCTGTCTAAACGCCTCAATACTAAATTCCATCTATTAACCTACCACTTCACCAATACACATGAAAAAAAACTGCCAATCAAAACATAAATAATGGTACTCACCAGCAAAGCCGAAATCTTCTCAATTTGGATGGGCAAATTTCCAAATAAAATTGGACGGACGAGCCCCCAATTATTACGCCCCGCCTCTAGGAGAATATAAATCACTAGAGAGGCGTAATAAATAATTATTGGGTTGTGGAAATGGAATCCCAGCACGCATCACTCCGGTCGATAATCAAACTCATACACAAAATTGAAGCAAAAAGTAATACATTTATTAAAGAATAACAAGTGAAATAAAGAGCAAATCTTCAGGGTGTCCAAAAGGCCAAAATAACAAACAAAACGAATATAAAAAGAAAAGAGGAGAAATGAATAACCTAATCAAATCCCAAAAGAAAATACATTTATCTTACCTAACTCCCTGCCCAAAAACAGAGATCAAACAATTACAAAATAAACAAGGCAGGACACCCCTACGCTCCACACTGTTAAGATGGTTTAAACATAGGAGAACGGTTCAAAGGTTATCACAAGATGCACGTTCACTTGAACTAATTAAAGTCTCTAATACACAATTTGATCATTGGCCGGAGGAGGGATTCCGGAGCTCTCAACCCACGTGCGACCGAACCAACAATGAGCTCCTCGATGAGTGCCAGCAGCGTCCTTATAAAGACCCCGCCCCGACTGGGCAACCAATGGCTGCTTACAACCCATGATTGGATAACCTGTTTGAAATTAGAGAAAACAAGAAAGAGAAAAAGAACAGAACAATAGAAAACAAGCTAAACACAGGTCGTAACAACAATGAAGAATAACATCGACTCTCGCCTGTGATCTCCACTTCTTCTGGCGGCTCTGGGACAGAGTTATATTTCTCTGTCAGATAATCTGAAGATATATTTTACACATGTGATCACTTTATCAAACACGAAGAGAAGTTCATTAAGACTAAAGAATATTATAGTATTAAACCTCTCCTCAACAACACATGATCTGAGGAATAACTCGTGTCTGGAGCTCAAAGATGAAGATAAAGGTTCTTTATGATCCATCAAATCGTTACGGTCCACAAAAGGTTCATTATAGTGGAAAAAGGTTCTTTAGATTATAAAAATGTTCTTCACACTAAGAAAATAAGATCTGATCACTGAAAGGTTCTTTAAGGAATCAAAAATGGTTCATCTATTGGCATATAACATATTTTTATGAGTGATGTTCTAGTGATTGAAATATATTTAGCAAAAGTAAAATAATTGAACATTGAAGAAGTTGTGAAGATAAATGAGAAATAAAGTCCTGAGTCTGACTCTGTTCCTCCAGTAATAACTCGCGTGACTGCAGTGATCTCTAAATCTGCAGCGACTCTCAGACGACTTCTGTTGAGATTGTGCGTAACTAGAAGTTTTCTTCCGGCTGTATTGCTGGTTTCTGCAGATATTAGTGGGTTAGTTGTTGAGAATACTGATGAAACCAGGCGATCTCATATCTGTGGGTCATGTGGGTCAGTTCAGACTGATTCTGTCCTTCAGCTCGACTCTGAACAGAGTCTGTTCATCTTCAGGAACATCTGGAGGAACATCAGCTGAGCCTCAAACATTATTAGATGAAATCATCTGTTATTGTACTGCTGCCATTTCAAGTATCAAATCCAGTTCTGCTCAGTGTTCTCGTATACATGTTTATCTTGTACTACTGAAACTCACAGCTCTTCCTCTTATTCTGCTCTTGTCCTACACACTGCAGACAGCAGTGATCCTGAAAATTCAGCTTTGCATCACAGAAATAAATTATAATTTAAAGTATAATAAATTGAAAATCAATTATTTTAAATTGTAATAATATATCACAATATTACACTTTTTTCTGTATTTTTGATCAATTAATGCAGGCTTGATGAGCAGAAGAAACTTCTTTCAAAAACATAAAAAATAGTAATGTGTCCAAACTTTTGGCCTGTACTGTAGGTGTGAACCAATAGAGACGAAATGAAGCATCGAAAAATAATTCAGCATCACTTCCTTATCACACAATAAATGGTGTCATAAGAGCCACACCTGTTGGGGCTGACATACAGTTAAATTTTCTTCTTGTATTGTAGTGCTGAGTATAATTTATTATTATAAAATGCAAAAGATATTGTCACAAGGCTGTAGCACAGACTGAAGACAGGCAAATGAAGAAAGTTAAAACACAACATAAGGGTTCACAAAATAAACACTGGACACTGATCTGAGGAAAAGGAGGAAATGAAGTACACATCCAAACAAGGCTAATTAATTAAACACAGCTGAACCAAAAAAAATCATAATGATGGTGACCATGGAAACAAAGGAGGAGTGGGAAAGTGAACAAAGGAAGACAGAAAACTAGGGAATACAAACTAAAAGTCCATACTAATGCAAACTGAACATAACTGTGACAGATATGTGCATACTTTTTCATTTTTTAAAGGTCAGATTAAAATGAAACTGTAATGGTGAAATACTGAAAAGTCCTGTAAGAGGAGGCAGTGCCTACTGTACATACACATCGCTGTGATTGGCTGATTTTAAGCTGATGTTCCTGAAACCTTCTTTGTTTACAGCAGATTGAGTATATGGTAATAACAATTGTGTATTAATATTAATAGCTAAACATTAGTTGTAGCAAATAAAATGTACACTTCATTCTGTATAGTAGGCTCTATGCACGAACGCTGCTGACGTATTTCCGGTAGGATCTCAGCCGGCGTCTTTACTTCCGCATAGCGCGTTCTATAGCGAAGTGTAGCGGCAAAACTTTAAAATTAATTTTCTCAGAAACGGACACAACGATTTTAGAAACTGATTCGCTATAGTCGGATTTCGACCCATATGAGAGAATACTCACCATGGGCGAGGCTAGCCCCTTTTTAGGGGTGCAATTTCGCCATTTTGAGCTGAAAATAGGCCTGTATAACGTGTAATTATGTCATTGTGAGGGGACAAGAAACATTAACAAAGCTTTTATTATAGGCACAAGATTAATAATGCATGTGTACATGTTGAGAATTAATATAATACAATTTGTAGCCTTCAGTAAATTTAAAAAGTTCAGCTTTAGGAGGGGAAGAGACAGGGCAAGATCAGGACACTGAGAGAAAAAGAGTGATGGAGATGAGGAGAGAGCAGGTTTTAAATCTATTTCTTATCCTTTTTTGGCCTTCAAATGTCTTGAAATGCACATATCAGAGAAATAAAAACGTTTAACCCCATAACAACCTCAAATGTATGACCTCTTTGATTATAAAGCCCTGTCTACGGCCATGTATTAGGCCTAGATGTCACGATACACACACAGGGTAAAGGTAAGTTCCAAGAGCAGTATTTATTGGGTAATCCGTACTCACAACTAGTCCAGGCAAGGGTCAAATATCCGGTAAGGCAATCCAAAACACAAGAAATAAACATGAACAGGGCAGATACAAACTTCAGAAGTGCTGTGACATAAAACAAGGACTCCTTGACACATACTAAAACAGACAGGGTTATATACACAGGGAAATGACAATGCTAATGGGGAACAGGCTGAGTGTAATGATCAGTGATAAGTGTTACATACAGCCTGTGCCGGGCTATACAACAGAAAGGGGAGACCACGCGGATTAGTTGATTTCAAAAATATATTTATTAAAGATAAAGAATGAGCAACGTAAAGTAAATAAAGTCAGTGTAAGTGTTAAACTTAAGAAACGAAAACGTATGCAATCAGGGTATATGAAGTGTCCTGCAAAAGGAAACAAAATCAGCAAAACGGTGCAGGAGAGAAGGAGAAACGGCGGCCTCCTTCAACCAGGTCTGGAGAGCTTTTAACACCCAGGATACTGGAAACAAGCACACGCGGTCCTGGAGCAATCACCCACAACACGCCACACCTGTGCTCCGCTCACAGAGCCGCCTTAACCTAATGTTAGGCCCCGGGGCTGAGAGGTTTTGTAGGCCCCCCATCCCCTCGATTTATAGTCTCGTTTAAAAAAAGTGTAAAAGCCTATCTAGGTACATCACAAAATGCATTAGTTTCTTTCGAGACCTACAACAGTGAGTTTTTTAATATTGTTTTTAATTTTAATATTGTTATTAACATATCACTGAGCACATAAACACAAGACACTTTATTTAACAACCACACACAGCAACTAAATTTCAACTTTATGCAAATGAGAAGCGATTTTCGCGAGCGACAACCAATAGGAAAGAAGCCTTTCAGTGGAGCTCAGCTCCCGTCACCGTCTCGAGTGCAGTGCAGGCAAGACAGAAGAGTTCAAGGGCGATTTCACTGTTTTATATGATTTGACTGTAACAAACCACAAACATGGATATAATAAAATAATGCATGGAAAAGAAACTGTCGACAGTCTCAGTGAGTTTAATTCATACATTTATAGTTCGAGTGTTGTAGTTTTATGATGCAAGTTTAGCACTGCTGCAGTTCATTTTACAGTTTCCCCTGCATTATGTTGACTATTAGGGACAAGACAATTTATTATTTGTCAAATTCGGATGACGTTTTAGTAATTTATGACAGTATGAGTGAGTTTAATTTGTAGATTGATCGATCGTTAATCTAGTAAATGATTTAATCCCTGAACACTGCTGTGTGGTAATATAAAAACACTCTCCCAACAGCATACTGTTTCTTTTGAGCCTAATTCCTAGTCAAATTAAAATTATATATTTGTATAATATCACTTGTGATGGTGTTTTGTATAGATGTGGCCGCCTCATTCGCGCCGCGGGACATCTAGACGCGCGTAAACGCGTCTTTGCATTGACATTGAAATCACTCGCGCCAGACGCTCTATTCGCGTTTGGTGTGAACGCACCATAACAATAACATTAGAGCGACAGCACTACCAACGCCCACAAGCGACTAGCGACATACAGCGACAAAATCTGACAAGTTAAAAAAAATATGACCTTTTCAGCTCATCATGAACCTGAACATGGGAGGCCCCTGAACTTGGGAGGCCCCTGGGCTTCAGCCCAGGTAAGCCCGTGCATTAATGCGGCCTTGGACCACTCACCTATTTGGGAAGACGCAACAAACAGGCAAACCGCAGAAGAGGAGGAGCTAACAGGTCCGAGACCGTAACATAAGGGACAGCTGAGTGCAATGAAAAGACAAGGATCATGGGGAATGTAGTTCAAGAGTGTGATGGACACCGTGGGGAAGGAGGACATCTAGTGGTGACCCAAGGAACATAAACCAGACACTGTGACACTAGATCAATAATGAATGTGTACATATTGTGAATGAATTTAATAAACTTAGTTACCTAGCTTTCCTGGTAGCTTTGTCTGAGAAAATGATTCATAAATCAACCTATCAGTTGACCCTATGTTTACTTTCTTCACTGACAGACAAAAATGAAAAGCCTATATCAGTCAAAGCTCAGCTTTAGGAGGGGAAAAGACAGAGCAAGAGAAAAACAGAGAAAAAGAGTGTGATGCTGATGAGGTGAGAAAAAAAACAGCTGCCCGCACATGGTTTTAAAGCTATTGTTATCCCATTTTTTTGGCCTTCAAAACATCTTAAAATGCACATATGTAGATCAGAGAAATACACATTTTCGAACCCCCTAAATACCCCAAATTCGGGACCTCAGTGATTATAAAACCCTGTCATATGCATGTTACTGGATGAATGAATGAAACTAGTTAATAATGAGCATTAGACCATAAACTAACTTTTGTGATCATACCCTCATTGGGGGCTGAGCCCCCCTAAAATGAAAATCCTAGAATCGCTATCGAATACTCACCCTCAAAGTTGCCGATGTAGCTCGAAATATATAATTTAAAGAACTTCTCTTTCTTACTCTTATGTGTGACAGTTAACTGCCTCACAATATTGTTAACATCATTCACGTTAACCGCTGGAAGTTCTTGTAAACAGCGAGTGTAATTTGCCATTATCTCCACCTAATGCAAAAACGGCTTCCGACGCAGCACCGGATGTAACTGGGCGGGCTGAGACAAAACGTGGAAGCGATCGTGCATAGAGCCTATTGTAGTTATTATTTCTGAATCAACACAAAAATAGTTTAAAACTTATAAACTTGGTGAGACTTTGATGAGAATTTGGAATATTGAGAATATTGGCCCCTTTCAACAAAATGTTATGCAACAGTAATGGTTGCTTGTTGATGTGATCAAGTAAATGCTACACCATCAGTGATTAATAATCAGCACACAGTGTTCTGTCAGTGAGCTTTCCTTCCTCTTCCTTAGCAGCTCCTCATGCACTTTCATCTCTGCTTTCATCTCGAGTGCTTATACAGTTTAATTTTAACCACCTCTTCCGCTAAGAAAAGCAGTCCAATAGGGCATGTGTCACCGCTTCACACTGCGTTGGAGGCGTGATGTCTGAAAGCAGATGAGTACGTGACGAACACACCCAACATGATGCTTCTCTCTGTATAGATTATGATATTTTGATGAATCCTTCACATTTTACTAAGTACATATTGTCACAGTTGCTGGTGTAAACATCCACAGTAACCATTAGTTTAGATCTTATGAATAAAGTGAGTAGTACTTGAGGTTATAAATTATGTTAGGGAATTTCTATGTGGTGTTTGAGTGGTTTTCAGTGCTTGATATGGTGTTCTTGGTTATTTCTAGGGGTTTCTATGTGATTGCTAGTCTCTATGATGTTCTGGTCTGTAAATATGACTTGTAATCTTTGGCATATTTTGTGCCTGCTTTATCGTCCATCAGGTGCAGTGTGTAAGTCTAATAGATTAGTACAATATTAGTACATCTTCCCTTAACAAGCTGAATTATTTGAGATATCATTCATGTCCGACGTGGGCCAAAGTTTAATACTAATATATTATTGAAATCCCTAAGTATGAGCAATAGTTACAGTGATGCTTGCCTTATTTATAAGCACTGGCTGTATCCATTTGACTGGACATTAGCACAGTTATAGGCACAGTATATGGATGTGTATTTGCTGTTTACTCAAGAGCAAAACTGCTTCCTGTTTTCATTCAGGTTATTGACCTTTCGCACATGCTCTGTGAGAGGCCTAGAAGAGGAGAACCATACAGTTAAAGGGTTAGTTCACCCAAAAATGAAAATTATGTCATAATTTACTCACCCTCATGTCATTCCAAACCCGCAAGACTTTCGTCTATCTCTGACAATGCTTATGTTCTGATAATGTCCCCAACTCGAAGGATTGTTTTTATCCCGCAGGACAATGCTCCAATCCACACAGCCATGCCAATCAAAGTGTGGATTGAAGACCCTGTCATGGCCATCACAACGACCTGGTCAATGTCGCCTGTCAATGAAGTAATATCCGCGTTATACTTTATTAGACAGGTGAGCAAAATGTACATAAAACTAATCAATGCTATATAGCTCAACAAATGATGAAATGTTAGAATATGATCAGTATGTTATTCTAATGTTGATCTATAGCTTACTGCTAGTCTCATACAGACAAACTAACACAATAACATTAGAACTTTCAACACACTCATGCTGTTTAGTGTAGACCAAGTGAAACTGCACTGCGTTACCTCACAAGTTTAATATGTCAAATAAACGGACCTGTGTGAGTGAGTAATTCAGCACTTGCAGTAGTTCGGTAGAATGAAATGTCTTCTTTATTTCTGTGAGACCTGAGATCTGTCTCTCATTAGCACTCGTGCTCTGCTTCACACCTCAGTAATGTTAAAATCATGAATGTTTTTTTTTTTGTTTTACTTTTTGGATGTCATAACCTCCAAGAAGTTCATGCTGTAAGTGGTGTGGTAACAGATTCAAATGTGATAGTGATAAACGATAGAAGTGTAAAAATAGTAATGCAACAACCATTCAAATATTACGCAGGTTATTTTAACATTATGTAAAATGTATTTTTTATCAGGTTAAGGTAATTAATATATATAAGCATATTTAAAAACAAAGACATATCATTCCTCTCAATTCCTCTATAGAAACCTAAGGAAAAAGAAGTGTGATCATATCATTTTGTGAGTTTTTTTTTTTTTTTTTGGCACACAGCAGAATTGGGCAACTTTTTACTTTTACTTCTGTTGCCGCAGATTATGCAATACTCGTGGGGTGGTTTAACCAAGCAGTTTTCACTACTTTCTGCTTTTATTTTTAATTACATGGATTTGTTATTAAAGCCAGTATCATTATTACATGAAAGAACATCAGTAGAAACTCTTTTGGTGTCTAAAGGTTTTAACAGTCTGTGTCTTCAACCATCTGTCATTATTCAGTCGGTATGGAGCTCAGGCAACTTCCTCTTCTGCTCTGTGAGTATTGTTTTTTTTCTCTGTATGTCAGTGAATTTTACATTATATTTAATGTGACAGACAGCTTTATCCAACATGAAACTTCACTAAGACACTGGATTACCTGTGTCCACATAACATCACATAACATCAGTCCACATAACATCAGTCCACATAAATGGACTGATGTTATTTAGACACAATGCAACCATTTTTTTTTATTTATTTTTTATGTTGAATTTTGTTACATCTTTTCAGTGTTTTATTTAATTTATTTACTTTCAGTTTGGTCCTTTGGTTGACAGTAATACATTTATCTGGGCAGTGATGTCAACATTCATTTGCTTATACATTGGTTAAAACAGTGTATATTTATCACAGTTTTATATATAATTTTGCAATATTGCAGTATATTTATCAACAGATTTGCAATTTAGGTTTAATTCAATAAGTGTAAGATAAGCCGTTTTATTGCATTAAGTGTTTGCATTTGATGTGAATGAGACACAGAGGCAGTTTATTTTCATTCCTCTGTTTGCGATCAGAGTGTTGGCTTGAAGTTCCCTAAACAGTTTTCTCTGCATAGCAAAATCTATCAAATAAATTCATCATCTGCACTCAAACAGACGGACAAAGTAGACAAGCCTCACGAAAAATAAGATTATTTGAGCTTATAATGGTGTTTCACAAGCATATAGGCTACTGTTATAATACGTCTGAAAAAGATCTTTGTCGAAAAAAGTTTTTCTCTTTGTGTTTTTAGTGCTGATTTCAAACATCCACTCTGGACACACTGAAGGTGATTATATTTGATTTATACATTTCATCAACACTAAGTGTTTCAAGCCAGCTGAAAAATATTAGTGTTACATTTATAGGACTAAATACACCTTATTGTCTATCTAACAACATTGCCTTTTATAACATTGTCAATCTATTATTCACAAATATTGTCTACTGTACTGTATATTGCTGGAGTCTTGAGACAGAACAGATGATTTCTGTTTCTGAAGTCTAATGTGTGAATTGTGAACTGTTTTTCACAACCACTGTCGATTTTCATGGCCGCCATTTACAGCCTAACAAAGTTGACGTGTCATTAAAAAGCTATAAGTCATAATGCAGGCATCTCTGTAACACTTTATAAAAAAAAGTAGGGCTGTCAAAAGATTAATCGATTAATCGCATCCAAAATAAAAGTTTGTGTTTACATAATATATGTGTGTGTACTGTGTATAATTATTTTGTATATATAAATACACACACATGCATCTATATATTTAAGAAATATTTGCATACATATACTGTATATATATAATTTATATTATATATAAATATAATTTTTTTATATATAAATTACACATTTTTCTTAAATATATACAAGTCTGTGTGTATATTGATATATACAAAATAATTATACACAGTACACACACATCTATTATGTAAACACAAACTTTTATTTTGGATGCGATTAATCGATTAATCTTTTGACAGCCCTAAAAAAAAGTTGATTTAGTCCTCATTGGTTTGGTGACAGCAACACCTACTGGTCAGAAACTATAGTATTCTAGTTTATCTAACATCAACATTTTTAACAAAAACTGCTGTATACATGTGAGTCATTCTAGAATTGGGGGTACATTTCGAGTCTCCCAGATAAACCTTCTTTTATTTAAATAATTAAAAACTTTTTTGAATCAATTTTGAATAATAACACAAATGATATTACACTATCACTAAAAATAATGCTTTATGTATATTTAGGAATACAATTTAATGGGGAAATATGAACTAAATGACTCCCACTGCACCTATTATTGACTGTCTCCGCCTCCTGATTCATATATTCAACTTGAATTATCATGAAACAATTAAATCTAATTTTCAAATATTTTTTTGTGTTTAATCTTTTAAGTTATATAAACAATTGCATAGAATATATATTTTCTGTATTATTTGTAATTTAATTAATAAATAAATAGATTTTGTGTCTGTCCCTACATTCTGGTCAACTCTGTTACCTCTGTTATAAAAAAAAAAAAAAAAACCCTCCAAAGCATTTGTAGAAAAAGCATGTGACTTGCACCAAGGGATGTCACTTCCTCTGGTGGGAAACTCTGGAAAGCGTGAAGTATTTCATTATTCTTCTCTCATTCATTTGTACAACATGTTTAGTATACACCAATAGTAGATTAATTATTTGTCAAATCTATTATTGTGATATTGCAGTGAATCTCTCATTCACTTTTTAAAAAACGATAATATGGTGAAAACCCATAAAATTATGATTTTAGACATGCCATGTGGTATCTGGTTTGAGGTTAGCATTTTGAGATAAAGCAAAAAATGGTGGAAAATGTCAACTCTGTTGTCGTCAACTCTGTTATCAACCCATATAAATCAACCTATTTGGTCTGTAACAGAGTTGACAGATTTTTACATTGATGTTCAGTTAGTAAATTGATGTTCAGCATTAATATTTTAAAACTTACAAGTTTAAGATCAGCAAATATTTAAAATGTTGAATTTAAAATGCCTTCTATGAAAATAAAAAGATTTAACAGAAAAAGAAAAACATATTTTTTGTTTTCTTTCTATACTTGAAATGTCCCGCAATTCTGGAATGACCCATGTAGGTATGGAGAACAACACTAAAGTCTAACCTGATTCAGCAAGTATATGTTGCAATCAAGAAACCATGTTTATACATTAAAAAAGCACATTGTTTTCACTGTGAATTGTTATTGGTTTACAGAAAGACCAAAACCCAACGTGACCATTAACCCTGATCATCATGTATTCAGAGGAGACTCAGTCACTCTCAGATGTGACATATATGATGAAGGAGTCACTAGCTGGAGGTACAACTGGTATAAAGACGGTTCAACCAGTGTTTTCAGTGAACGACAGGAACACACATTCAGTTCTGTTACTGAGTCTGACGCAGGTAAATACTCCTGTAATGGGACAGAGACTGAAGGATCACGCAGATCAAACATCAGTGATGAAGTTACACTTACAGTATCAGGTGAGTTTGATCATCTCTTCATAAACACACACAAGTTTAACATGTTATTAATGAGTGATGACTCTATTTCAGTTCCCAGAGCAGTTTTAAGTGTTTCTCCTCAGAAGTGGTTGACTGAAGGAGATCCAGTGACTCTGATCTGTGAGGTTAACGGCTCCTCTACAGGCTGGACATTCAGCTGGTACACTGTAACTGGCCCAGGTCAGTTATAATGTGCTTCATCTGATAACATCTAAATTAAGTAAGGGTTAATGGCCGACGAGGTGTCCATTGTCAGGTATTAATGGATTTATATATATTTATAAAGTTTTTATCAAATCTAAAGTTTTTACAAACAATAACTTGGTTTTGGAGATATTTATAGTCCGCTCAGCTCGTAGAACCCTTCAGTTTTGTTTTGATACGATAAATTGTAAACGGATACTTTGACTGGCTGTTGCTATGGTTATTCACAGCACATTTATTTCTTAATCTCGAACGGTAAACAGTCAGTTTCACCAGAACTCCTTTACTAGGTGTCCTCTATCACTTTTTAACGGACACCCTGCAGCCAATCAGAATCGAGTATTCACCCCGACCATGGTATAACTGGGTTTATTCAAGTCAATATGACTGAATCAACCTGACTAAGGATTACATCAATAACATTCTACCCCAAACTCTTGCAATTGGCTAATAGTGCCAGAGATCTGGTGCCTTTAAGATGACATCCTAACATTCTGACTTCATATACAGGGATCGGGAATCATTATGAGCTCCTCTCAGACAGCAGCAGAGGAGCTGGAGGAAAATACACGGTCAGTTCTGCTGATCTAAAACACACAGGAGTTTATGTGTGCAGAGCAGAGAGAGATAAAACAGCCGTTTACAGCAACACACAACCACTGTGGGTCACTGGTGAGTATTTGTCATTTTTGAAAAAGAGAGTTTTGAAGCTCAAATGTAAACACTTCCAAATGATAGCTGTAATTGTCTTGTCAGGTGTTTCTCCTCCAGTGTCTCTGATCATCCGTCCCAGCAGAACTCAACACTTCACATATGTCTCTCTCTCTCTGAGCTGTGAGGACCAGAGTAACTCTGATGGGTGGACAGTGAGAAGATACACAGACAGCGGACGGCTGGAAGATTGTTCATCATTACGCTGGGGATCACAAACAGGATCTACATGTACAATCAGAGCCACTGTCCCATCAGACACTGGAGTTTACTGGTGTCAGTCTGAATCTGGAGAGACATATCAGCATGTTAATATCACTGTACACAGTGAGTCTTTATTTCCATATTTATTCATTTCACTGGTATGTTACAAACAATGCATACGCAGATTGGTGCAGGAAGCATTAGATCAGGGATCTTCAACCTTTTTGAAGTTTTGTCTAAAATAACTAGGCCTATATGTAAAAATAACTGTGTGTGTGTGTGTGTGTGTGTGTGTATTGACGTAATATTACGATTACACTGTAAATCTATTATAATAATAAATGTTGCTATACAGTCAATATTAGAGCTCGATACTTTTTAGGCACTGACCAAATTGCCTCAATACCATCGAGTATCAAAAAATGTCTTGTCATTCAGTGCCAAATTTCAATACCTAAGGGGCAGTGAGCCCATAAGCATGCAGCATTGATTGCCTGTGGCCAGAACCAGGCATCAAGGAAAAACACTATTTTATGGCGGTTACGCTCAGACACATGAGACTGTAGTGTGTAACACCATGTCCTAACTACACGCGACGCAACGCCACGACACGCGATAAAAGGTATCTTTTCCATTTTAATAGTGTTTGTCCTATCCAGCCGCGACGGCGTCACGCGACGATTCTATTTTAGAAACGGTTTCTATTTTTCTGCAACATCGCGATTGGAACAACATAGACAAAGTGTGGCAATGATAATTTCAGGTAGGCTACTGTTTATGTGCTTTATTTAATGTTAAAAGCATGCAATGTGACTTTGAATATCATTTAGTGCTCCAGCTTTGTAGCTTTAAAAGCAACAATGGATAATTCACCTCAGATCTTGAAATGAAACAAATGGAAACAGGAACGTTCAAACTGTGAACAAACAAGTGTATTTTTTGACAAAGATTGTTTTACTAACTCAGCCTATGTATTTTTAATATAGTTTAAATGGTGTAATATTTGTGAATTTGATTATGTAGCCTAGGCCTACTTATCTATTTTCTTGCCAGTGCCGTCAAGATCACTCTCTGGTGCCGTGCACTTGCCGCGAGACGCCGCCAACACGCTTTTCTGATTGGCTTTGGGATTTGATTGATTTTGATTGATTTTGATGCATCTTCAGTCCAGTGTGGACAGACGCTTTTTGTCTAGAATTTGTCGCTGGAATCTTATCGTATCGCGACTGGTTAGGACACCGTGTAAGCGTCCCAACCCCCATTGATATAGATGTGGAAAAGATCAAAAGTGTGGCTACATTTCACTAGACTCGATGCCAACAGCGCGAGGTGAAATATTTCCGACAAGATAACTGCTGCCAAGACAAACAACACAACAAATGAAGCACTTGACAGTGAAAAGAATAAACTGAGAGCACAAAGTTGCTCTGTCTTCGACTACAAGAAGAACTGGAGCGTGTCACAAATGAACCGAATAGGCTACTTGCCTCACAGACATGAGACATAGGCATATAGAAAGCTTGAAATGGCTACTTTTAAATTAACCAATCTGAATCGAAAACAAATACTCTCTGATTATGTAATCCAAATGAAAGGTGCATTTCTCTCTATGGGCATGCACACGTTCACTATACTGTGGAGATGACGAGTCAGCAATGTCAACTTCATCTTTGCAGCCACCACTCACTACTTTATTAATAAACATTATTATTATTATTAAACAGTTAAAATGTCTCTTTGCTATTTTTTCCTGACACATTCAAGGCTACTTTTGCCAGTGCTTTGCGGTAAGCTTTCTGCGTGCACTTGAGCGCAAAGCATATACTCCACCCCCAGTGGTCTATATGAGTCTTCGAGTCTGTAAAATATAAACATTGAAAAAATAAACCAAAGTTTTTTAGATTTCATAAAATTGGTATCGAAAAAATTATCATTCAGTCTAATTCAATTTTAGTCTAAATCAAATTTAGAGATGTTAAAATGGTGCTGATGTGATCATATTTCTAGGATTTAGTAAGGAAGCTCCTAGAGCCTACGTGACATCTATCCAACAAAGCATTATCATAATCTAGTATTGAGATCATGAACGAATTAATTCGTTTTTCACCATTAGACAGTATATGTAATAGTTTGGCAACATTTCTAGGTGAAAAAAATACTGTTAACACTGACAATGGGATTATCAAAAGAAAGATTGCTATCAAACATAACACCCAAGTGCTTTACTTTAGAAGACGATGTAACCGTTTGGTCCAATAAATATATGAGGAAATACAGTTGAGTGTTTCACAAAACAGTGAAAGCTTCCCAACGCAATCAGCTCTTCTCAGTGGTGTCATGCCCATTCAAAGTGGGGCACGTGCCCCCTCAGATTTTTCCTCCCTGATAATTTTTTTGTCAGAACCTTATCCTATTATGCTCCATAATATACCAGAGCCTATAACGACTCAAATGTATTCTTCTGGATGTGTAATAAATCGGTCAGCATCAGCCCTTTTTCCTAATATGGTGTCTGTGTATCAATACGCTACGCGCGTAGCGCTCTAGAATCTTTGCTGTGTATGTTCAAGCTACTCACTCGTCTCGCACGTTGAGCTGGCAATGTTTTACAGATGGTCTTGAAGTGGTAAGTGGGCAAAGCAACAAATCAGCATTGAATTAGTTATCGGATGATATTAAAAGGTAGTGGGATTATTTGTGGTTGACCTGGAAATTTTAACTTGATCAAAAAGTTATGGATTTGATATTAGCTGCGAATTCAGAGCATTAACTTAAGTTGTGTCAGTGTAACGTTATCGATAGCTAGCCTAGTCTAACCGTAAACTAGTTGGCTAACGTTACTGCCATACAAAGCCATAGTAACGTTATCTGATCGGTTTTGAAACATCTGTTCTGTTTTGTCTTGTGTCAAAGTCTCCAGCTGGTTCAATTGTTTTCAGTTTCATAGAAACGAGGGTGTTAAATTTGTTGTATAACTGCAAAATCCAACCTAACGTTATCAAGGCATCGACTTGATGTTTCTCCCATAGACTGTAATTCACGGTTCTTCACGGATCAGGCAGCTAATTCGAATGCAGTGAAAAAAGATAGGCTACCCGTTCGAAAGCTACAGCATAGTTGTTATACAGATTAATATTAATATACATTAAATACATTAATATACATTAATATACATATTAATATTAAAATAACTTAATTTCAGAGCACCACAAAGTCAGACCTCAGCACCTTTATGTACCTTTAATGTAAGATTGTTCTTAGGTTACATACCAATTTAAAATCATAACATAAAAACTGCAATGGTACTGTTTTTAAAATCATGTGTAGTAGGCCTAAGTGTACAGTAAGTGTGTGTGTAAAAATGCTTTAATGAAGTAGACTTCAAAAGCTTTTGAATTTGAGCTTACAGTTCTTTCATCAACCTGTCTTTTACATTTAACTTAGTCCTCAGATAGAGGAGGGTTGCTGCTAGCTCCGTTAAGGTATTTCTGTCCCTCCCAAACTGCATTGAAATGGTATGTTTAGCAGCCAGAATTTAAACATTTTCAGGGGCAGAAACCCCCTGACCCCTCCTAACATGATCCATATCACCCGTCAGAAAACAATTGCAACGTCTCAGATTGTGTCCCCCCAGAATTTTGGCTTGCATGACGCCCCTGGCTCTTCTGACTATTTGCAAACATTGCATGTCTCGTGTGTTTCTGTAGTTGGTGTGATTCTGGAGAGTCCTGTTCATCCTGTGACTGAAGGAGATAATCTGACTCTACGCTGTTTTTATCCATATATAAGCCCACCAAAACTCAGAGCTGATTTCTATAAAGATGGATCACTCATCCAGAGTCAAACTACAGAGATGATCATCCCTACTATCTCAAAGTCACATGAGGGTTTATACTCCTGCAAACACCCAGAGACAGGAGAGTCTCCCAAGAGCTGGATCTCAGTCAGAGGTGAGAGTCAATGAAACTGTGAGCTGATTTATTTCTTCATATGCCCTCGTTCAGATATAGTGCATGATAAAGTGTTTGTGTGTCTCTTTTTCAGGGTCTCATTCTTCAGGGTCTCATTCAGACTCTCAGATCTCTGTCCTCCACATACTCAGTTCTGCACTGGCAGCTTGTCCATATCTGATAGTGACAGTCGTGCTGATTTACAAATGCTGCAAAATGAGAGGAAAAACACCTGAGTGATTTATTAGAAATCATAATCAACATTAGGCTACCCATATTTAATTGGCCAATTGTGACAGCTGTCTTTTGCTTGCTATCTGGAGGTATTGTGACAATACAAATCAATTCATTTGAATCTGTCCTTTAGCATACCTTTGTTGAGAAACCAATACAGTGAAAGATGAACAAAAAGACAAATATTTTGTGTGTATTTAACAGTTATATCTGTTGAAGAAGAAGAAACTTCTATCTGATTTTAAACCAAGAAAACTTCCATGCTTCCTGGAATCACTCAATATCTCATTCACAATCTTGGGCAGAGCGTGCTTACTGTAAAAAAAAAAAAAAAAAAACCTAAACCCATCATGTTTAACTTTTCATGTTTCTTATTTAAAGGGGTGGTAATGCCCTTTTCACAAGATGTGAAATAAGTCTCTGATGTCCCCAGAGTGTGTGTGTGAAGTTTTAGCTCAAAATACCTCACAGATATTTTTATATCGCATGTTAAAATTGTCACTTTTTGAGGGTGAGCAAAAACGCACCGTTTTGTGTCTGTTGCTTTAAATGCAAATGAGCTGCTGCTCCCGGCACAGGGGGCGGAGCTTAAAGAGCTTGCACTCACACACACATGCACTGAAAATTTCTAAAACTTTTAGCCTTTTATGTTCAAACCGGAGTCAGACAATGATGGAGAGACTCAAGAAGAAGTGACAACATGTAGAAGCAACAGGACGTTTCTGAATGGTTAGTTGATGAATTTATGAAGCTGATGTGGAGTTATCTATCTTCTAGTCTTTAATTAGCATATTCTGTCATGATAATCTATAAATCGTGTTCCGGGGGCGGGGTTATGTAAATTCTAGGGTTGGTGATGTCACTAACCCGGGAGGAATGTGGTGTAGTCTCTACCAGCCGTTTGTTGTAGTCCTTAAAAAGCGATTTCTTTAAAAGCAAATATCTCCCTTTGCTTTGAACTTTGAGCATTGTAACTTCGCAGATGTTGTTTACGCTCAAACAGCAACATTACACACTAACTAAAGTTAGAAAAGTTAAATCATAATCAACCACCCCTTTAAAAATAAAGAACTAATGCTGAAAAAAAAATTTTGAGAGCTGTTTGTTGTTAATTCTTGCAGTGTGTTACTTGTACAATCTGATCAAAATAACTATGACCTATGTCATTACATACATTATTACAGTTAGCATATGCAGATAAAAAGAATCTCTCACATTTTAATCAATTCCTGAACATGCATTTTTTTCTATCCAAAGCCAATGACTTCACATGTGATTGTTTTTTTGGTTCTGACTGGTGTGTGAAAATGTTGCCTACTAGTGGTTTCTGAATGTAAATATGAATTTAATGTGTAATATGAGTAATGGCAATATTGATGCTTAGCAAGAACCAACCTCTAATTAAATTTCGAATGTGTTATGTGTTAAGTCTCGTTCTACATTAAAAATGAATAAAACAAAATCTGACCACTGGTGTATGTTTCTTTTCACACTGCATGAGGTTTATTTTGCATCAAGGCACCATCAACTAGAAATTTGCTGGGTGTACACAGTGGAATCTTTGCTGTTGGAGAAGATCAGTTTCAGTGGTTTTCTTTTTTTCTCCGTTGGGAGAAATCGTGGAATCGATTATGTTCATATGGTTGTAGATTGTATCATGTATGAGAAACTACGAGCCGAGCAGAGTACCTTACATCTTACCAGGCATCCCCTGATCTACCAATCATTTTTAAACATGTCTAAAGAATTCAGGAAGACAGTCTAAAGTTGACAAGTGTAGCTCTCCCCTATTACCAAATCATATACATACATCATACAACCACTACTAGCAACCTTATAGTGTGTGCATTGAAGGGGGTGGATTGGATTCCACTGCTGCTTCAATGTATATGTAATAAGTGATTATAATTAAGGTATTAACCAATGTTTTTTCCTTCTAAATATCAAATAAGTTGAATGACTTCTCTGGAGATTTTACTTTGTTATAGAAGTTACCAGTGTGATTACTGAAATGTTATTTTCATGTATTCTTTAATGTCTGTATTTGATATCTGAATGCAGAAACAGTGCTTGCAGAACATGACGTTCTCCATTGTGTCTGTCGCTCGTAATGTTGTTGATCAAACTACAGGTCTCAGATCAGTGCAGAGTCACTGAAACCACACGCTTCCTCTTATAACTAAAGCTTACACACGTTCAACATCAGTTAAAGTGCTGTGTTTGTTACAGCTGGGGTTTATTACGCTTCAGTTTTATGTACATTGTGCAATGCCATAATTATACATAATATATAAAAAAAAGTGTGTATATATGATTGGATGTGGTGTATATGATCATGAATGTCTGGAACGAGCATCTTCCCTCTCCTGTCAGTGACTGGACATCATTTACCACACATATATATTTTACACTGGCCATGAAACTGTGTGTGGATTATTTCATTTAATAAAAGGCAGAACCAATATCTAATCTAATTGCAATTATTATTCTTAATATTTGTATTTATTTTGTTGTTATTTAATCAAATAATAATTAAAATGTAAACAAATGAATAAAGAAATATGACTATAATACTATTATACTGTAAACCCATTTATAATGCAAATCATTGTCCAGCAAGAGTTGCAGTCGCTGTATAATTTACAGCTTTCTTTTCATAAATAGAAAAAAAAATTGTGCACAAAACACTTAAAAATATAAATATTTATTATAAATATACATACAGTACAGCATTTTTCACATTATAAAGTGCAGTGTAACTTGGTGTCAAATTTAGTATAAAAATAGATATTAAATTTGATACAAAAGCATGTAGTTTATAGAGGAATGCTCTAGAACAGTTTAATGCACTTTTGGTCATAATCCTGATAGTTTGGTAATGTTCTGGTGATATGAGGGCTCAGATGATCATGTGTTGTAATGCTGTGTGTGTGTAAAGACGTCCATCGTTGACTTGTTCCAGTGGGGAAGAGCAGGATTATTATCTCCAATAATCAGAGTGAGGATTACAGATGTTTTGAAGTTTATTTCTGAACAAGATCCCTGATCTCAACAGTCTGAATTTCAGATCTCTTGTTTCTGAATCTGAGATGCAGTAAGATGTAAAATATTTAAACATCCCCTTAATTCATATATCATTGTATATATTATTTAATTGTTTGTTTTTTTAGGTCAGGAAATAAAGAGGAGCTAAACATTTTGCAGACTGGGCTGAGGAAGAAGATCAGGGATGGTAAATGCAGCTATAAGAGGAAAATGGAGGATCAGCTGCAAAATAATGATGTCATAGGTGTCTGGAGGAGCCTGAATACCATCTCTGGGTATAAAGTCACCACACCTCAACCTGAGGTGGACCATCAGTGGCTGAATGACCTGAATATCTTTTTTAATAGATTCGACCAGGCATCTGCTCCTCCCATTGTCCAGACTGTCCTTACGAGCACATTACCATCGCTGACACTTGGTTCAGAGCCCTTTTACATCTCCAGTACACCTACTCCTCCATATCCCATCCCCCAGATTAAAGCTACTCACAGCCCTGAGCACCCAACTACTAAACTGTCTCTTACCGTCAACCAGGTGAGAGGAGAGCTGAGGAGACTGAAGATGAGGAAGGCAGCAGGACCAGATGGAATCAGTCCAAGGCTCCTTCGGTCTTGTGCTGACCAGCTGTGTGAGACTCTTCAGTACATGTTCAACCTGAGCTTGAGGCTGGGGCAAGTACCACAGCTGTAGAAAACATCATGTCTGGTTCCTGTGCCTAAGACGCCACACCCCAAGGACATGAACAGCTACAGACCGGTGGCTCTGACGTCTCATCTGATGAAAACATTTGAAAGACTTGTTCTAGGATATCTTCATCCCCTGGTGAACCCGTCGATGGACCCGCTTCAGTTTGCCTACCGGCCTGGCATCGGAGTGGATGACAATCTCATCTACCTTCTCCACAGATCCCTCTCTCATCTGAAAAAAGCTGGAAGCTCTCTGAGGAACATGTTTTATGATTTCTCCAATGCCTTTAACACCATCCAGCCTGCACTGCTGAGAGACAAGCTGGGGGACGCTGGAGTAGACCTTCACCTCTCAGCCTGGATCCTGGACTACCTCACCAGCAGACCACAGTCCGTGATCCACAGACCACAGTGGTCTGCAGCACGGGGGTACCTAAAGGAACAGTATTGGCACCATTCCTTTTCACCCTCTACACTGCAGACTTCACCTTCAACACCTCAGACTGCTACCTCCAGAAGTTCTCTGATGACTCTGCCGTCGTTGGTCTCATCTTTGATGGGGATGACAGAGTGTACAGAAAACTGAATCAGGACTTTGTGGTCTGGTGCAATCTAAACCACCTCCTTATCAATGCAGCAAAGACTAAGAGCTGGTGGTGGACTTCCGCAGGAGGAGTAAGCATGCTTCCACGGTACCTGTGAATATTCAGGGGGTGGACATTGAGATTGTGGACTCCAACAGGTATCTTGGCTTCCAGGTTAACAATAAATTGGACTGTACAGACACTGTTAAGGACCTTTATAAGAAGGGCCAGGAGAGACTGTTCCTGCTCAAGAGACTAAGGAGCTAAGCTCTCATCCATGTTGGAGACCTTGTCCCACCCCCTTCATGGGACACTAACATCACTGAGCAGCTCCTTCAGTGGCAGACCGATACACCCACGCTGTGTGAAGGAGAGATTCAGAAGATCTTTCCTTCCTGCGGCCGTGAGACTTTATAATTAGCACTGTTAAGCATTAAACAGAAACCACAACTCAGAGACTGAGTGGAAATCAATGCACAATGTCACTTTGCATCGCTAAAATATTCACTTGCACTGTTTTTATATTTGGTCATTTGTTTAGGTGTAAATATATATTCTTTTTTATTTTAGTATTGCATAATTTATTTTGAATTTTGATATTGTTAGTATTATGTTAATGTCACTTATTATTTTACTTTATGCTATCTACTTTTCTGCTGTAAATGCTTAAATTTCTCACTTGTGAGACAAATAAAGGTTGATCTAATCTAATCTAATCTAAAAAAAACATAATTTTCTGAACATAGTAAAAAATAGGCAAAATATTTAATTAATACAAAAATACATACAAAAAAAAATGTTTCTTGCAAAAGTGGTTTAATTTATTGAGTTTTTCACAATACTAACAGATTTACAAAAAATAATGCAGATTCCCTATTATGCAGACAAAAACAACAGTGGAAAGGAAAAAGTCTATAGATGATGATGAAGACACTTAAGGAGAAGCTAACACTCTTCCAAAGGCCATATTAAACATACATATTAAACATAAATATTTTAAAACAATATTTTACAATTTATGCATATGTGCATACACACTGTCTTTCACTATATCAGTTCATTCCCACTTAGATGCATTGCATCAAACCACTGTGTGCAGAGATGTATTAAAATCCTCCTGATTCCCCAGCGTTGTTTTTAATATCATGCACATCATGATACATTTAATTATTCAGTTATAAATCATTGTACGAAAGCCTGTCCTAGAAATCAAAGTTGTTGGCCACACGGACTGATTATAGTGTGACACGCAGGAAGATGTAAGTACATCTGCATATGTATGTTTATTGAATGTTATTGATGTCCCGCGATCGTTCTGCGGTTACCATCGGCGAGTTTTGAGCGCCGTAGCGGCCGTAATTTGCCGCGAGAGAAACGCCCTATAGTATTAGCATCGGCAGTATTCTAAACTGTGTCACCAATGTTGTTTACATTAATAATGTATCATTGCACAATTTATCATGATTATTTGCATTGATAAGGCTGTTTTAAGGATGCAGACTTGAGTGTTTAATCATTGTTTATTGCATTCGTTTGACTATCATGCCAGTGTGTATATGATTCTCAGAATATGATTGTAATTATATTTCTTTATTGTTCTTTTAGACCATTAATACAGACATCATTGCCAAAGAATAACTGATCTAGATGACAACGCAAAGACTGTTCAATAAATCCATCTTTGTGAAGAATCTGTTCTCCTACCCTTGATTCTCTGACCGGAATCCCGTCCATATTTGGCCGCCTCAATCAGTTTAGTAAAAGTTTTAAGCTTTTTTATTGTACAAATGGAAAGTTTTCAGTTAAGTTACTTTCACTTTAGTTATTATCCAGTCGGTCTCACCACTCGCTAAATGCTGTAATTTATGAAGTTTTAACACCTGATCAAAAGACTCATGCCGAAGTTTCACTATGTAAGTGTCCATATTTTTAGAGTCAGACAGAAACAAATTACAGGAAAATCAAAGAATTTGCAATACGAGTGACTCAATAATGTCAGATTCCACATCAATAAAACAACAATCCTGATATTATTGTAGATGATAAATAATAATTCGATGCATTTATATAGAGCTTTTCTCTGCACTCAAATCGCTTTACACAGAAGGGGGGGAATCTCCTCAAACACCACCAACACCAATACTACACTCCTCTAGCTGCAGATGTTCAGTACTGACAGAATCCTCTGTAGATCTGTTGATCTGAAGCTGAATTACATTAACCAGTGTCGTCACTAGATGTTCTGGGCCACGTTTACAGTTTAATTGTGGCCCTCAGGAGAGATTATTATAGGTCTGGTTCCAGTGCCGCTGCTAGCCATTTTGGTGCCCTAAGCATAATTCTTTTATGATGCCCCCCACCCCGACCCCGAGAAAAAAAACGTTTGTTTTTGTCAGTTTAACTTACCAAACATATAACTCAATACCAATAACACAATAGCAGCATCACAGAATAAAACTTAAGAACACTAAAAAGAGAAAGTAAAATCTTCACAGCTTTGCTGACTTTGTAAACATAGCCTATGTAGAATAGCCAACACACACTACACATTTGAAAGTGCAAACTTTTCTTCAGTAAACAGAATAGCGAGATAAAAAAAATTTATCAAAATAATCCAGACATGTTTTTCCCAAATTCAATGTCACTTTGAATAAATTACATTTATTAGACAAAATATTCAAACAAAGAATCTCATACCGGAAACAATTATAAACATTTAAAACTGAAAGCATGGCAGCCAAGGAGTTCTCCCCCTTTATTCCTTATTTATCAACTATTTGATAAATATAATATAATATAAAAGCATAATAGAATGAGGTGCAATAATGCACACAATTAAACAGTATTGTTTGCTTTATATCATTCATAATGACATTTTATATTTTTTATATATTTAACAGGAATTGTTAGCCTACCATGTGCACTGCACTGACTGAGAAAGTATTAACCACCGTCACGTCAAAATAAACCATAAACTACTGCTCAATATCTAAAGAAAAATTGTAAAGAAAGTAACAGCTAGCTGGCGTCAGTTATTTGTAAAATATGTAATGTTTAACAGTAAAATCTCAATTTAGCTTGCACCGAAGTTATAAGTTATAATAACATAGTTTGCTAACATTAACGTCGGCAAGTTCGAGGCGCGTTACGATTAGCAGCAGCACATTTCCCGTATTTAAGAATTATTAAACATGGACTTACCTGCAAGTGATGCACGGGCATCATCTCGCAGTTTCTTGTTATTTCTTTTCTCAGATCCTAACTCCTGCTGTCTTTTAGGGGCCATTTCCAAAAAAGTTGCCTACTGTCTGTCTGTCAAACTTCGTCCGCGCGAACGCGTCCTTCACAAAGGCGCCCGCGCGAACAAGCGGCACGGACCATCCAACGCGGGGGGGCGGTACTTTCTAGACTAGAGCAATTAAATGATCTTGTTCCCCCTTTTTTGTTACATATACATGGCTAAAATGTGCCTAATAATATTTCTATAGGCTAATGAAATAATATCGGCATTATATATATTTTTTCATTAGGCTATTTTTGGTGCCCCCTCAGCACTTGGTGCCCTACGCACAGCGCGTGATGCGCGTGGTGGGAGCGGCGGCGCTGTCTGGTTCCTTTGTATTCTGATCCGTTGGCGGCGAGTACAGTCTATTCAGACACTGGGGTTTCTTGATGACAACAAAGACAATCACACCCACCAGAACCAGCAGAATCACAGGCAGTCCAACACTCCAGAACCAATACACTGCAGCTGGAAGGAGGAAGGTGGGAAGAGAACACAAGTTTTTAAAAATGTTTTTTCTTTTTTTAAACTCATTGCTTAAAGATTTTTTAGTTAAAAAAGTTTAAAGTTCTCAATGTCTCCTGTTTTACTTACTCAGTTGTTCATTATGTGTGTTATCCTCTGTCTCCAGTTTTCCCTTTGATCCTGAGCCAGATTCTGTAGAGGAGATTGAAAGGTTACTCACACACAGTTTAGCATCAATTTTCTGTTCAAATCCTAATATAAAATCAGCTCAAATATCTCTCCTCATCCACTGATCTTCTCTCACCTGTGACTGTGACTGTGATCCAGATTTCATTATTAGAATCCAGAACTCTGTATGTTCCAGTGTCATTGGCTGTAAACTCATTAATGGTCAGATTTCCATCACGATCAGTCAGTCGATCTCTCCTGACCCCGTGACCTCTCGTCCAGACCTCTGTCCAGCCTGAGCTGATTGTGTTCTGATGCTCCACTTTATCAGCGTTGAACAGCAGAACATCCAACTTCAGATCCTCTCCTTCCTTCACAGAGATCTCATCTGAGGAGGAACATAGACATTCATCATTATTATAATGGTGTAAATCAATCAAGACCATAATAACATATTTAAGATTAAAGGAACTGAATGTAATAATTTAAAAAACAGCCACTGAAAAGTCTATATTGGAATCATCTAATCTGAATAATGAATAATTGTTACATTTAATGTGTTTGCTGATCACAGGCCCTGCTCACAATAGTTAAACTTTAAACTGTTAACATTATCAGGAAATCATGAAACACATGATGACGGTTTGATCAGTTTTGACTTTACCATGAATATGAAGATGATACTTCAGGGTTTGTGGCTTCACTTCTGTCTGATCATTATTGTAATAAACATTCAAAGTGTACTTCCCAGCGTCACATGTAGATCAGATCCTTGATGATGATGTCACATGATCCTGTTTTAAACACTCGACCATTTTCACTCTTACATTCTTCTTTCTCACAGACAAGGATGTTTTCTGACAGACTGTTTAATTCAACAACATAAATCTCTCCGGCCTCAGATTCACGTCAAGGTGACGTTTCCTCCTTTTTTCTCCGTCACAGATACAGGGGGGGGTTCCTACACACAGATACAGAATCAAATTAACTCAATACAAAGAATCAATACTGAAAAATACATGTATTGTTTCTCTCCATTCTCCATAATCAATGTCATCATGAAATTTTCTTATTTTAGTGAATACATTTATATATATATATATATATATATATATATATATATATCAGTATATATATATAATTGTAGGTAATATGGAGCCAACAATATTAGCTGTGCCACATTTTAACATATCAAATGTTGTAGTGAATTCCTGAACATATTTATTAATAGATGAACTGCATAAAGTAGTCATGGTGTGTGTGATGATGTAATATAATGAGAAATTTCCATCATTAATCCACAAATGTCAAGCAAAGTCACTTGATGCAAATAGAAACAATCGACTAGATCAACCTGAAACTGAAAATCAAACAATGTTACAATTTATAAACAAATATGATACTGACCGCTATAATTGATAAAGTAAAACAGCAGCAGCAGATTCAACCATCTGAACCTGATGAGAAAACAGAAGAGCTGGTTTATGTCACAGATACAGGCTAATAATCATAACCACAAACACATTCATATTATGGAGATGAGAGGGTCTGAATCTCTAACCGTAATAAAATATTAACCGTAATATTTGGTGTTATATCGCTAGTAAAGGTACAGTAGGACTGCATTGTTCGTGGACTGAGCTTTACTGTGGGGAAAAGTGCAAATATCTCCATTAGCTGTAAAGTACTAGTCACTGCAGGGCACAAAAAACTACATTTAAGATAACACTAAAAACTTAATTGTAATTTAATACATTTTTAATTCATTAAAATTAGATGTATTTTTTACTGTAAATTTTCACCATTAGGCACACAGCAGTTGACACAACACCAGTCCATACCAGCTTGAGATATAAGATGTCTTTAAGGAAATTTACAGAAACTGGGAAAGGAGGAGTCAAGAATGTCAGAAACCTGTATAAAATGTCTATGTTTCATTGAGTCCACTAGGTCATTCTGTTTCACAGCTGGGTGGCTGCGGCTGTGAAAAGAATCCTCAAAGAATAAACCTTTTCTCTATAAAACAATTTTGCCTCTTGAAAGTTCTTACACCTTTTGATGCTGTTGTTATTAATCTCTGAAAATTGCTTTTACAAGTGGTGTCAGAAGTGTCGGATCTCGTGCGGACTCTTCTTCTCCTGGTCCTGAGAACGGATTTGACGGAAGTGCAACCCGGCAGCGTCAGGTGGCCGTCTCATACCTCGACGGTTGAAAAACCCGCATTCAGGACCAGTTGAAGAAATCCCACAAAGATCAAAAAGAATCCGTGGCAATTACAGAAAACAGAAAAGCATCTCTGGGTAAGAAACGGCAGAATTGTTTTATTGATGTTAAGTGTAATTTGATAATTGTGAGTGAACGTGAACCATTTTGGCTGAGTTTTGCTTTGGTACGAGCGAGAGGTGATTCAGATAATCACAATTGTTTGGGGAAGAAATTGAAGTAGCTTCGGATCGGTTTTTTCCACACTTAGCTCGTTGGTGGACGGGAGTGCCACAGGTGGACGGGAGTGCCACAGGTGATTCAGATAATCACAATTGCTGATTAGTTAGTTTTACTCAAAATCTCTGTAACCTGAGAAAATTTTTTTTTACAAGTGGACGGAAGAGCCACATCAAATCAGAATTAATAGAGCGCTAGAAAGTGCTTAGGCCTATGGGAAGATTTTGAGTGGAACGTAATTACAGAAACCCGACCGATTTTGGGTGACGAAAAAAGATCGGATCTGTCGAAGACGTTTGACAGATATTGTAAGACACGTGTCGAAGTTGTGAAATCCAGAAGGGAGATTCAGCCAAAATGGGGTCATCTAACAGTAAAGTAGACCATTTTCACACACCTATTTTCTGTCAAATGAAAAAGAACGAGGGAAAACAGAATGGTTGTTGTTGTGTGTGTGTTAAACATGTGTGTACCGAGTTGACAACGGCTCCGCCACCTGCCTACAACACAAACCATTACCCCATAGCAGAAATAACGGCCCAGCTGGACCTCGATCTGGACCGCTCTCCGCCGCCCATGAGAACCGCACAAGAACTGGAGCAGGACAGACAGCGAATGGCACAAAGACAAACAGCGCAGTTTCATGCACATCGCCAGCGGCGCCAGTGCAGCAGGGGAAGGCAAACTCCTCAGCACAGACCGCAACAAGCAGCGAAGAACAAACCTGTGTTTTCCCATTCAAACCCGGCTAATCGAAAAGGACTGAGAGGAAGCGCTGCTGGAGGAAAATGGAACTGTTATGTTTGTGCAACAAATGCCCACTCGCACCGAGACTGTACAAAATGCAGAATATGCAAGAAGGACGGACACTGGAGCAGCGCATGTCCTGCCATAAAGTCGGATTGAACCGAGAGGGCAGGGTTCGGCTCTGGGAATTCAGTCTGGCTACAGCAAAGGGAAGTGAAAATATTTTTACTAACAAACGCACACACGACGCACACACAAACACATACACTGATTTTCTTTCTGCTATCTGCAATGAAGAAACTGCTTGCAAATCTTTTTGTGTGTCTGATGAAACTTTGAGCAAAGCTATGACTGATGATTTGAGCAGTGTTGTAAATGATGAGCGTATGAGATTGGGCAAAAGTACAGGGTTTTTTCTGAAGTGCCAATTTATCCGTTACTAGTCAAAGAGTTGTTGTAACGTTAGTTTGTTCATGAGTGTAAAAATGTGAACAAACAGTGAATTGTTGGATGGAAAAGAAGCAGATAAAAGAGAACAGAGTCGATACAGAAGGAACTGGCATGTAGGGAAAAGAGAATGTTTTTCCTGATGGAAAATACAAACAGTGAATTGTTGGATTGAACAGATACAGAGGGAACTGGCATGTAGGGGAAGATAACATTCATATTTATGAACGCCTGATTAAGTAAATGGTATGAAAAGTGAGTTTTAGATAAAAATAAGGCATTGAGTATGATTAACAGGGATTAACATGATATAAAGATAAGGAATGTTTCATTAAGCAGAACGGGAAAAATTATATATTTTAGAGATAAAATAATTATTGAAATAATGTTTATTTTGACAACCATTGTCTTTTGAACCTAAAGGGTCCAGCTATGCTGGGAGTATAGCAACAGCGCTTGCTTGTTCAACCCAGCTTCTGGATGTTAATATGTACGTGATTTGTAATCAGTGTTGTTGATAACACAATTAGATAGATGTAAAGACAGCTATGTCCGAAGATTTGGGAAATCAATAATGTACAAAGTCAGATATTTTGTTGAAATTAAGTCATTGAAAGACAAGGACATTGTCTGTTTTATAAAGGAAATTATGGGTTGGAGATAATTTCCCTAGACACGTGTGACTAAAGTTAATCAGAAACTTTGTGAAACCCACTTAGAATATTTTGATTTTCCATGTCGCTTATGAAAATTAATGTTCTGCCAATAATAATGATGTGAATGTGCTTTATTGTATTAATGTTATGAAAACAAGGTTATTTAAGAATAGATTGCCATATTTTTATAACAAGAGTTGAAGGTGCAAACGGCTAGGATAGCTGTCTGTGTAATGTAGAGACTGAGAACAAGATTTGAGGAATCTTGTGATTTCTGTGGAACAGTAGAGATAAGTGGGACTGAATAATGATAATATTATGTTGAATCTGCATACTAACCATTTGAATAAGCTATCAAACCAGTGTTAATGAAATTAATGACATGCTAAATTTCTTTATACTGTATGAAGAGTAACTGAATAGTCTGATACAAAAGAGAGCAAATGCTGTAAGCAGCTCTGCTCTGAAGCTCTCAGTTTAAAGAGATTTGCAGATTATGTTTTTGTAAAAGTTTGATTCTGATTGGAAAGATAAATAGTAACTTGACTGGCTCCAAACAAAGAAAGTGCCAAACTAACACAAATTTAAAGAAAAGTCTGTGTTAATAGAAAGTAGATCAGTGTTAATATGATGAAGATTGTGATTCGGCTATTGTAATTGAATTTGCAGCTGGGACAGTGTGGGAAAATGCAGAGAACTTATCAGTGGCTCTGTTTGCATTTCCTGAATGGGAACGCTCTGCTTCAGGGGCGTAAAGTAGGGTGGAGATGTTAGAAAGATCACAGTGATAAGGTAGAATAATGATGATGAAAGAATGATGTAGATAGAATAACAGAGAGTGTTTTACTGCGGTCAGCGGGGTCATTCAGTGACTGTAAAAGGACAACTGTATAACTGTAAAAGTAGATGAGGGAGAAAAGAAAGTTGATAGATAAACTTTTGAAAGTTGTTAAGAAGATTGAAAGATATTAAGTGTAAGGAATTCCTTTTGAAAGGAAAAGAACTATAAAAAGTACCGGTTGACGTAAAATTACAGATAAGACTAAATGAGTTGCAAAATATTTTAAAAGTACCGGTCACTAAAAGGATGATTGTGTTTTGAATGAAACGCTTTGATAAGTTTTTAGATGATATAGAGAGACAATTCTAACGAATGATTTATAGTGATAATCATAAAATGTATGACAAGCAGAGAGAGCAGTCTAAAAAGTTAGTATGAATCATAGAAGCAGATTGATAAACTCCTAGAGAAAACATTGAAGTCGGGTATTAAATTATGGCAATTGAAAACCTGACAAATAAAATTGAAATGAAATTTTAAACGTTATTAAGAACTAGAATAATTCTTATTATTTTTTAAGATAAAATAAACAGAAGCAGTGTTACAGGATTAACAGTTGCAAAATGTAAAATGTGTAAGAAGGCATTTGATTAAACAAAAGCTTGTTGTTGACTATGAAAAGAGCTAACAGCTGATGTTTTGGGTTCAAAAGAAGATTGTGAATTGGCCAAAACAGGTTTGCTTATCTGAATCTGGCATGTGCTGTAACTGAAACTGCCACAGTTTCAGTGCAACAGAGACTCATTCTGAGTGGAAATTTGTAATGTCTAAATTACAATACATGTAATTTATGGAAAGGATGCTTTAAGATGGTAGATAAAGTCTGAAGTTAAAAGTTTATGAGTCCTGAATGCCTCAAGAGTCTCTCTCTCATTCAATGTCAGCTGAAAGCTGTTGTCTGAGCCTGTGTAAAGCACAGTGTTTCAGTTGAGAATCATAGACACAGAGATGTTAAAGGAAATCATTGCCATTCAAAAGGGCAATTTGTACTTAAAACGTTTTAAAAGTAAAACTGAAAGACTTTAAAGAAGTCTTTAAAATAATACTGTTTTGAACTTGTTTATTTTAGGACCAGTGACTTTGTCTCATTTTAGCCTCCACCATAAAACAGGGCTGATGGCTCCGGCTACAGAAGTAACAGTACACTGAATGTCAATATTGAATGTTCCAAGTGGATATGATGGTTCTTGGTTACCTTGAGGAAAAAAAAAATAAAAAAAAAAAAATTTCATTACCACAAACTATGATAATTTTGCTCAAGTGAAGTAGAGCCATAACTCAGTGTGCAGGAGGCGTAGATCCCAAAGACGGGTAAGATTCTCTGATGGCCATAGATGGGAACAACCTAAGACAGGGACTATCGCCGCCACTGGGGCACCTGCCCACCAGGTTCGGGAGGTGTTATCTACAAGAAGGGAGTGGTTGTGATGCTACTTGGGGCCAAGAGCATCAAAGAGGGGTCTGTTCCCTACAACTTCCACTCCAATATATATATATCAAAATGTTCCTTCACTTAAAAGAGCTTAATTATCATATAGAGACAATTACATCCAATCTCAGTAATATGTAAATAGAATCACAGAGCACAACCAACAACCATCTTGATTACAGGGACTTCGAATAGCTTGTCACCTTAAACATTTGACCGTTCTGTTTTAACAGAAGATCAAAGATGTGACATAAGGAACATGATGTTGGTTGCCTTATGGGCAAAGAAAATTTTTGATATTGAACTAGTTTTTAACTTCTGAAGGTCGTTAGACATGGTGGTGGCTAAAGATGAGGACAGCTTGTGATGAGTCAAGAACAATTTCTGAAAAAAACGAAGGTTAGGTGAATTGAGTATTTAAACTAAAAATAACCTTAGAAAAAAGATCATAGCATAATGTATTTTAGATTATTGTAATGGTTCTAATTTGAGTCAAACATTTGTATTTTGACATTTGTGAACTATTAAGGATTGACTATGACTATGATTATTTTAGTTACCGTCCTAGGAGGCTGTTGAAAAGATGATTTGCTTATAGTGAGAGAGAAAGAGACTGTTTGAGTGGACTGCTGAGAGACTGCTTGATACTCTGTCTGTCTTTCTGTTATCAGTCAGATAATGAACCAAAACAATCCAGCTGACTTTTCTAAAATCAAATGAATAATGAACAGACATGCCTTGAAACTGGTTAAGAGGCCATAAATAAAAACATTAGATAAAAGATACAGGAAAATGTAAGGTTAAACTGTCATTTAAAATTTAAATATTTTTAGAGAAAATATTTAAATAAGAAATATGAGCGGTTCATAGTCAGGGATGAGTGTGAGTGTTAATTCATGTTTTGAACAGTATGCGTTAGTTAAGGACAACTATCCTGTCTGAATAGTGTGTATAAATTTGTCATTTAACCTCTGGAAAGAAGTGTTTTAGTATTTTAAATGGGTTAAGGCAAATGACAAATTTGAAAGTAAGCTGAGGATTGTGAGTCAATCTGATGAGAAGGCAAACGCTGTGAGACTCGGGGACGTTGCCCTTTAAAACAATTTGATAAGAAGATGAAATTGTGGCTTTAAGTAATATTTTTGTTTCAGAGGCAGAGAAAGATGTCTAAAGGAAATTTGGCTTAAGGACAACGTTTGGGTTAGCAAACTTTATCCAAACAAATGTTACCAAATAAATATTAACAAATATTGCAGTTTTTTCCTGTAGCTCAAACATCAGAGTGTGACACCTGTAACGCCAAGGTCATGGGTTCAATTTCCGAGGGAAAGCAAGAACTGATAAGAATGTAAATGTGTACCTTGAAATGGAAGTCACTATGGACAAAAGCGTCTGATAAAAGTAAGAGAATTTTATTACGTTAAATTTATGCACGAGATGAGTGTCGTGCATAAAGAGGAGGATGAATATGCTCGTGGCGGGAACAAGAGAACGCACAGTAAAACAAGTGGTCAGATGAGTCTTTGAATTTTTTAGTATGGATAATTTGTATTCAGGCCACAAACAAAGACATTTCGGCCTCACAGGGGGGGCTAAACCCACTGTCTTCACAGCAGGCTGAGAGGTTATCTAGCTTTGACCTCATCGGTATGTGAGGACAGTAAAAGTCCAGGGGGAACCCACTGGTGGTCAGATAAGAGCCTTTCAACTCTTCAGGGGATCAGAAGGACCATTTGCATTCAGGAAAGTCCAGGAGAGGTTAGAAGAACTTTATTTGTCTTAACCAGCCAGATCTGGTTTACTAAGGGGTTCACATTTGCTGAAAGCCATCGCACAGGTGGGAAGATAAATGTTGGGAGGACATTGGGTTTAATTGTGTGCATCGTTTGTATTTTAAGTGTGCTAATAACAAGAATTGTTTCGACAGGAAACGCCGGAGCAGATGTGGCAGCACAGCAGACAAAAGAAAACTATGTGACAATAACCTCAACATTTGTTTCTCTTTACAGAAGATGCAGACTTTGCGCATGGCATGAGCAAAGTGGCAGAAACAGTGCCATACCTTGCGCAGCGCATAACTTAACATTTTTTCATTTTGCAGGATGTCAGAACGGATTGAACCAAACAGAACTGATTCTGTATTGTTTTGTTAACATGAGCAACATGGGTTGAATGTTTTTTTTTTTTTTTTTAGGGGAACAAGGACCCCGAGTGCTATTCAATGAGCAAGAAATTATCCGGTGATATGTTTCAGGTTGAAAATTTCACAGGTCACACCAAAGGGACGGCAAGACAAGCGGTTACTAACAAAATCACTTAAGGTCTGCTTTCGCAGGTGACAGCAGACAGTAAATGACTCATTCCAGTGGGGGTGCGATCGTGATCTAAGGGAAAATCTTGTAAGGATTTGAAAATGATTGAAGAGTGTTAGACCTGGGTCGAAGCATCTGACCTTAACCACACCAACCAACGTCAGCAACCCAAAACACCAACGCAAAGAATAAAGTAGGGGATCAATGATATGTGCTAGAAACTATCTACCCCGCCAACGTTGGAAAAATCCTCTCTACGGCATGCAAAGTGTCATATTGGTGAAGATGGAACGTCCATGAGGCAACGAGATGATCAACATATCTGGAGAAAATGTTGACCAATTAATGGTTGAAGAAAAGTTTTGTGATTTTTATTTGATTGAATCAAATTAGGGCTTAGTATTGATATAAATCTAATCATTTGACTTGTGCAAAGAAAAATGTGTTTTCAGGTAGAAGATTTATTAATTAATGTGAAGTATGGTGATAAGAAAAAAAAACGGTATGTAATGGAAAAGTCGGGTTAGATTTTATTAAATAGATTTTAATTAAATACAGCTTTAGAAGTAAAACCATTTCCTGACAAAATATTGTGATTAATTGAAAAAGCTACATATACAAATACATAGTGTTATGATTGTATGTGTTATTCTGATAATTTTGTTATTAATGGGTACAGTCTATCCTAGGGATGAACAAAATATGCAGATGGTACGAGTGACGGAAGTTGCAATTATAATCATTTACGTTTTTCTTACTATATGCTTTGAGCTATGTCTGGGATGACTGAGGGTCTGGTTCTCAACCAGGAAAATGCGATAACAATGTTTGTTCATTTTTAGCCCGGTTTCAGACAAAATGCTTATTTATTTGATACAAGCTTTTTACTTTTTCAAAGTTCAAGTAGAGTGATCAGGTATACGAGAATAAGACATGAAGGGCATAACTGTGATGTAAGAAACTTGAATTAATTCTAGTCTTATGTAAAGACTTGAATTGATTCTATTCTGAAGATTTAATAGCGTAATGGGTTTAATTAAAATTAGAAAACAAGGCTGAATTTTTATATATATAGTTTATCAGAGAATGATAAAGAGGAGGAATATTGTGATGGAAAAATTCAGTATTACTTAATTTTCATCGTTTTCCTAACTGTTAATATCATTTAGTCATATGTTTCTGTGAGGATCTCTTACAGCTGAAGGGGACATAAAAGAACAAACACAATAATGCCAGATGGGCAACAACCACCTGGGGCACGAGAAAGAGTTTTAGTTAAGGAATACAGGGTGTCGTATAATAATAGGGTCCCAGGCCCCCTCCTGAGGGAAGCAGGAGGTCATTTAGATTGTAGATGAAGGCCTTTTGACTTCTCAGGGACAAAGAACAGCATGTGTTCTGGGGGGGGGGGGGGGGGGGGACCAGTCCATACCAGCTTGAGATATAAGATGTCTTTAAGGAAATTTACAGAAACTGGGAAAGGAGGAGTCAAGAATGTCAGAAACCTGTATAAAATGTTTCATTGAGTCCACTAGGTCATTCTGTTTCACAGCTGGGTGGCTGCGGCTGTGAAAAGAATCCTCAAAGAATAAACCTTTTCTCTTTAAAACAATTTTGCCTCTTGAAAGTTTCTTACACCTTTTGATGCTGTTTTTATTAATCTCTGAAAATTGCTTTTACAGTCTCCTATACTAACATAATAACCTCTCCCATCTAAGTATGACTTGAACCATTTTAGGACTATCCCAGAAAGCCCCACCCAGTTTTCCAGCCTGTCAAGAAGTATGTTATGATCGACAGTGTCAAATGCAGCACTGAGGTCGAGTAGTACCAGCACTGATAATTTGCCTGAATCAGTATTTAAGCGAATATCGTTTATTATCTTTATGAGCGCTGTCTCTGTGCTGTGGTGCGGTCGGAAACCAGATTGAAAATTGTCAAAGTATCCATTCGAGCTTAAGAATTTGTTCAGCTGATTGAAGACAACTTTTTCAATGATCTTGCCTATGAAAGGAAGATTTGAGATCGGTCTATAGTTGCTTAATATGGTCTTATCCAGATTGCTCTTTTTCAGGAGGGGCTTGACAACTGCAGTTTTCAGGGAGTTTGGAAAACTCCCAGAGAGAAGTGAGGCATTTACCACTTTTAGAAGATCTGCTTCTAAACTGTTTAGCACACTTTTGAAAAAAGATGTGGGAAGTGTGTCAAGGGCGCATGTTGATGTTTTAAGGTTTTGTACGGTTTCTTCCAAAATTTTGCCATCAATTTCTTTGAAGTCAGACATAGTAACTACTTTCTCAGGTGGTCTGATCTGTCTGACCTCAGTGCAACTCAATGATGTGCTGATCACCTTTCTGATATTATTGATTTTCTCAGAGAAGAAAGAAGCAAACTCACTGCACTTGCTGTTTGAGAGCATTTCACTGGGAATCTGGCTTGGGGGGTTTGTCAGTCTCTCTACAGTAGCAAAAAGAGTGCGTGTGTTGTTTAAATTGCTGTTTATAATATTTGAGAAGAAAGTCTGTCTAGCTTTGCCTAGTTCCATATTGAAAGCATGCAGGCTGTCTTTGTAGATGTTATAATGGACTACAAGTTTTGTCTTCCGTCACATGCGCTCTGCTTTTCTGCATTGTCTTTTCATATTTTGCACTGCTGTTGAGTTTCTCCAATGTGCTTTTAGTCTGCCACTCTTCTTCCTGACTTTAACAGGAGCAATATCATCAATTATATTTTTAACTTTTGAGTTAAAAGAATCAAGGAGAAAATCAACAGAGTCTGCAGATATGCTTGGTGTTAAGGATATAGCCTTCATAAATAGTACACTAGTGTTCTCATTTAAGCATCTCTTCTTGACAGACACAGATCTAGCTTCAGTGGCAGGAGAGATCAATATATCAAAGAAAATACAGAAATGATCAGACAGTGCTACATCCTTAATAACAATCGATGAAATTTTTAGACCCTTACTGATAAGTAAATCTAGAGTGTGTCCATGATTGTGTGTGGGTCCATGTACATGCTGAGTCAGATCAAAAGTTTTTAAAACAGTTTTGATTTCTTTTGCCATATTGTTTTCTGCATTATCTATGTGAATGTTAAAATCTCCAGCAATGGCAAAACAGTCAAACTCTGAGGTAATTGTTGATAACAGTTCTGTAAAGTCCTCAGCAAAGGCTGGAGAATATTTTGGAGGCCTGTAAATAATGATAAGTAAAATGCGAGGAGCACCTTTTAACACAGTACCCAGATATTCGAAAGACGGGTAATTCCCAAATGATATTTGCTTACATTGATAGATATCTTTAAAAAGAGCAGCTAGACCCCCACCTCTCTTAACAGCTCTGCAGACACTCATAAAAGTAAAGTTAGGAGGGGCTGTTTCATTGAGGATTGTTGCACTGCAGCTGTCTTCTAGCCAGGTTTCATTTAGAAACATAAAGTCCAGGTTGTTTGTGGTTATTAAGTCGTTGACTAGAAGTGATTTATTTTTAAGTGAGCGAATGTTTAAAAGTGCTAACTTAACAGTCTTACTTTTTGTCCCCACAGCAATCTTAGTTTGACATGTAATAGGCACCAGATTAGTTGAGTTTGCTGTACGGCTATTGAAGGCCTTAGACTTTCTATCTTGTAATAGAACAGCAATAGAGAAAGATACAGGCACACTGGGTTCCCGCTTGTTCTGTAAACATTTGAGAAAGTTACTGTTATCATAGCAGGAACCCAAAACACATCACTGAGAGCTGGTATCAGTTGTTTTTGGTTCACCTCGAGCAGATGGAGGAGGGTGTGGGCCCTGGCGTTTTGGCCGAAGAGGCCGAAGAGCTCTCACAGGAGGAGGGGGCGGGCGAGCTCGGCGCGCAGGCCTTGGTGTTTGAGGTGCCTGACGTTTTTTGGTTGGTATCTGGGGGCTTGCAGCAAAAGAGTGGGATAGTCTGGTTCCAGCATGCACCAGTTCTTCCATTTTCTGTGAGAAGCACAGAAGTGGAGTTGCTGGTGAGAGCGAAAAAGTATCTGGTGAAAGGGGCTGTTGCTCAGGTGTTATCGGAGGCTGGGATATGCTGTCCTGGCTTCCCTGGCTGTTTTCCAGGAAGTCGTCCTTGGGTGCTGAATCTTGGAGCAGTTCTAATATGTCTGTCTGTGGTGAGCTCTGTGGGCATGGCTCAGCTGAGATTGTGTCCGTGAGCAGGGGTTGTTGTGGCTCAGTGATGTTATCATTGTCCTTGTGTGATATGTCAACCGCATGTCCATTTTGCTGCTGAAGTGAAGTCCCGTGTTCATTCATACTGTTTCCAGGTGTGTGTGTGTCGTTCAGATTGACACACACTGCAGAAGGATGATTGAGGGAGAAGTCGATATTGTCCTTTAACACTCTTGAACCAAGTTTGTTTGGGTGATGGCCATCCCGATGAAATAGTTGTCTCTGACTCCAGAAAAGATTGAAGTTGTCAATGAAGTTTACTCCTTTTATATTGCAGGTTTTTTGCAGCCATGTATTAATCCCAAGCAGCCGTGAAAACCTGTTTGTTCCTCTTGCTGGGAGTGGTCCACTGATGAATGTTTGAACTTTCAGTCTTTTAAGTGTTTCAAAAAGTTCATTGAAATCCTTCTTAAGGAGTTCTGACTGCTCTTTATGAATATCATTCTTCCCCACATGAATTATGAGTCGATTTGCAGTCTTATGTTTCATTAGAATGTTCTGAAGTTCCCTGTTTATATCAGAAGTTGTTGCTTGTGGAAGGCAGCATGTAGTTGTATCCCTGCTGCTAATGTTTCTGATTATGGAGTCCCCCACTATCAGAGTCCTGGGCTCGGCTGTGCTCTGAGCTGAGTGCCGCTGTCTGCTCGACCTTGAGCGCCAGTTAGCATCAGTGTTAGCTACTGGCTGATACAGTCTGTGTTCGATCACATTCATCACGTCTGGGGATTCCTCATTTACATTCATTAGTACTTCATATCTGTTCTCAAGATGTATAGGTGTTGGCAGGAGACCAGTGTTTGCAATCCTTGTCAGAGCTGTATCTGGGGTAGAGGATGCTACTGCGGCAATATGTGGGGCTCGTGACAATCTGATGTCTCGAGTGCCTTTGGGTCTCGCTCCCTGTTTGTGCCATCGATTTGTAAGTCGAGTAAGGGATGCATAGGGTTGCTGAACTTTGATTTCCCCTTTCTCACATGCACAGGTTTTCTCACCCGTACAAAGTCGCCTTCCTTAAGCCCCGGAGTCTTTGCTTTGCGCTTTGTATCCAGGACCCACCACGTCGATGCCCAGTTTCTGCCACGGACCGACTGGATAGTCAACTGGGGTAAGTGGTGCATGTGTGGTTCTAGCAGTTTTATCACTGAGTTGGCAGGTGACGCAGGTTGCAATTGTGGACTGTACCTGCGAATCCATCTTAGGCCACCAGTATAGCTCCCTAAGCCGTTGCTTGGTCCTCACAATGCCTTGATGGCTATCATGAGCGAGGGTGACCAAACGCAAACGTAAACTAAGTGGCACAATCAGTCGGTGTGGTCCTCTTAGCACATATGAGTCCAAAATAGACAGTTCGTCTTGTATTGGAAAGTACCTGGACATGTCAGGACGTAGGGCTTTAGATGTAGCGGGCCAGCCATACTCGATGTATTGGCGAAGTTTGGCAAGCTCAGGACATGAGGAGCTTTCAGCAGCAAACTCGGCCACAGGAACAGCTGACAGGAGTGTAGTGATAGCAGCAACAGTTTCGGGTTCAGAATCAAAGTCAGAATTAATTTCATTTGGCAATGGAAGACGCGAAAGGCAATCCGCTACCTGGTTGTCAACCCCCCGTCTTTACTGCATAGTATAGTTAAAGCAGAGCAGTCTGGCAGACCATCGTGCTACTCTCAGTCCAGCTCGTCCCATACCTTTAAGTCAAGTCAAGTCATCTTCATTTATATAGCGCTTTTAACAATGTAGATTGTTTCAAAGCAGTTTTACAGAGACAAACGTATAATTTAAGGTAACAGAGATTGTTTTGGCTTTATAGCGGTTCTTTAATAAAGTTATTTTCCAGCTAAAGTTATTGTTCATTGATTTGCTTCCGTCGCAACGATCATTTGTTATTAAATTAGGGGCCGCTAAGACGACACCATTCTCTCTACACAGACTTTAAACGCGAACCTGTGAGAAACGCTGATGGCATTCACATGCGAATTAAGAATTGGTTCTATAGTTATGTGCGTTTGAATATATGTGCGCAGGTTTGGAATTCCCTACAGACCAAGCCTAAACAAAGTACTGGTCTTTCCTTATAAATTTTGATACAGAATTTAATTTTATTTTGTCACTTCAGGGTAGGTACGCGAAACGAATTTTCCCGACGACGCTTTATCTGTAGAGTGGGAAAGGGATCCTCCATAGGGAGAGACTAGTTGGCACTTCAGCACTGCGTTGTCATCGGGTCCAGGCGAAGGTCCTTCGTCAGATCTGGATACGGCCTGGATCCGACAGGCTGCGGGAAAACCTCGGGATAAACAAAGACACTAAAATTAGCGTAGATGCCATTCTTCTTATGATGTAACGAGTACATCAGGATTTATGGGAAGTGTTCCCGGTTCCGGCTGACCTAAACTATGCAGCCTAACATTGAATTATATAAGTCTATAATGTGTTATGTGTATGCTAGGTCAAAGAGATGTGTCTTTATTCTAGCTTTAGTAGTCAAAAGGGTGGTTAGGGCTTGCCCATACAGAAAAAAATACATTGAAATATATTCTGAAATATAACAAAAATATATGATGTTAAGTGTGAAATATATTTATTGGGCCAATTTCAAATATTTGCATATATTCCAAAATATATACTGAAAATATGCCACCTAAGTAGTAAGTACCAGACACCTCCTGTCAAAAAATGATTGATTGACAGGTGCCCCGCCCCTTCCGGTGACAGGCCCCGCCCCTTCCGGTGACATGTCCCGCCCCTTCCGGTGTCCCGCCCCTTCCGGTGACAGGTGTCCCGCCCCTTTTGACTTTTGATTGACAGTTTGACAGCTAGTTTTGACTTTTGATTGACAGGTTGACAGTTAGTTTTGACTTTTGATTGACAGTTTGACAGCTAGTTTTGACTTTTGATTGACAGTTTGACAGCTTTTGATCATGTTTTGACAGCTAGTTTTGACTTTTGATGTCTTTTGATGTCTTTTGAACATGACAGAAGGTTTTGAAGTCTTTTGATATTGACAGAAAGTGTTATAACAATATGTCATGGTATCTGACAGCTAGTTTGATGCCTTTTGAACATGACAGTTAGTGTTTTTGAAGCCTTTTGATCGTTTGAAGACACTGTGATTAAATAATACGTCATGGCTATATGACAGCTAGTTTTAATTGTTTGAAGTCTATTGAAGCCTTTTGAACATGACAGTTAGTGTCTGTGTGTGTGTGTTTTTGAAGTTGGTATCACACACACGATCCTCCCTACATATTCCTGAGCGTATCCGGGCTGTACTGTGAAACTGATAAGAAAAAACTGTGGAAGTTTATCTCACACAAATGTTGAAAAACCATTCAGTTCTTTTAAAAGAATATAAATGATTATAAATAAATAATATAAAATAAAGATCTTACTAAAACCTCACACAAAAAGTTGAAATAAATGTACAACTATCCAGTTTAAATAAAATGGATTCACAAAAA